>NC_133231.1:3066324-3666324 GCF_040436345.1 Pagrus major
TCATAGTCGTGGCGTATAGCAGGATTATAGACTACATCCTGTAAATCAGGTTTAGTTGAGTTTAGAAATCTTTGCTGTCATCAGAGAGGCAATTTGTGCTTTAGGGCATGGTACGTGAATATAGACAGAGACAGGACATACCACAAAACTATATAGAACAAAAATAAGATGCCATAAGCAATAACAACAGCAACAACACATTGAATCTAACACTCCAGTGTTTTGGGTGATCTCTCATCTCTCATCTCATTTTCTTAACCGCTTTATCCGTGAGGGTCGCAGGGATGTTGCCGCTTTATCTGCCCTTTTCAGGGGGTTGAGGGGGTTATCCCAGCCAATCCCAGTTTTCATATGGGCGGAGGCCAGGGTATATCCCTGGACGAGTCGCCAGCTCATCGCAGGGCCCTTTTCTGACGGCAGAGGCTGCCACACAAGGTGCCAACTGCGCGTCAGGAGCAATTTCGGGGTTCAGTGTCTTGCTCAAGGATACTTCGGCATGTAGCTCAGTTCCGCCCAGGGGAGCCGGGGTTCGAGCCAGCAACCTTCTGGTTGCTGGTCACCTGCTCTACCCACTGAGCTACAGCCGCCCGTTTTATCATGGATAACTTTTGATGTTCATGTAACAGCAGTGGATGGAAAGGCACATGCATGTGTTTTCTTTAGCAGATTTTCTGAAGATTTTGTTTTGGCAGATTTGTACAACATTTGAATGGAAACAACATTATTGTGTCATTGTGAGAGCAGCGTGAGATGCCTCATAGATGTCACCTGTTTGCTGTTCATGTACTGCTCAGTCCTGAGTACAGAGAAATAGAACCACCAATCCCTACATACAATAACACAGGACTGAAGGTACTGTATACCAGACAATAATGCAGAAAACGACAACAAAATAACAGGGAAAATTTGTCATTATACAACACAGGGTTGCATAACAAATGAGAGTTTTTAGTTCCTTCATGCTGCACAAACATAGAACACACAGTTATTTATATACATATAAATAGGCAGTATGTAAAATACAACCAGGATCTCATTCTGTAATGCATTTTTTAAAATTGTAAAGATATTTATAGACAGCTGTATACTCAGGGAACATCTACAACATTGGTCAGTGATTATCAGTATACCGCTGCAGTATACTGCAGAAAAAAACTCATAACCATCAATGTGGCTTGTATAATTCCATTTCTAGCAACATTATGTAAAGTGCAACAAAGCTAAAGGTAAACACAGTAATGGCCAGCATTATCACAGGTTACACTATTATTAACATCAGGGTTAATCATCTGGCTTTCACATTATATGAACAGACTGAGCTGACAAATTATGGATGCGCATTAGTGTTTCCTAAAAGAGCAGCTGATTATCATACAGAGAGCAAATGGATAATGATGCTATCTCTGTCCACAGAAAAGCTGTGTATATAGTTAGAATACAGAGCAACACATACATGTTAGTCATAAAAGCCAGAGCACAGCAGGTAGTTCTAGCTCAAGTGCTGTGATGCAGAAATTATTTTGACTTGGCTGTATCTGAAGGTCAGTTAAATACATCACCGTGCCCTGGCTCTGCTTTCTCAGTCAGTCTTTTGTCTTTCTGGTTTTCATTGCAGAGATAGCAGTGCTATAGTGATTGTCCTTTGCTCATCGTTGCGATTGTAGCTTTAAGTGTCAGTCCATCTCTTCAGCTCATTGACCTTTTGGCAGGTCCATCATCAGCCTCATTATTCAGGTTCTGCACACCATTGAACTTGATTCGTAATTGTATTCAAGACCACATTTTTTTCCAAAGACGGCACGTACAGTATGTCATTTTTGATGTAATGATGCAGCAATAAAAAATAAGGCAGATAAAATTTCATTGAAGCAGTAAAATAAGCACTCCAGGGGAAATGGGGATGACTGACAAGATTAAGGTTTAAGGAAGGTTTAAGTGGTGCTAGAGGTGGTACATACTTACCACTCAGTTTGAAGAATACTGCTCTATATTTTTGCAAAAAACACAAACCTCATCAACACCCAAATCCGTAAAATAGTAGCAGGTATGGTAAAGGTAAATGGGCTTGTATTTCTATAGAGCTTTGTCCAGTCTACTGACTGCTCAAAGCACTTTACAACACTTGTCACAGTCATCCATTCACACACACATTGATGCACTGTTGGCAGAAGCTGCCATGCAAGGTGCCAACCTGCTCATCAGGCGCAAACTGGGGTTCAATATCTTGCTCATGGATACTTCGGCATGCAGTCATGGGAAGGTGGGGAATAAAACCAGCAACCTTACGATTACTGGACAACCTGCTCTACCTCCTAATCTACATCCCTATCAGGATTTATTTGTTAATCATGAGTAACAAGTAACTAAAGCTCTCAAATAAATAGAGTGGAGTGAAAAGTACATGATTTGTCTGTCAAATGTAATAAAGTAGAAGTATGAAGTAGCATGAAATGGAAATACTCAATTAAAGTAAAAGAACCAGTACAACACTTGGGTAAAACTATTTGGGTGAAACTACTTTTCACTGGTAGTCACCAAATGAATTGCTGACGGTACACAGCAGTAAGAAATGGTAGAATTATTAGCCAAAAAATCTATAACATCCACCACTGGTCCAATCCTGACCTGCTGGACTTGCTGCACTTGCACAGTTTTCCTGTGTAATAACAGATTGTTACCAACATTGCTGGTGTTCTCACTTTGATCAGCTGTGGCTTGCAAAATACAAAGAAATTTTAGAAGGCATCAAGACCATAACAAGCCAGAAACATGGGGAAAAAGAAAATATCATCTCTTAAATGATGTTGTCACCAGATTCTCAAGCAGCTGTCTTATAAGAGAGCAGAGTGAGATAGCCTACTGGGCAGGCTCACAGCAGAGAAAACTTATCTGGGTGGATTAGGAAATGTCATGTTCACCTCTCCAGGCTCCTTCTTCCGTTGTCTCTCTCTGTGTTCCTCCTCCAACCTCCTCTGGTTCTCTCTCTGAATCTTTCTGTCACTTTCTGTTTCTCTTTCTTTTTATATCTTTCTGTCTGTCTCTAGGGACCAGTTGCAGAAAAGTGCACAGTGCTGGCCCGTTACTTTCTTTCTTTTTCATACACACCAATAACATTATCCCCAGTCGATCACAGACAATGTCATCAGAGCATTTTCACACCTATGGATTGATAAGATCATACAAGCATGGCCCCCTAGTGAGGCCAGCACTTTGAACAGTGGATGCCACTAGCTGCTAAGATATCCGTTCATGTATTGACAGCGCAGCAGGGAAACCCCATCTCGACAAGATGTTAGAAGATCCTGGGACCAGCATGTGCTCCAAAATGGCCCAAACATTGAGAAAAGTTTGTATAAAAATTAATTAAAAGTTCTACAAAAGCATGAAGTAGAATGCCAATATGAACTGAATGAATGTCTTCATGTGACTCACACATTTAAAAAAGACTTATTGTTGAATGACAGACATGTGTAGTTCTTTTCTTTGTCCAGTGAACCGTCTGGGCAGTTTTATAATGTCAGTATAACCCAGAGGAATACCACGAGACATGGCAGCACATTAGTATGGAAATGAAAGGCCTACAGAAGAGGTGTGAATTCTATTAGTGTCACCGTCAGGATCAGGGAACTATAACAAGTCCATCAATGGGAAATCATGTTGCATACACATTACTGCATTTACATAGAGACGTATTTTATTTAAAAATAACCGAAGAGGGGTTCTGTGCGGTGGAATGACTGCTTTAGTATAAATAATACTTCCATAGGTATTGGATTCAAGTCAAAGTTTTTTATCATTTACAATTTGATCAGTACACATCATAGGTTTGCATTGCTTTGCAGACTGGAATTGTATTAGAACTACATTTGAGGACTCATAAGAAACCAATTAAAAATCTTACTCTGATATCATTTTTACACACATCCTCATACCTAAATGAGTATCGAATAGTTCGATTGTTAACAGCTCCCAAATCCAAGTGTATCACCGTTCCCAAGACAAAAGGACCATTGCAGCATAACAGCAACACAGGTACAAGACTTGTATCATACAATCACAGTTTGGTTAGGTTTTGGAACTAAAACTACTTGGTTGGTTTAGACACTGAAACTATTTTCACTCTCTATACTATTTGTCCTCACTTCCTTCTTTGCTGCTGTGACAATTACTTCAGCCGCTAGACTTTGCCTCCTAACAACAAATGTAAATATTGGTTTTAATAAGCCGCTTTCATTTCGTTATGACAGGACCATTTTTAGCTAATTTTCTTCCTTTATCGTGTAAACATATAACAGGCACCCACACTTTCTACCTTGCTACACTGGAAAGAATCAAAAGTACAGTGGTTGTAAAGACATGGTGGGTTGAGAGGAGAAAGCTGCTTTAACTGTGGTTTACTTCCTCACACTTTCTTTCATTCAGCGAAACGCACCCGAAGACGTCATGAAGATCCGGCTAATAATGACGAGGCGTCACAGTGGCTGCATCCATCTGAGTTGATGGCTTTGCACACACAACACACGGTCTCATATGATGTTCTTCACAGAATGTGCGCCCACCTAGCACACATCAAAGTTTTTATATCTGCGTAGACAATCCCTCAGGAGCTGTAAGCCACACATGCTAATGATCAAGTCATACCCGTCATAAACTTAAGTGAGGGACTTCCTGTTGTCTGCAATGCTGTGCGTCAGAAATACTTCCAAAAAGTTAAAGAGAAGCAAGTGATACGTGACATGATGGTAATATTCAGCCAGGAATTGCCATGCTATATTCAGACATGCCCTAATATGACACCCACAGTCTGAAAAGGTGATAAAACAAAAAGAAGACTAAAACACCCAACTGTTAAATTCAATACAGTTTTCTCAGTGGTTGTACACTGAGCTAAAGCAGAGAACAGTTTTGTAGAAAACTTCTGACACAAAATGTTACTTTGATAATTGTTATATATGAGCTATATAATGTTCTAACACCCATGAGGGCAGTCTGTAATCCAATTACAGCAGCTTCAAAAGCCACTGGCTTACGATAATATATGAGACCATACTGTTGCAAATCACCAACAATGCAGGGGCGGAAATTCCACGAGATAATAAAGGAAATTCCATTATGCATTAACAGCATAGCAACATATGGCACAGTTCCATAATAGCATTCACATCAGTCATTTATTTCATCTCAAGAGCCAAATGGTAATTGTTGCATTGCTGTGCAGTTTAAAGTGTCAGTGTACACAGCTGCAGGCACATGTGTGATCTCATATGACACAAAGGACAATAGCTGATCAGGATTAAGAGATGAGGGAAGGCTCATCAGGTTTCCAGCATCAAAGTACAAAAGTTAAGCAGTGACTGTGTCAGTGTCTGGACCAGAATTCATTGTGGAATCTATGTCCACATTAGTCAATCTCTCTTGAAATGTGTGGCTGCAGCAAATAATTGGGTCTCATACATTTGATATACATCATATACATTGAGCTCCTTGGAAAGCTTTTCCTCCTCTCTTCCCAATGTCTTTCCTTGGTCCTAAAAATTGCAAAATTGGCAACGTGGATTTCAAGTTTTAAAAAAAACAATAGTGTGGAAGACATATCCAGGACTGTCATTTAAAGGAACAGTTCAACATTTTGGGAAAGGGCCTTGGTTACTTATTCTCCAAAAGTGAGATGAGATGACCAATATCTATCTCACGCCTGTGCTGAGCTGGGGTCGAGATGTGGCTAGGGTAGCCTAGCATACATTTTAGAAGTAGGGAGAAATAAATTCCAAGTCACATTTGAAGTGGAGCTAAACCCAACCTGTTTTCCTCTGTTGGGCTTAAACGGTAGCGTAGTGAGCACACACAGCTGTCAGAACAGAGACAGTGTTTCTGCTTCACCATAGTGATGTAATTAGTTTACAGTAATGACTAGATTTGACATTGGACACGTTATAAAACAGCAAAATAAAGTGCCTTACTGATAGAAGACAGAAAAATGACCTGGACATTTAATAAGGTAGTTGTGTGTGTCAGGTTAGTCCACATTGATGGAGGCCGTGAGTGACAGTACACTCATCAAAATTCAATCAATCAAATGTTTTCTATATAATGACACTGATCATTGACAACAACAGATTATGATTGTTTGGGGTCCTATTAGCTTAAAATAAAATTGCAATTAAATTACCAAAGCTGTTTGAATTTGCATTTACCGCCAATCAAATTAGAGGGGAAAAAAAACAGAGCGAGGGCATAAGGCAGGGGCAAAGTACCCGGAGAGGTAAGAGAGAGACTGAGAAAGTCTCATTTTTCACATCACGTTACAATCTGCTCATATATGGCCAATAAAAAAGTGAAAATTTCTACTTGTTACATGTGTCTGTATTGAATATGAGGCACATGTGTGATGAGTTCCTTGGAACAAAAGGTTTTCAGTAACAATTAAATGCATCTCACTTCACCAAATGTTTTCTGCTTGGCTAAAGAAAACACAAACGATTGTATTACATAATCTTTGTCAAAATGATGGACAGTGTAGAACACGGCCGTGCAATCCCTTAATGTTATTACATCAGAGTTGCTGATTAAACCTCAGATGACGTGTGTGATAATGACTGACAGAATCCAGCCCTCATGTAGCTGCACAGCAGAAGCTGTATGAGTTGGATTTAAACTCACCATTCTTCTCTTCCTCTGTGCCTGTGTACGAGCCATGATCTGAGATCTTAAGCTGTCTTTTCATCGCTTTTTAATTGCCATTGATGCAGTTGGGATTTCCCTGTTCACATAAAGTGCCCAACACACAGTCAGCTGACTGTCTCCGTGTCACATGGGTGAAATAAACTTAATTTAAGTTGGCAATGCAAATGGAGCGTGTCACTCGAGAGACTCGGGGAGATGAGGAAAGATAGTTTATTTGAGCTGACAGGCTTTCATGTCATATACTTTTTTCATCCAGTGAACGATCATCTACACCCCAAACCCCCCTCTCACTCTCTCTCTCACACACACTCACACACACAGTCACAGTCAACTGTCTGATTGCCTAAGCCCCTGCGGTTTAAGGCCCCAACCAACCTCAATATCCATGTAAATCTTCATAAGCCCACGGTAATGAAAGAACAACATGGATATGGCACAACTCTCAAGAGCCCTGTGATATGATGTGACACACACACACGCACACACACACACACACACACACACACACAGAAAGCAGAGAGAAAAATAAATAGGCAGTGCTTATGTGTGCGTGTGTGTGTGTGCGTGTGTACAAAATGGTCAACGTAGTTCTGGGGAAACCACGCTGAAAAGACTACCAAAATGGCGAATGCAATTTGGGAAAGTCACTTTGAAAGGACTACAAAAATGTCGGACGTGATTTTGGGAAGTCACGTTCGGGCAAGAATTCAAAATGGCGGCCGTGATTTTGATGAATCACATTCCCTTGAATTTAAAATGGTGGACGTGGGTGCATCAGGCCAAAGGTAGTCAATTGAATGAACGAGCGGGAGACAACGGTTACAACACAGTGGCCTCATTTGCACTTTTGCATATACAAAAGATGGCGCAGAGCGGAGCGGTGACACACTGTTTAAAAAAGGTTGCATACATATTATATTATTCTAATATTATAGCGAGGTCATTAACAATTAGTTTCCGACAAATCGCTAATGAGATTATGTGTTTGCATCACTCTGAACATATTTGTGTGCCTATCTGTCTGCATGGATCAATGTGACTGTGAGGTGTGTGCACTTACAAACTGGAAGCCAGCTGTCTTTACTTAAGCTCCCTAAGCTTTGGTGTTAACTAAAACATTGGTTGATTGTATTAAAAAACTGCCATAATTAGCAGTGAGCCGTCTGTTCTATTGTTCTTGGGAGTGATTTGCAGTCCCACCAGCATGCAAAGGACGCTTTTGAGGTTAAAGTGGAATGCAGGAGCACTTTGGAGATTCAAGTGGGAAAAACAGGTGGGTGGTTAGAATAAGGCGTTTTGTTTCCTTTTTTATTTGCAGAATATGGAGTCAAGTTAACGCTACGCACCAGGCTGGAATAAATCCTTGAATAACTGAATATACAGAATAATAAATAGCAGCAGCACTATGTAAATGGTACAATTGGGATTCAGAAAAACATGTTTATCTGTAGTTGTTTGCTCTATGATGGTCATGGACTGAAGGCCGAGCTTTACCTACAGTTTATTTCAGAGAAACAAGAATGTCAAATACTCTTTTATTTATGTTTTTCAAATATTTCAAAGAATTCATTGATGTGGCATTGTCACACCCCATTTCCTACTTGACTCACAGTTGGGGTTATCCAACCCAATAGCCTGAATAAATGGCAATTTACATTTCTGCAAACCATGGATATGTATGAACCATAACCATGGAACCACGTTATCTCAAGACGTGTTCATCAAATCTACTTTGTTAGGTTTGCTGTGAAGGAAGTGCAGTGTTGAGGCTGAAGCTGCTCTCACACGTGATCCCTCTCACGTGATCCCATGGGGAAGTAGACGTAAACATAGTGGAGATTAGTGTGGTGCAACAACTTGCTTTAGTGACATATTAGACTGAGAAAAAAAACCCCAAAAAACAGAAGATGAAACAAGTCTGGATGAGTGATGAGAAGCGGTCAGCACATTTCTATTCTTCAGTGAGAACTGGAGGTGAGATTTTTAGTTTTTTTTGTCAGTAGTAATGTGCTAGTCAAAGTTAGCCTTAAGGGCTAACAGCTAAACCAAAACCACTTGGTTATGGTTTGGAAAAGATCATGTGTCGGCTTATATGGGTCTTTCACCACAAACGCAGCTGGAAATTCTACCAAATTCTACCGACGTCTTGCCCAAAATATCAGGTTTTGTTGCCTCTAAACACGACTGGAAAACGTCTTGTTAAAAATATCCAGTGTTTTATCCTTACAAATGTTGAAACGCTGTCTTGAACAGTGGTCTCTAGATTGGCCGCCATCTCGCCCTCCTCTTCCTGACATGAAAGTCAGCTCAAAATCAACAAAAACATCAACAAGATATGAGAGATAATTTAGAAATGCCAGTATGATACAGATATGTATGATGCACACAAATTTGAATTTAAACGGCTAACATTTATTGTGGTGACTGGGCTGCTAGATTTTTTAAAAAGCAGTCGAGAAGTGACCATAGGTTGAATCACTGTTGTGCTATCAGTCTGTGATGGAGTGACACAGCTGACATTTATTTATATGAAAATGTCAGGGATTATTAACTCAGATTTGAGCCATGATTATGATTCTAAATAACACGCTGTGTAAAGTAATTTCAATCATCAAACTTTGCCGTGTGCATGAATATATGGAAGAAGGGCATCTAGCTGAGTCACCGAATGTCTGAGTGGAAATGATTCATTTAATGTGAATGAGTGAGTTAATGAGTCCTTGAGATCTCCATTATTCAGTATTTATGTTGTGATTTTACAGCTTTTGACTCCCATCAGCTCGTATTTACACGCTACCTGTGCTGTCATCTGCATAGATTGACCTAATTGTGTGGCACTTACCCAATGATTAGGTCTATTTCATGTCTTATCAACACACATCACCGACGTGCTTTCCATGAGCGATTATTGTACTTGACAGTTTGTCTGAAAACATCATTATCATCAACACTTGGGGAGTCAGATTGTGAAACACACGATTTGTGCTGTGTTTTTCTATAGTATAGACCTGTGTGTTTGTGTGTTATCATTGGTGTATGAATGTACGTGGACACATTTGTAGTTTATGTACCTGTGTCTGTTCAAACAGACATACCTGTACATATGTACTGTGCATGTTACCTTGCATTACATGTATTCAGCTGGCATTCAAAGTGGCTCACAGTACATGCATTCAACCATGTGGATGCAACTCCAGAATTGCAAGATTTATACAAGCACATTGACGTAATGAAATAAACTGAACCAGAAATAAGAGATAGCTACTGTCCTGGTGTCAATGGAGAAGCCGATGTACCATTGTGGAGCCAGGACAGCAAACAGGATCAGGATCAGGATTCTTTTGAGCAGTAGCTTGGTCCCCCTTGTTGTGACCAAGGTTGGCAGTAGCAGAGCATAGAGGATGGACTGGGGAGCAGTCTTCAACTTGTTGAAGTTGAAGAACAAGTCAGGCTGCTGCATTCTGGAACAGCTATAGTGGACGGACGGCACTTGCAGGCACACCAGCAAAGTATATTGCAGTATATGCAATTGTGTGAGGAATGGACGTACCCTCCTGACGTTGTATGCCGTTTACAGGTCCAATTTGTAAGATAGTTGATTGTTGAGTCTCATTCCCAACTCGTCAAATCCAGATGTTTGGGGTGGTGGCCAACCCCGACCTACCAACCCAAAGTGTCAATATCTGATGACCTGGGAAACCCAAGGTGTCAACAAATCAGACCTTTAATTAGTATCATATCCACGCACATGAAAACCAGGCACGTGGACATGACACAAGAGCACAGAGCAATATCAGCTAGCGCAACCATCCTTGCAAGGTAGCATTTTTGTTCTGTGGGGCTGTCAAGAGCATGCACTCATTTTTCATGTGGTCATCATGTCTCAAGTAAATCTTTCTCCCTTAGACTACCTTGGATGGTTTTCCAGTTGCGGATACTGTACTGTGCATTCCTCTCACATGCACGCACCTGGTTTTCTGGCACAAGGATGGCTGGTCATTCAGTGTCACACCTAGTTTGCTTTTAGTGTTAGGAGCTGCAGTTTGGGACTTTCTGGGAACTGCTGCTGCCTCATTTTTGAACTTGATTTTTTTTTCATTAAAATAGTTTTCTTCTAACTCCTGTCTCCGGTGTCTGCATTGTGGGTCCAGTTTTAAATACTGCTAGCTTATAACATTTAGTCTGAGCCAGAGACACAAAAGAGTTCTCAGAGGTAACAGACGGCAGATGCCTTCACTGGAAGGGAGAGCAACTCAGTCTTGCCGAAGTAAAGCTTCATGTGGAATGCAGACATACACTGAGAGATGTCAATCAGACATGCAGGGATATGTGCTGTCACTTTGGTTTCAGACCGAGGACGAGACATAATTATTTGTTCCTGTATGCTGGCAATTCAACCCAGTATGACTGATGGCTTCTAATAGTAATAACGACTATGATGTATGCATGTATCCAGATGGATATTTTCACTGAGCATGTTTGTATCTGATTAAACAGTTTATCATTTTTTTGCAAAACATTTGCAAGACATTTGCAAGAACATTTGCAAGACTCTGCAGAGTCTTGCAAATGTTCTGACTGCCTTTCTGACAATTGCAAGATTGTACAAACAACATGAGGCCATTATCAATATTAATTAGTTCAGCAGCAAATTAAGAACTGTTTTTTTTCTGTTGGATTATACTGAATCCATTTGAAAACCGACTGACGTCACAGTTAGTCATTCCTCTGACAGTCAAAAATCATGTCTAAGTAATCATTCAATTGATGTCAATCAGTTGTTCAACTGTTGTTGTTCTTTTTTTATTAATAAAATAAAGAAAAACATTACTTGGACAATAAAAATAAATGCTTCTTTAGTTATTCAGCTTCTACTGTAAGTGGGTAGGCTGATGTACATGTTTAATGGGCAGTTAATGCAGCAGGGGCAACGGACACAATGTAAACAAACTTGTGTATAAATGTACCTTAAAAGCCAAAGACGGACAACATTTTGTTCGCTATAGCTGTTAGTTACAGATGACAAGTCATTTATAGTAGATAACTAATAGTAGCAGTACACTTCTGCCCTGGTGGATGTTTGTTTGCTAGCTTGTTCAGCAAGATGTATCAGAAAACACACAGCATGTCCTTGTTTGAAATTGGGTAGAGAGTTTCAGTTCAAAGCTTGTCACTTGTTGTGATGTGTCTCAGGCGGCTTCCTGGCGGTTAGCCATTTTTACCATTAGCCAATGATAAAAAGTTGACGTTACTGTTGTTATGCAACCATAGATTCAAATGAAATGATTTCAGTGCACATAGAAAAAAACAATATATTAAAAAGAAAATACATGCATAGACAGGGGGCTACTTCATAGCAAAACAACAAATATAAATATTTTATGTTGTCTACATAATAGATCTTTATTCTGAGGCAAAAATACAATTTCATTTCAGTTGGACCCAAAATAATGGATTTTAAGGGAACCTTTGTATAGGAGGTTCCAGTACAAATGTGAACACCTTGATGTTTCATGTTGGTATCACAAGCAATTTGTGTGAACTTGGGCCCTCAGAACTTATGAAGAGCATTTTTCAATAAATTTTTGGAATGAGCAATCTATTACTGACAAATGTACTATTATAGATATATAATAATAGTAATGACTCTCAGCTTACATATGCTGTGTGTAGGCAAAGGTGACTTCAGTCTTGCTACATTGTCAATACTTTCATGAACATGCTGCATAGGAAGCATGTTTATGTGTCCTTGTGTTGTGGGCTAGTGTGTGTAAATGTATCTGATCAAAGGGGCTCTTTAGTCTAAAACTCATTATATCCTGAAAAATTCAAGCAATTTGGTTTTGACATTATTAGTGGAGATTCTGTGTCGCTCATTATTTCTGCATGTTTGTGTTACTGCTCGTGTGTTTGTGCATACAGTATGCTTGTGTGTGTGTGTGTGTGTGTGTGTGTGTGTGTGTGTTTTGATATTTATTTGAGAGAGAGAGAGAGATGACAGATCACGGTAGACTTTATTACACTGATAAACTCGGTGAGTATTAGTGTGTTCATTATGTTTTCATCAGTGCCGACAATCATAAATGTCCTCACTTGAAGAGGGTATTGTGTGTGTGTGTGTGTGTGTGTATTTTGTATTTACATCCGTGTGTGTGTGTGTGTGTGTGTGTGTGTTAGGGTTGTTGGCTGTATGCTGTCATTTATAAGATCATATATTGAGTGCACAATGAGAAATGTGACATTTGTGTGGCAGAGGTGTGTTTTTGTACATGGAAGTGTGTTCGCACAAATGCACAGAACATTCATATTTCCGTATACATGCACACTTCCCTGCAATTATTTCAGCATTTCCTGTGAAGTAATTTGTCAGAACCCAAAGAGGACAGACTGGTTGAGCAGATGTGCAGGAAACGCCACCATTTCCATAATTACCTACAGAAAAAACATTCCCTGCAAAAATCAATTTACCCCTCTAACGAATGCGCTCGTAAAGCGACTAAGACAAACACAATGAGCTGCAGGGAGCGGCTGTATCTCACCCCAGTTAAACAGCAAAATGTTCCACTGCAGCATCAAACTGGTGCATAGATCATTTCATCTTTATGAAACATCATTCTTTGAAGTAATAATCTATGATCATTTTATATGATGCATAACCTATTTGCAACTCTGTATCACTAAGACAACATGTAGCAGTTTTTCAGTCTATAGCCACCTTACAGGAGACTTTATTCTCTTTATATACTCTCTTTTAAGGAGCCTGGCCTCATCAGGAAAAAAACAAAACAAACATATAGGTTGAAAATGAAAGCAGCTTATTACAACCCATATTTTTGTTTGTTGTTAGGTGGCGACCTCTAGCATCTGTAGTAAATCTTACGACTGCAAAGGAGGAAGTGAGAAGTAGTATAGAGAGTAAAAATGTCTGTGTGGACAGGAGGTTGGGGATGGACGGTTGGGTTAAACAAGCACAGGATTTCATTCAGGGGGCCACTGTTCATGCCACGTGTGAAATGAGATGTCAATGGTGAGTTCTTTTAACTTACTAACATGAAGTTTCTTTATGTACATAATGTAACACGAGTTACAAAAGTTACAGAGGTAGCGTAGTGATTTTATCCCAAACCATATTGTTTTCCTAAACCTAAGTAGTTTTAGTGCCTAAACCTAACCAAACTGCAAGCATCTGACAGAGGTCTGATACATGTGTTGATGTTAGGCTGTAACAGTCATGTTGTTTTGGGAAATGCAAATAATCAAGTCTTTGTAGCTAGATGGCTCTATGGATGGCAATGTTGGTCCAGAAGTCGGTCCGGCACTTTGGTGGATTTTGAACTTACAGGGTCGGTGTCAGTGTAGCAGCGCCAACATATGGTCGCAGTTTGGTTAGATTTAGACAACAAAACTACCTGGTTAGGTCACTAGTTATCTCTACAACTTTCATTATATATTATAGGCAACCAGCGAAGGAAGACAACAGCCTAGCAGAAAAAAACAGAAAATTCTGGGCACATAACCCCCCATAAAACCGCTAATAGGCTCTTTTACATTGCAGATTCTGTACTGCTGAAAAAAACTACTAAAAAATAAGAAAACAGTACAACTTATTAATAACATGTAATATACATGAGATGTAGATAGCAGATGTAGATATAAAGGGTTGGTGTACTTTCAGACTGAGCTTGGCTAACCCCTAAGCCCCCTGCTTCCAGTATTTATGCTAGGCTAAGGTAATTTCCAGCTAGCTTCCTGTAGGTTAGCATGAATTCTCTAATGGAAAAAAAAATATCCCAGCAATAAGAGTATGTGGCCTTCATTGAAACTAAAGCCACACACCAACACAAATTATTCATAAATTAGAGTTTAAGAACAACTCCTGTCCCAACACAATACAAAAAACAACCTTTCTTACCTACTTCACAGGAAGCCCATCTACAGTGGCTCCCAATTCAATTAAATGTTGGTTTTCATTATTGGTTCAAGCCATTGTATCAGCAGCTATTCAACTACCAAATGTTTTCTGGTCTGAGACCTTGACAGAAGATCTCCAGGTCCAAGTTGTTGAACATTTACAACTTGAAATTAAATGTTCTTTTCTTATTCTTTGCCACTGAAAAGACATCTGTTGTCCCTCTGAGTGCTTTTATGAACTGGCTCAGAGAATGAGCTGCAGGCAGTGACTGGATCCCATCCTGTTAAAAAGACAAAAATACTGTTTTCCTCAAGTGTCAAAGCACTAATAGCCTCCTCTCTGTGAATAATGAAAAGGCAGGTATTTAATGGTTTCTATTCCCTTTTCAACACAGTTTGAGTCCGAGTGCATTCTCTGTTTTTAATTTGAACCTGTCTTTTCCTATTATTAAACAGAAAGCGTGAAATAAACTGAAATCAGCTGACATAAAATAGGTTTGTATCCAGAAGAGAATTAGTTGAAAAGCCCATGTTCTTATCATTTTAGTGCACCAGGTAAACCGAATGACCTTTGGGTTTGAACTGAACACTTCCATGTTCCCATGAATCACATTCAGAATCACAAGGTGTCACAACATTTTGAATTTTCCAATTTTGTAACATCTGAAACAGACAATATGACAATCACAGCCAATTTACACAGTGATTGGCTATGTGTGCAGAGCTCCCTGAAGCTCTCTCCTTTTTTCTTTCTAAGCTTCAAACTATGACGCTCTACCTACCCCTCTAGTGTCAGGTGTGTGCCTGAAGGGCTCAGCAGTCAAGGTAATAATAATAGGTAATATGCGACATCAGGATAAACATTCAGAGTAAAGCTTGCTGACAAACATTTCACATATTATAACATAATATGACTCTTGAACTGTTATTTATGTTGCCAAACAGTTGTGGTTTTATTAGGTTTAGGCACCAAAACTACTTGCTTAGGTTCAGGAACTTAAGTTTAGGAATTAATGTCACCTATCTACGTCATTGATGTATTGTGAGTTTAGCCATTTAGGTATGTTAACTTACCTACATAACATCAATAAAAAAAAAAGACTCTTTTAGTCATAAATAGGACTTGAACCCTGGCATCCGGAGGGAAAGTCCACTGTAACAGCCCCACCTTCCCCCTGACTTGGACTTTTCTTGCTTTTTATAGTACTGCACTAGAGGGGCGCTACAAAAGTGATGCTAGAGGAGTACATACAGCATCAAACTTAAAAGCACTCAGGCCACTGACCATTTGACCAGCTGGGAGAAAGAACGGGCTGGCACAGTTTGATAGCATCGAAACTACAAAGACAAAAAAGGGAAGGCAGTGGGGAGGCAGTGTGATGAAGCCAGGAGGAGGCTGTGGCAGGCTTTTCACCACAACATCAAGTGTTATTCAGATCAGATACAAATACTTGGTTGGGCGACACACATAATAAATGATGAATGATCAAGGTTTTCATCCTCTTCATCCAGCTGGGACATGAGGCTGCCACTTCAACCCTGTGTCGTGCTTTGGTCTGCTTCTTCCAACAAGATACCCAATTCTCCAACCTTCAGCAGTGGTTAATGTGGAGTATCATTACAAATATTATGTGTTAAGTTGTTTCACATCATATCTTTAGTGAAAATACCTGTATACCTTTTACTTAATAGAAATATGGAATTGTCTTATTATGATATTAATGATATTTCAGTGTGTTGGCGTATTTCCATTATGATAGTGTTCACAGCTAGTGAAGTAGCGGTCCAATCTGCTGGAGTGATGAGCATTAAAGAGCCAGTACTCATCAGAAAAACGACCCTATAAGTTGAAAATGAAAGCAGCTTATTACAACTTACATTTACATTTGTTGTTAGGCAGGGACCTCCCGTGGCTTAGTAATTACTACAGCTGCAAAGAAGGAAGTGAATGATGTTTAGATGCTGGCCTTACGAATTTGCTATCAATGAATTTGGGAAAAATAGATCACTGGTATTGGATTGGTGCTCTGTATCAGTGGACAACCTAAGTTGAGGTGTCAGTATTGTTATCCATTGGTTGGCATGTCTGGAAGCGCAACTAAGGTTGCTGACAATTGTACAGTTAATCAGTTCCCAAAAAACTAAACAACATTGGTAGCCTGGAAGTCATTTATTTGTAAAAATCTACAACAAACCATGGTTTTGTAAGATGGTAATATATAAATCTTATTTCACCTTCAAATGTAGAACCATCCAGTTGAGTACAGAAAGACCTGGAAAGTAAGAAAACACAGGCAAGCTGCACTTCATATGATGTCATTATACAATCTTGTGTTGTATAATGATAATTTGATTAAATCCTGAATCTGGTATGACAAAAAGAGGAGACATGGCAAAAAAAGAAGGGTTGATTCTGTGTTTCAGTTGTGCAAGATGGCAACATATACTTTTGAGAGATGCAATAAGATAGCAGCTCCACATTGTCTATAGATGGCTATGCTTCAACCACAGATATGGTTCTTTGCTGCAGCAATTATTCATAAAGCAGTGTTAAGTCTTTTATCGTAATGTTTATAATGTTATTGCAGAAATATCCCACTACAGTATATAGTAATATTACCTGAAGGCAATATCGACCACACATAATGTTCATGATATCACAGAGGGATGGAGAAGTATTGAATCTCTGGAAAGCCAATAAATTAATGGAAAAGAATTCAATTTAGTCTTAGCAGGAACATGGTGTTATAGTAATGAAAGGTATTCCATACACAGGGGACATAGCCTGGTCCATGTAACAGATATGTAAAAAAAATTGGTGATGGCTCTTTTGTTCCTGCAGGAGGCTGACAATATATACATTTAAAGCACAGGCACCACATAGAGCATGTATGGACTGTCTTCTTAACTTACCATAACACGGCCCTCAAAATGGGTTTAGATATATAATGATTAAACTAACAAAGTGGATCTGAGGCAGGCACCTTCTATGAAAGCCAAGGTCACTGAGGAGAAATATTTCTTCATCCACTGGGCTGAAACCATTTTGAACTTTATAAGACTGGATGTGATGGTTGATTCAATCTTAATGTGCAAGGTATTGTGCAGTATCACAAGCCAAATGCAATCACCATTAAAACACTGTGGTCTCATCCTTAAGAAAGGCTCGGTCACCTGCACACATTTAATGTCCATCAACCGTTCCATGAAGTTTAAAATTGACTCCTTTAAAACAACCCCATACATTTGAATCATGTCAAACATCCAAAATCACATGCATAACACAATCCAAGTACATCTGGATGTCAAATCCATAAGCACTCTCCCACTTATGGAAATGCCATGGAAATCTGAAGGTAATTCTACTTCAGTTTTCGCTTTTTAATCTATTTGAATATAACAACCCCTCTGAGCTCTTCCCCTCAGGTGTATTAGAAGACATACCTCCTGACGTAAAAAGCAATTATCTAAAGCCACATGAACTTAATAAGGAATTGACAAAGGCTGCCACGTGCCCCGTGGCTCCATATTTGTGTCCCTGTGTTGCTCTCTGTCTTCCACTTCCACCATATATTATATAAAATGAACAGAAGCTGGCTCGTGTGCAATCATTCAGCAGTTTACCACTGTAATATATTCATGTTTTTATGACCTGCTCTTGCATTACAGGAACTGCACGATATTGTTAAATGGATGTATAAATTAATGATAATAAAGGATAATTAGTTGTTATTGTTACAGCCAATAGGTTTTTATGGCCAATTACTTGGAACTGTGCAGCATCTTTTTAACGTGCTGATTTTTTCTTCGATGTCAAAATCATTATTCACAATGGAATGATTTTTTTCTATGTGTGCCAAAATAAATAAAACACATAAATGGTGGTGTGAAAGCGGGTACACTCACAAACAAGCTTTTTTTTCTTAGTGTTAGTGAGTTTGAACTTTAAAGGCCGGGTCCAATATTTATTTATTTTTTTTGCATTTTTGAGGTCTTTATATCATTCTGTAGCTTCCTGGTGAGCATTTTTCCACTGTAAAGGCAACCAAACTGGTTCAAAACATTTTTTCACCGACTATCTGAAGATGTCGATTTAATGTTCACAGGGATTTGCAATACTGACTTTAAACTGAGAAATTTAGATGTAGTTTATTAGTGAAGCTCCAAAATGATAATATGCTCTTATTTGAACATCATAGATGATAAAAGGTTTTACCTGTTTAGCCACAACAACCACACACACTTCTGACCGGTGAATGCTTCGGCTGAATTCACACAAAATCTGCTGTTGATCCACCTTCCCTCAAGACTGTTTTTGTGCTTTAGAACATACCTGTCATCACACATTTAGATAATAAGGTTTTAACGCTGCTCCCTCTCTTCATTCACTCTGCAGCCCACTCGACCATTGCTGTTTTTGTCTCTCTGTGTCTCCCTAATTGAGCTGGGGAGTCGGTGCAGGTGACAAAACCTGCATAGTATGCCTCTAAATTAAGGCTTAATAATATTGATAATAATAATAACAAAGCATCATCTTCCACCTCCAAGCTCAAATCTTCCACGCTAACAGTTTGGTCGCTCTTAAACCTAACCTAGCTCACTGCCTCTAGTAACGGCTGAGTGTTCCTTTGAAGTTTGCATGTGAATACTTTTAAACTGCAGGGTTCAACTTTTTAAAAAAAAATTATTAGTGTTTGTCTTAAGCAACAATTCCACTGCTTTCCACAGCTTCATTTAATTCTTTCAACTGATATTTCAACTCATTACAGTTTGACAGACACTAAAAATCCTTTCAGGTCTTTTGAAGGACGACAAAAAGCCTTCAGCTCCTCTAATTTGCACTGTTCATACACAATTCACTTCAGCTGATTTCAGTGCTTACACTTCAGCTGACACTTAAATCATCTTTCAGCTCATTCACTTTCACTAATATATTTCAGTTCTTAGACTCAAACAGCTCAATTTTATAACTCCTTTCAGTGAATCTATACTTCCTTCGAGCCCTTTTACTTAAACTGATGCATAGACTTCCCAGTTTTTTAACTGCTAGTTAAACTTTTTTCAGTATTTGCATTTTGACTTACAATTCAGCTGTTTCAACTATACAAACGTTTCAATTGCATTTTTTTTTTCTTTCAAGCACACTTTTCTGTCAGAAAATTTAGATTTGTTTAGTTTTCAAAATGTTCACAAGTAAATGTTCCAAACATCCTAAAATCATGGTGGGATACTGAAAGGGCCTACCAGACACATGCCTAGGGGCCCTATGAGCCAAGTGGCCACTAAGCCAGAGCCTGTTTATAAAAAAAACATATATCTTTCAGGAAATTTTATTCCTACATAATATATTTGGTCAGTGCAATGCTAGCCTGTATTAAATTCAGTGAGGCGATTTCAAATCTTGCCAGCTTTGATAACAGAATAACTAATAATGTGTAAAGTAAATATGACCTGTACCTCAAGGTTTCCTTCGATGTTATCCTCAAATGTTTGTGTGTAACATTAACAACATTTTTCTTTTAAGATCTGCATATGGACAGGTTCCAGGTGTGGATATCATAAATCCACTCATCTTTCAATAAGATATATTATCAGTCTCATGTTTTTCTTTTAGGAATTACTGTCTAACCAAATCATGCATCTGTAAAAAGTAAAGATTTGATTTGAGGACATATTGAAATTGAAAGTGAATTCTGTGTAAGACACTGTAATATCTTTTTGTTTCTTCTTCTCCTCCTCCCGCCCCTCTGTTTTTCTTCTTCCAAAGAGAAAACTAGGCTAATCCTCAGAGTACTTTGGGGTCACAAAAACCCAATGTTAGCCAACACAATGAGCATTCCGAATGAAAATTAGGTAAATGAAGCAAGAAATCCTAAAATCTGCCCCTCAAAATTTCCATCCCTCCGCTCTTTCCAGCCATCCATCTTCACTGTCATGCTTCAGTTTTTCCCTTGTCTATCCATTTTTCTTTTGTTTTAGAGAAAACTAGGCCAATCTCCTGACTCTGTGGGCTCAGGCAATTGGCCACCAGCCCCAGTATTCATCCAAGGACACTGTCACACTGTAATTTGTTCAGTTACTTTAATACACGTACATTCCCCTGACTCCTTATCTTTTCTCATCAACACACGTACGTCTGCACATGCGCATGCTTGTAATTCTCTGGTCATACAAGACTCATAGCACATGTATGCACACACGACAGCACACCAAGGGTCTTTTTATTTATATACATGTATTTTGTATGATTTGCATAACATGAAATTGTGTTTCATTTACATGAGTTTAATTACATTTAAAAAAAAATAAAAATATATCTTAAACTGGACCCATAAAAATGTGTAGGGCAGTCTACAGTTCCATGCATAAACAAGTAGACAGCAGTTGTAGCGTGGCTAATGTTAGGCGTGTCAGCCTTACCCTCCGCAATTCTTCGGTTGGTTTCTTGGGTGGAGGGTATATCACAGTCTCTTGCTCCCTAAGTTACTTAACAATCCATCGCGACTCACAAGAATACAGATAACTGGCTAAAATGTGTCAATTATTCATGGTTGGCTGACTAGTTCACTGTAATAGATATGTGCTGCACAGTAATTTAGAATACGTATAGGTTAGCAGGCTCACATGATCGCACAAGGAATCATGGGTAGCTTATCATCAATATTGTGTAAATGATTTATTTATGTATTTTGCAAATTATCTTTGCTAATGATATGATGGATTCATGATTACAGGAAAAGGTTTAAATTATTATCATAAAGTAATTTGGTGGCCCCCTGCAGTAACTCTGCAGTTCAGCTAAGAAATATGTGTGAGGGGCTAGTTTGCCATGTCCCAAAGCTCTCTTAGCTTTTTTAGTCTAATAAATACATAGATAAACAACTCTGGTAAAATGTCACAGTCGTGTAAATACAAGCTAATTAGCTGTCACAAACATACCTCAGACCGAAAAGATTACCCAGACCTTGCTTTATGCTAACATTACTGAGTTAGCCACCGAACAAGTCTGTCACTGCTACAGCGGCTCTTATTCTTTGGTTCAGGAGATGTGTGCTTAGTGCTACCGGGTCACCTGCAGACCAACAGTTTGCTTGCCGATGCAGTGCCTAACTTATCGGCTCAGAGGCTACGTACTGTGAGCGTAGCACATAGTTGTCATTGCTAACTCACAAATTACTTCATGTCTCATTCAATAGTAAGAAAACATCAGACATTGTCATAATGAACGTAATTGACGAACATGGCTAGCGTTGACACCGCTGTCAAGCTTGCATGTAAGTATTGAGAAAGTTTTGCTGCACTTTCCCTGCCATTCTTGTGATTTTAAAATAATCAACCAATTTAAAGCTTTAAAGGGAGTCAGCTGTAAGGTTTAGGTGGTCTTATGTCATCTTATAGGCCCATTCTTGAAGTTTTTCTCTCCTTGTTAATGCTAATATTTGCCATATTGTGTTTGCAGTTGCTCTAACACAGCTCCTCTTAAATTTAAAGTATGGGGGGACGATAAGAAAAAAAAATCTCACTAAGACCTTACAAGCCGGAAATAACATTTCCAAAGATTTATTTTATGTGTTTGATAATAGCATTTACGGTGTCTGAGAGACACCAGAGTATCATCATGTACACTTTCATACAAAAACAGCTTCTGCTTTTGTTGAAAACTTGTTTTATCACAAGTATTTCACTGGACTTGAAATTGTACCACCATCACCAGTTTACCATATAAAGTATAATTTAAACCGTCAGTCAACAGTTAGTTTCCTGTCAGTTGAACTTAACTTTAATCAGCAGTCTACTATCTTGTTTTGACAGCAAGCGTACCTGCTTCAATTTGTTTTATGTGTCGCGACAAGAAACGGGTAAGGAGAAATGATGTAACATTAAACTTCCATTAAATGCTGAATATCAAATAGCAGGGAAATGTCAGGTTTTGGCAGCTACGGCAAATATTTAAGCCCCGAAAAATACCAAGTCAAATTTTATTTTATCTGCTCGTCATAGATGCACCATGCGAGACAGCCAGCTGTCTCTTGAAATAAATGGCTGTTTTGTTAAGCATCGGATGACCTCCGTTGTCAAAAGAAATAAAAGCCGTGCCGCTTAATTGAAGTTATATGGTGGGTTATATAGACTGCAGTAGAGACAAGCTTTAGAATCTGGGCATAATTCAGGAAGAAAAATTCCATTGTGAACACTTTCAGCTTAATTTCACATTCTCTGTGTTGTCATGCCGCCACACGCTGTCCATTATTCAAACTGATTCCTTAAAGGATTTGATTTTTCCGAGGCATTTAAAATCACATCAGCTGTCAGATGCATAATTTGCTTTCTCACAAATCCCTCAGAGAAACTCGCACATCCGAGTGCCTCAGCGGTGTCCTGCCACACATTCACTCAGCCGTCGGTTTGAAGCAGTTCTCGCATGATGGATGACTGGGACCAGCAGCAGTTTGACAGTGAGACAGCACAGAGACACAGGTGGAGGTGTAGTGGTGGAAGAGCATAAACATTTATTCTACCATCTGTCGGTCTGCCAGGAAACTGTTTGGAAGAATTGGTTTTGACCCCGAATCTCCCCTTAACTCTGACCAAAACAAAACAAGCGGCTTGACTTGAACTTTCCACATAAACAACGTACATCCTCGAACAATTTGTAACAACACATGATTTCAGTTCCACAGCTTGTGTTCACTTAGTAAGATTTTGCAGACATTGTTGATCCAGCAGGCCGTCCTGCTGCCCTTCATGCATTTGTGTGTGATAGTAGTTTTGGCACTTCTCCCTCAGGGGGAACCATTTAAGGACAAGGACATTCTCTAACATAAGAGCATCCCATCTTGTAGCAAAGGTTTTATATCTGCTAAGAAGGCCATTTCATTTTCAAGAAAAACTTTACGCTTGAGCTTAATTCTGCATAGTGGTCTCCAGTTTGGACATAAAATTCGCCTTAATCTCTGGACAGCCACACTACAGCTAATAAGAAAACACTGCCAGGAGTCATTTTACTGCACAATGAGTCCTTTAACTTTACATGAATTCATTTTGCTTAATACTTTTACTTTTTAATTTGTGACGCCCCTTTCTATTCTCCTGGGATGTTGCCACACTCTTCGCCTGCAGTTCTGGGAGTTGGCTGGAAGGTGGAGCTGGGAGGGTGGCTAATTAATACCTACCCATTTGGGCAGGGCCTCCCAAAAGGCATAAAGGTCTGCCTCTCCGGTAGTCTCTGTCTCTCTCTCAGCTGGGCCTGCTGCATCCACTACAGCCTGTTCTCTCTTGGTTTGGTTTGTTGCACCTTACAACATACATTACACCGTATTTTCACTCATCCACACACACCACTAACATGACTGATGACTTTCTTGCTCACACACCCCATTTGACGGTGATGTGTTCATTTTTAACAGCCAAATACCCAAAGCTGAACGCCCAAGGCACAAAGCACCCTCTGGCAGACATGTCATCCAGCAAAGCAGAGGCCTACCGCCCTGTCCCACAGGACTCCAACACCCTCATACAGACATGCAGCTCCAACATCCAAACGATCACACAGAACACTGCTCAGATCAAGAGCATGTTGAACCAGCTGGGGACCAGACAGGACACCAGCGAACTCCACGATCGTCTGCAGCAGATGCAACACTATACCAACCAACTGGCAAAAGAAACCAACAAGCACCTGAAAGAGTTGGGATCAATCCCTTAGCTCTCATCGCCCTCAGAGCAAAGGCAGCAAAAAATCCAGAGGGACCTGCTGATGAATGATTTCTCAGCAGCTCTGAACAACTTTCAAGCAGTTCAATGGCGTGCAGCAGAGAAGGAGAAAGAGTCAGTTGCCAGAGCAAGAGCTGGATCAAACCTGTCAACTGAAGACAGTTATTGGGATGAAAAGCTTGTTTCTTTTGATAACCAAGAGGACTGGGGTCTGATTACCACCCAGACAGAGTAGGTGGCCATCACAGTGGAGGACCTGGATGTAAACCAGATCGTCAAGGACCTGGCAGTGATGATCCACGAACAGGGAGAGATGATTGATAGAATTGAGGCCATTGTGGAGAATGCTGAAGTTCGTGTAGAACGAGGAGCAGAGCAGCTCCAGAGAGCCGTCTACTATCAGCAAAAGTCCCAGAAGAAGATGAGTATCCTTGCGTATTATCTGGTAGGCTGCTAAGTGAGTTGGCTCTGCACAACTGATTTGTCATTACTGTATTTTACTCTGCCCGCTCCCACCTGCAAGTTCTGGCTTGGTAACAAATTAAACATTTACCTGTAGTTGAGTCCTTTCAGTGTGGCACTCCGACTTTACTTCCAACACTATATTATAATTAAATTAAATGTTACATTTATGCCATGGTATAAAATGAGTCTCTTAACATCACACATATATTTGATTTTCTATTAATGTTTGAAAAACTGTCCATATTTGAAATCTACACAGTTGAGTTCTCCTACCAAGTTTCTCAGAAGGGAATTTTTATGAAAACTGTAAAAACAAAGAAGCAAACAAAAGAAACTTCCTGGCGTTGGCCTCTCGCTCTGCAGCTTACTGCCTCTAGCTTGTTACCAACTGATGTATCCTAGAACTGGCATGTCAAGTGCACTGCAGGAAACTGTTCTTGGCAAAATGCGAACTATTGGGACACTACTTGGGCCGTAAAAGATGACACAAGATCACAAGGACAGACAAGAATGCATATTGAGAAAGACCCAAAGTGTTCTTTGTGTTTCTTGGCTCTCAGCAGTAACTTTCTGGAGTCTCTGCTGGTTGCTTGGCAACATCTTCCAGCCAAGAAAAGGTCGAGCACATAACCCCCCATAAACCGGCCAATTGTCATTTTTATATTCTATTTTTGCATGGATTGAACAAACAAGGTATAGCACGTATGTCCAGTTAGTTATGTTGGCAATGTGGTGATGTGTCGTGGTAATTGTCAGCAGGATAATTAATAAACTCAGGCAGCACAAGTTAGAGTGACATAATTGTGATTTGACTTTTCATAGATCCCACACTCAGACAAAATCTTATCTCTTTTGTATTCCCATGAGGAAAACTATGTGGAGTTTTGTCCTATTTGATTTCAAAAGCTGTGACCAAGCTAAACAAAAAAATATATAACATATGCACATAATGTACCAAAGAGACATTTATTTTTTTCTTTCTGGCTCTCCTGGAAAAGCAGTGACACTTTCCATATTGCTGATGGGACTTTTCAATCAACAAGCCACACAGTGTCGCCTGTCTGTGCTCTATGCCAAGATCCAGTACTATGAAATTGCCTCTCAGTGGTTATGGGTTTGAATTTCCTTTTACAATGCAGCACTTTCATTATAACAATTGTGTTCCGAGCAAGGCATGTAATAAGTGCATTAGCCTTGTGAACTCTAATACATTTATAAAAAGAAATTTCAGAAAATTGAATGCACGAAAGTGAGCTGAAACGAGGTGGACTGTGTTTTCAGTCTGTTAAAGTTCAGTGTTGGGACAGTGCTGCTGCTCGTTTACTTCACATTCACTATTTCAAATTAAATTTATCCCTGTCAGCATTAGAGCAGAATGACTTAAGATCACTGTCCTAATACTTGCGATAGTATTTACCATTACCAGGTCTGTTGAAGCCATATAAAAAGACATATGCTTCTGTCAGCTGATGGCATAGGCTCATTATTAAATGCCTATAGATTTATGGTCCGTTTATGACCAAGTCAATATGGCCGTAAAGGAGCTCAAAGCAATGCGCTCACTGACTCTTTTGGATGTTATCCCGCTGTTCCAGAATTTATTTGGTAATAAAATGATGTAAGTACACTGTATATCTGCGTCAGCTCTGGAAAATGCAAAACAAGCTTCTTTTCAGTTGTCAAAACTCACATGAGAGACTTAGGAGTTTATCCCAGAGTATGCAGAACCAGAAAGCCAAATGACATTCTTAAAATATAAGCATCAAATCACTGGTTTCTTGACACACTCAGCAAGGACAATATAGGCTGCATATGTCAGCATGAGATAATGAAGAAGTGGCACTACCCCGAAGGCATATTCAACCTCTTACTTAAATCACGTTCAAGGTACTCCCCCCGATTAGACTGTTCAGGTATAAGTAGTCAATAAATGGAACAGTGATTGCATCAAGAGCTGCACTCATGGCAGAGAATACAAGTGATGGAAATAAAGAACAACATGGCATTGCTTTCCTCCACTGGAGACATCTCTTAAGTAAAGGGAGTAAGTAATGGGTGAAGTTTGATGCTGAACTCTTTTGCAACTCTTCTTCTAGACTTGTAAGTAGCCAAAACAGCTGTCCAAAATCCGGATCTAGTCGATTTAATATGTTTTATTTTTAAAGGGGACTGCACTCTACTGAGTGCCATTGTAGTTTTAACAGATATTTCTGTATTACTGGTTTGCCAGTGCTTGTCTCATTGGCTTTAAGGGGGTGGGGCTAAATTGGGAAAAGATGCCGTCATGTACCTCTGAGCACTAATCAGGCTTTAACAACATTTGAGTCAATATGTCATGACTGTCGTGAGGCTGTTAGCTTCTGCTGACGTGGACTGTCAATTGTATCTAATCAAACAACAAACACATATTCCAGATTAAGTAGATTATGTTAGTTTTTGAATGTTTAACTATTAAAAAATGTGACATATGAGGATGTTTTTTCATGAGAGGTCATAATTATTTAATGTTGTAGAGAAAAAACTGAAAAATGCAATTCATCAACAAGAAAATGTGGCGTGTACCCTTGAGGCCAAACAAATGTGATTAATTAATTTCCTTCCTCCTGCATTTGCAAAGCTGATTTTTTTTAAAAAACCCAAAAAATGCATTTTCTACATCCGTGTGAGCATGCGTTATCTATTCTTTACTTTTCCTGGTGCACTTCTTGGCACGTTATCGCCACTACTTAATTAGTGGCATAACTCATTAAGTAGTCAGCAAGATGGTCCCTGCATGTTTATGAGTATGCATATTCATACTCATACGCATGCATGACATCCAGGATAAATAAGGCTGAAATTGCTTTTATATAGTACCTCACCTTTTATAGTAGTTTAGCTCAGCTTTATCACAGAATCCTTTGCTCCAGACGACAATAGAACTAGAAGTTCTGGCTAAAACTGGACAGACACACTTTTAATGTGCTCTCGGTTTGCTTTTGGTCTGTGCCAGAGTTTATTTGGATCAGTCTTGATGTCAAAGCAACCTTAGCGCCTCAACAAAAATGAGTATGTTCCATACATGGAACATTCTTAATAAGATTTTCTTTATCTCTCCTTGTCTCAGATGTGTCGTGAAAATCTTACAACTTGAAAAGCTAAACTTAGCAGGGATACTGAGAGTCTTGGAGGATTATTTCAGCTGAAATGCTCCAGTTCAGCCGCCTCTGGTTTGGATCTTGTGAAATGAAAAAATGAAATCTGCAGACATCCACAGAGGAACAGCGAGTCTTACCTTAAAATCTACAGGAAAAGCCTGTCATGCTTTTCATTTCCCAATCAGCTGCGATGTCTGGCAACATTTTATTGCAGGCAAAAACGTGACTATCAGTGTAGCAACAGTACCCTGGATCTGCTTTGGGGCTTTCATCTGGAGAGCTTAAGGAATTTACATGGTGGACTAGTAAGTAACACTTTAAAAGCATCAGACAGGGGAAATAATGGAAAATGCAAATGAAGAAAAGATTACACCCGCTATAAAAAGTGAACACGGACACTCCTAAGTATAATCATTAGGCTGATACTTTAATGGAAATCTTACATGTAGAAGATTCATTTGCACAGTGGGTTAGATTATGGCATAGAACAGCATGTTGCTCAACTCGTTACGCTGTATATTAAACAACTGCTTTTTGCAAATGAGACAGCATGAATGTGGACACCAGCAGAGAGAGTGCATAAAACTTTCATTAAAAGTAAAGTCATTGCAGAAGAAAACATAGTTATGTGATTCCATTTGAAAGGGGATGCTGTGTTGTGAATGTCAAACACTCACCTTCCTTGTCTACAGAAGGCATGGAGCCTTAAAGCTGACAAAAAGTTGGGACAGGTTAGCAGACAAGTCAAAGAGAAGTGAATGCATCTGTTTTGTATTCAGATCATTTTAAACTCTTTTTTAAACTTTTTTGATCTCGGTGCACAAAGAATTATTCATTTATTTCCTATTTCCCCCAAGCTACTTGTCCCATTTTCCTCAACACATTTCCCATTTTGCTAATGCTCAGAACAAAGAACTAAATAACAAATCACAATGTTTATTTCCAATAACTTCCAGGTAGAAACCCCTGCATCACACACAAGCTGCTGTAATATCTAATTAATAACAACACTTTCACGAACATAGACATAGTTTGGGCCTACCTGATGAGCCACAGACTAAAGGAAATGACAGCTTGAGTTTATCCTGAACTAGTAGTTAGTCTGAGATGTCGCTGTTGGGTAGATAATCAAAGACACTAGCAAAACAACCATCGACCATCGTGTTGAACTCCATATCTTTAAATGTTACAGTTACGGTTGAAAATAACAACAGAAAACTCTGCACTGCAAATTAACTGCCAGTTGTCTACCCGAAAGTAACTGTGTGACGTCACAGTGATTCAGTCCTTATGACAATGAGAGGACTAGCCAATATTAACCAATCACCAGACCAATGTTAGCTAAGTATATTTCTACAAAACCACAGATAAGTTAACCTAGCCTCATGGATGAGAGGTGAAGCGTCTTCAAGAAACTGAAACAAGTCCAGTTGCCTATGATATAGCACTCAGAGTTAACTGCTAACATTATATCCCGGTGACTGGGCTGCCTATGTGGTTAGCTAGCTTAATTGAAAACACTATTAGCCTAGCTAAAAATACTAAGCACCACTATTGTTTTAGTGAGCCACCAAGCTTTAGGCAAGCTAATTTTCTTCACAAACCTACGGTTAAGGCAATTTGTTGTTAAATATCCATATATTGCATACTGCTGAAGTAACACTGTATAAAGTGTTGCAAGACCAGCTGAAGCTTTTAGCCAACATGCTAACTAGCTAGCTAACGCTGCACTGAAGGTTAAGTTTGAAGCTTGATGTTTGTTTGCACACTACTAAAGTTTTGCCTGGTTTGGGCTTCTATAGGCTTCAAATGTGTCTCTGAAAAGTTTGTATTTTGTTGCTTTGTGGAGGATGAGAGATGTATTCAGTTTGGACTGAAGACGGTTACAATGGATTCAGACAGTGACTCAGTTTCACTGCAAATAAAAGTATTGCAATTCCCACGGAAACTTTTCAAACCACTCCTGCAGCCTAATCCACTTCTCCACTGTCCCTTCATACCCTCAGCATGTTCCAAACGCTCATAACACATACAAGTTTTGCAAAACACAGCTTCCTGGTTGCTAACCTCGTTAACCTGGGTTGCCATGAGTTGAAAAATATTTAAGTTGACTTAAGTAAAGCAAAAATAAAAAGGTCTGTTCTTTGTGGTTGGAACACATTTAAAAAAAAAAAAAAAAAAGGCCTACAGGAACATATGGTCTCCACAATCGTCATATGTGATTCAGATCACATTTCGCCCTAACCGTCATTGACAACCATAACCACAGTGTTTAATGTTAATTGATGTCTTAATGTGGAAGCTCTCCGTAGTGCCCTAGGTGATAATTGACGTGCTGCATGCGGTGCACTGAAGGGTGTTTGTTACTAATTGATGTCTAGGTATAGATTCACTCAAGTGTATTATGTGTGTGTATGTGTATGCACATGTTCAGGCCTGTGAATGTGACTGCTGTGATGTGTGTGATATATTAATTGATGACTTGCTGTGGGAACTCTAAAAAGACTTGAGTGCTTCAGTAACACTCAAAGGATATTAATGAGATTGGTGGTGACAATGTACAGCACACACACACACACACACACACACACACACACACACACACATTAACAACAGGCTGTCAATTTAAATTAAAATAGCAAAATGGTTCATTAAAATAAAAATATTAAAATTATATTTTAATACTTGGTATAACAAATCAATATTTTCATTATTAACAGTACAGAACATAATGTAGAATAATAGTAAGATGCCTAATGAGACAATAATGGTAGCACTTGCTAGGTGACGAAACCATTCGAGCATCACTAGACAATTATGGCGACCTTTAACGACCCCGAATAAGAGTGTTGGTTATTTACAAGTGAATGTGTATCATTTCTTGGAAAGGGTTGCCAGTCTAGTACTTTTTTTAAAATGTGCAATTAAATGTTAATGATTAAATATTTACTTTTCAATCCACCACTAAATTACCAAATATCTCTTTATGGATCCAGATGGGTGAGATTCACTATTTTATGGGAATGCAGTGGGGACCACTGACGATAAAGCAATCTACAAGCACCTGAAATGCAATAAATATCAATATTTCGACTAATGACTTGTGTGATTCCTCCTCACATTCAACAGTACTTGCAATTTGAAATTTGCAAATGTGTGGGGGTTATGCTTTCATTCTTAACAAAGTGCTCAAAATAAAGTTTAATTAAAATTTGTCAGCAAAAAAAAGTTGCTTATTCTATCAGATACATGGCAACATTGTTATTTGTTGGGAGTTGTCATTCAAATCAAGTATCCAATATACTCTTTTTTTGAAGGGTAATTTTTTGCCTTTTAGGTTTTATTCAGATACGACAGCTTCACACATCAGAAGAAGTAGAAATAGATGTGAACTGCACAAATGTCATGAAAAAACAAAAACAAAAGAAGAACAGTCTTTAGTAGACCGATGTTGGCTTTACTTGATAAAACTTACAGAGGACTGTCTCTTTTTTTCTTCTTTTTTTGGGCAGAAAAATGCTTGGCAACAAGTGGAGGAAGCGAAATAAATAGAGGATATGAGGAGTGCATTAGAGGGCTGAGACAAATCTGATTGGTGTGATGAAGTGTGACATCGTGGGGCTTCCGGATGTTTCAAAACAAGTCCCCAGCTACTTCAGTTGTTGAGGTGAATGCTGCAACACTGTTTTGCTGTGAGCTCCAGAAATGTTTTGTGGACTACGAAACTTCACCCGACTTTCGATCTGCATGGGGGTGAGGAGATAATGACTGAATTTTCATTTCTGGGGGAACTGTTCTTTAAAATTGTAAAAGGCAGTAAAAGCAACACTTTTAATTTAAATGTATGTAAGATAAGTCTTCACAATGAGACCCCATTTTGATGCTGGACTACAATCCTGTTTATTGTCCGTGTCTCAACTAAATGTTTTCAACAACATAGGCTCTTTAGTGTACTGTTTAACTTGTAAAGCGATATTGTTTGTTATCATACGACCACCTTATTGTTTCCTGTTCCAAAATGTATGTGAATAGAGCCACAACCAAATACAGCCCAACTCGCAGTACGTCACCCATCAGCGGTAGTGTTAATTATGTCCAGTGTGGCACAGTGCATTCTGGTTGTTGTAGGTTTTCTCCCTTTTGAGCAAAACGGTCATTTGTCTCTGGTCATGTAGCACCAATGTCAAAAGTATGTGCGTCTTTCTACTGCATAGACAGCCCAGTTTTATGCAAGAGACATCTTTCCAGCAGTGAAATACCTCTTTAACTGAATGGAGTGTGTGCAGAGCATATGCTTCACAGCGGAGAAGCAAACAGGGACTCAAATACAAGGCTTCAAAATCCCTTCAACAATTGTCTCCCACCAGCGCTACCATATGGATCTACAACCCTGAAGGCTTGTGCCATCTCTGTGTGAATTTGTGTGTCTTAGTGTGTGTGTGTCTGTTAGAACTGTTTATATGAGCTAGAAAAGTAAGCATGGTGTGTGTGCATATGTGTGTGTTGCCCTGCTCTGGGAGGTGAACTGTGTGAATGTCAGTTTTTAGACTTGGAACAACACACACACACATACACAGCTTGTAGACATCTGCATGCAAACGCTCCTTGACGTGACCTTATTATCATGCTGGGTGGTAGTCGTCTTCACCAGCAGCTGAACATCTGCTAGACCTGATGGTAGGAGCTACATGCAGACAGATACACAAAGAGGCACAGATCCCACACACTCATGTGAAACTGTGGATTTGTATTCTCTGCATGATCATTTAAAGAGGAAGACGTATTACAGCTGCTTCCTAGCATGAAGCAGCCCAGCAGGAGGCTGGTGGAAGGTTGGAAACAGTAACCCACAATCCCCACGACACCCAGTCATGCCTGATGCCTTCATACAAAGAACCATATAGATCAATTTTGTAATGACTGAACTGATCTCATACAACATCATTCAAAAGCTAAGTTGCCAGGTTCTGCATGTTTTGGTATGATTGCTTTCAGTATAAAAAGTTGACAAGTAGATCAAAAAATGGTCATCATTTCCGATCTCATCAAATCTTTTGAGTCAGTTGCTCCTGCAGCAGCGGCTACCTGTCAAAAACAGCTGCGACTCGTCATTTCTTCTGCACCCTCATGCTGCGCTAAAATGGCCGACCGGAAGACCTGTGAGTTTGGATCCTCTTTGCAGATGACACAATGTGTTACATCAACAACAGCAACTTTTTTGTATGCTACTGTACCATGTGTAATTAGAAGCCAAAAACAGACAGTGAAGAGAAATTAGATAAAATTATGGAAACATGACTTTATTTTACAACTAATACTAGTTAATATTTCTTTGGCAACAACTTTCAAGGTATGTGGGTGGTAATTACCAAGAAACAACCCCTCGATTAGGGTTGGGGGTTAGGGTTAGGAAAATGACTGCAACATGATTTATAATAAAAGTCTATTATTTCCAGTAATACCGACCTGCTGACATAATAGAAAATGGTGAAAATGGTACATCGCCTCTCTTTCTGTGAGATTAAAGTAATTTGCATGGTCTACGATAATTATATGCATAACCAGGTCTGCCTTCAAAATAAGATCCCTATCAAGGGGATTAACCTGACTAAATAGATAGATGAATAGATACAATGGAGACACAAAACAAACTGAGCCCAAAATGCAAAAAATGAATGTTGTGACGCTCTGCACGCTACCAACTTCTTCACACTGGCAGGGGTTGAACTACAGCAAAGTTACCTTACAGGCTGGACACAATGGCTGCATGAACATGTGCGTGGTGGAACATCCAGCTTTTCATTTAGACGTCATTGTGAACAGGTCAGAGCAGCCATACTGCTCACGTGTGTGTCAAGCGAGGCTGAAGCAGCGCTTCATCTATAGATTCAGAGTCTTGCCTATTTTTACCGCGACATGTGCACGGTTCTCAGCAAGACTAGACCTGAAAACAAGACAGTCATGTAGACAGTCATATCGACATCATAGCAGCGTTTCACAACAGTTTTAATGTATGTGTAGAATACGTCACAGACATGAAGAGAATACACACAACAGGTGAAGGGCAGTTTTTTTTATCCTGTGCACTCTTTTTCTTTCTCTCTCCCACTAATAATCTTTCAATGAGGTTAGAGGAAAATCACATCATCATATTTATTGATAACAAGTCAAACTCCATGTAAGCAGATAGGGCAGGCAGGAGCCGTGCTGCAGCAGCAACGCAGCCTGTGTGAACACAAATACAACACAGCCATCACACAAACAAGCAGGCAGTGCGGACAAAGTGTGAGGGAGAGATCTCGCGCTGTGAACTAAAGCTGCTTCGAAAAAGCATTTTAAAACACTTCGTAAAAAATTTATTAAATTGACAGTGTACATGTGATACTGAATTACGACAAAATAAAATACAAAAGTTCATGCCAACAAAAAATTGACAATCAATTGAGTATATTGGTAATAGTACCTACTTGTTTGCAGGAAAAAAAAAATCATTATTAATGGGAAAGTTCATTGAATGTCACCTTTGGTTTTGTACAAATGTGTCCATCAGACAGCCACATGCCTTCCAGAAACTGGAGACCAGGCGGGGCTGTTGCACCGAGCAGGATAACAGTTAGCCATGTAATTTCTAAAATAGCAATGATCAATACTATAAACAATCTGGAATCAAAATATTGAAAACTATAGCCAAATATTTTTCACAGGTGAGACCTAAACCTGTCCTAAATTCTACATAACGGTCAAGTATGTGTGTGTGTGTGTGTGTGTGTGTGTGTGTGTGTGTGTGTGCGTGTGCGTGTGTGTGTGTGTGGACGTGTGGGTGTCTGCCTTCACAGTGGTCAGGATGAAAGAAAAACAGGACAGGCTGATCCAAGAGAGTCCAATGCAAAAGAAAAGCAAAAAAATAATAATAATAATAATAATTATAATTATCTCTCCTTTTGGGGCGACAGTTTTTTGTAGTTTTAGTAGGTAACTACACAAAAAACACCCCAAAAAAGTAATTTAACTGCTCAAATCACCACATGCAAATATGAATGAAGTTGAACTACCAGCAAGCTACTACAAAATTAAGTCAAACTACTATTTTTATTAAATGCAGTTCACCACTCCACTGCAACTGCAATAATGCAACCTGCATGGCACACATTACATACAAGGTAAAGAAAAAAGAAATGTGATGGTTTGACCTTTAGTTGGTTGAGTATAATCTGTAAGTGCATTTGTTTGAAAGAAATAATACAAGTAGTAGAGATAAATCATAATAACAGTGTGCATGCAGACGTAGTATTTAGCGCTTGGATCTCCAACAATGGGAAAAGTACACCCACAGAAACAGTTTTTATTCTCCTGAGCAATCCTCTAAATGACCGGGACACTGGAAAATTGAATTGCACTTTTGTACACCTCATGCAGGCAAATTCATTCCATTTTCTTTTCCAACTTTTTTTTCACTTTACTTCATGCTGACTATAGGGTAAAGAGATTAGTGACATTTTGGAGTAATGGATCAATAGAAACACTTTTGTCTTGCCACTAGGAACAAAGTATTTCTCTGATATTGGCTTCCCTCTCTCTTGTTCTCTCTCATTTTCTCTTTTAATCTTTTTCTCTCTGCATCACAATCACCCCCGCTGCTTAGATTAGGGGTGAATATCAGTGAACAGAGGCAAGTAGAAACAAAGGAACAAACACATACACACATACACAGAACGATAATATCAATATGCTGGTCGTGCTGCGCCGTTAACATGTTGTAACTTCTAATATACAATGGTTCAAGAGCTTTAATGATGTTACATTAAAAGACAGGAAGTCAGTGTTGGCAATAAGTGTCCATTTACATTACTTTAGCAGTAAATTCTTATAAGATGATGAGCTACATAAAGTATTCAGTAAAGAGCCTCTGTGGTATAAGCTGTTACAAATTATTAGACATCTTTCACATGCTAAAATCTAGTATTATAATAAGTGTGAACGTAGATTCCACAAAGAAGATTTGTTGGTGAAAATGACTTTAAAAATCTTTAAAACTAGGATGGCACTGAGTAAACTGCATACCTCATGATTCATGATTTCATGTCAGAGAGATGCTGCTGGAGTGTTTCAATGATTATTGTACAAAAACACAAATTTACAACATTATTCACTGATTTGAGTGAAACTGGATCATATTTTATGGAGACAACGTTTTCTGGTTTTCACTAATGTCTGTCTGCTCTGAGCTCAGCCACTCTCTCTCTCTCTCTCTCTCTCTCTCTCAACTATAGTCCTATGTCATTATTCCATTTTAGCAACAGCTTAAAATTTGTAAGTTTGAGCACAAAGTCATTTGTCAAAAAATATTTGGCGAACAGTGTGGCTCATCAACATTGTCAGGAAAGGGAAATACCAAAATACACTGGAGTGGGACTTTAAGCTTTTACCCAAACAGTTCTATTTAATATTTACAGAAAAGAGGAAATTATTTAATTTGATGCACAGTGTCATCCTTTCAAAACAGAATAAGCTTCTTCCATCAAGACTACGATGTTAGCTTTTTTTCCTATTGCTAAAATGCCTGGTCAAAACTGAAGTCACATTGTCAAAACTCATCACACAGTCAGCAAAACAGAAGCATATATTGGCCTGACTGAGGATCAATTTCTATTGTTTTCACACATAATGCATTCAAAGACCACAGATTTCAAAATCCATGAATACTTGAAACTCAAAACAGAACAATGCCACACATGCGATATAACCTCTCCCACATCGGACTTTAGTTCATCTGATTCATCTCGATGTTATCCACACCGACCACTCATTGTGTTCCAGACCTGCTGTTTCTCACCACTATTGGGTTTTCCTCCTCAGCTCATCGGCTGTCACAGCCACCTGCCCACACAGCTGCTCCTCGTTCATAATCGCCCTCATCATATATAGAGGACAGATCATCCATGTTGCCCTGGTGGTCCTGTTTATTCTTCCATTTACTGTGTACCTCTCTGGATTTGTTTACCATGTCTGTATGCCTTCTGACCAATTACAGATTGTTTTACTCACACCTGCTCTGCCTCCCTCGTCTGCTTTTGAGGGTTATAGCCTTCTCTGTCTTTAATAGTCCAACATAGCAAGGTTCAATCCCACGGACAGAAGGGGCGAAGCTCATTATTTTAGTTCCTACACTAATAACAATACAAGGCTCCCTTCACTGTGATTATGGCTACAGTTCATCAGCAGTGAGAGGTGAGGTTTAGAGCACCGTTAACATCACTTAACTACCTACAATTACCGTGAAGATTCCCTCATGTCTCATGATGCTTTTCCACAACAGTTTCTGAAGCATGAATACTATCAAACAGTGCATACAGGCTACTATGAAACTAGACAGCTTTATTCATTCACCAAAATGTAAAAATCCCAGCCAGGCACAACTACTGAACAAAATGGTAGGAAATGGTCGTGAGGCTGTTTAGACCTGCTATAACATCTGTCCTGAGTGATCCAATCACAAGTGGACAGCTGTAAGCACAGGTGTGAACACCCCCAAGATGCATTGAGGGCACATTTTACATCCAATCACTCAGACCACATTCAGATGTGATCTGACCACATTCTTTTAGCAATGTGTACGTGCATGTGTGCTGGGCCAGATTGAATGACCACCTATTCAACTGACATCCTCGGCTAAACAAGAAGAAGAAGAAGCCACAACAGGCATAATGGATTACACACTGTCTGATTTCTAAGCATTGAACTAGTAACCGCAAAAGCCCCAGACTCCCTTACAAATCGTGTGATTTTAAGAGTTGCATTAAATGCAGTACATGAAGTTGTTTCATTCCTTGTAAAAAATGTTAGGTTGCTGCAGCATAACTGTACCAGCCGGTCTCCTTGTCCGAAATGCGTCTTACATACCATAAATAAACAAAAGTGGTGAACATGGTAAATATCATACCTGCTAAACATCAGCGTGCTAATTTTTGATAATCTTAGCATGCTGCCATTAGCATTTAGCCCAAAGCACCATTGTGCATGGGCACAGCATCACATAGCCGCACTCTTGATAAATAATATTTTGGGAGGGTTCACATTTACTTTCACAGTTGTTTTATTTAAGTGCAGATCGCCTCATGGTGCTTTAGCTACTGGACTTCATAAATGATGATGCCAAAAATCTCAAACCTCAGTCACGTTGTGGGGAGTGATATGTTATTGATGTTTATACATTTAATTTTCATTCCTCTGCTTACGTCAGGCCTCGCCCCTTCACTCTGCAAGTGACCACTCAAGTGACATATGGTGCTACATATGCAGAGAGGAAGTGAAGAAGGGCATGGCACTCCAATCAAACTCAGCTCTCTATCTCAGTTGTAGTGGTTGTTGATTATTTTTTCATCTTCAGCTACCCAGTGATTTCGCCATATTTTCAGAAAACCTATAATAAATTCATTACTGAACCAAACTTGTACATTCTACAAAGCAGTATGTGTTCCACTCACTCCATCACAGAAAAATGAGAGCTGTAGAAATCATTGGAACTGTAAACCGCCACGAGTGTATGTAAACTTTTGACCATGACTGTACATCACTGGAACATAGAATGTTTATAAAATGTCTCCTAACGCAACAACTCACAAAATTTAGCAATTTTTTTCAAGAAATTGGGGACTTTCTCCATAAGCATCAACAAAGTAGCCTTATTTGGTCACAGTTGACTGTACTTTTAAAAACTTATGTCAATAAAATGTTTTCTTTCATAAATTTTGTATAAATGATGAAATCAGTTGATTGCCAATAACTCCCAGAATGACATCATCATTACAGCATACTAGCGGCAGGGGTACTGGACCTTCACATTATAAGATTGCAGTTTAGTTAGGTTTCTGGCACTCAAACAACTTGGTTAGGTTTAGGAAAACATTGTGGTTTGTGTTAAAATAAGTAAGTTAAGTTTTATGTAACTTTACTTACATATGTTTATGTAGTTAGTAACTACATTATTAAGTTAAAATAACTTACTGTTGACTTTTGGTTTCACACAGGACATGAACAGCGGCTCCTGGGTGAAAGTTCTGTGTTTGTTTGACACATCCGTCAACCCCATCCTCCTCTCTATGCACTTTTAAAAAATTATTTATACTACCTCACCTGACTTCTTCCTTTACTGCTGTAATAATTAGTAAAGCCACAGTCGACCTATGTGGTCTTTTTTTTTCTGGTGAGGACAGGATGCTATAGTTATTGAGACCACTATCATTTCTGAAAACTGATATTCCATTGAAAAACTGCGAGCTCAACTACAACTGTTGTGTTTGCATTTTCTTCATAATTTGTTGAAAAAAAGTACTGTGGGTTAAATAAGACCTCTTTCGACAAAATACTTCAAGAACCATGGAGTCAGAGGAATTCTAAGTACTAAAAGTCCTTGTTGCACATTGTTTGCTTTTCCATTGCAAATGAAGAAATATGACAATGGCAAATTTGACAAATCTATAAATCAAAATGGCAATGTCAGTCTCAAAACCCTGCTCCAATAGTTTCCTGGACTATCAGCGAGTACTACCCATCAGGGAGTAGTATGACCCATTTTACATTTGTTGTTATGCGTCGACCTCTAGTGGCTGTAGAAAATATTGCAACTGCAAAGGAGGAAGTGAGGAGAAGTAGTATAAAGAGCGAAAAGTCTGTATAGGGAGGTTGGGAATCGACAGTTGGGTAAAAGAAGCATGGGACTTCAGTTCAGAAGACTGCTGTTCATGTCCAGCATGAAACCAGAAGTCAACGACGAGTTCATTTAACCTGCTAAAGTAGTGAATTTACGTCACATACAAGGTAGGTATGTATGTTACGGAAGTTATAGAAGTAACATGGTGATGTAAAACTAAACCATGTTTTCCTCCACCTAACCAAGTCGTTTTCATGCCTAAACCTAACCAAACAGCATTCATATGACAAAGGTCCTGTCTCTGTTACGTTGCAAAGGTCATGTTGTTTTGAAAACGGTGATATATGTCATTTTGGGAGATGCTGACAATCAACTTATTGCTTCGTCTAGGTAAGAGGATATGTTTTTTTGTTTTTTTTACAACTGGAACTAAAGTACAGGAGCTAAATTTAGTCGACAGTTCGTCCTTTAGAAACACAGGTTTGGTTTCTAAGCTCCCCTGCAGGTTCTTGGTCCCCCTGGGAAAGCTCATTAAGAAGCAGTTCTTTCAAGGAAATTCCACTGGAAATCAATAATTTACAACCTGGGCAGCAGTCTGATCAGATGATTACTTCCCCCACATTACTCTGCTCTAGCAATCTAGCAATGCAGTCACTTCTCAGAAGTTAAATGGTAAATACATATTTCCATATGCCATGCAAATGGTTGCCAAAAAAATTACCATAATGTAATTTTTTTCATTCTGACATTTCTACTTTGGGTTCAACATTCAACAGTGGCAGTGATGGGTTTCACATGCCCTCACAACATTTATTTACAGTTATATATGGTAATATAAAGCATGTCAAACATTAACAGTAATAGCACAAAAGGTAATGCAGCAAAGCAGGCTCAAGGTTAGATGGATGAATATCCAGGTCACTGATGGAATGTACATGTCTTTTTTCAGTGATCAGTAATTGGATTTACCAGAAAATGTAGTCTGAAGTTTGGAATGTTGAATTATGTAGGCTATGGATTGTTGCAGTGGTGCTCTTCACTGTCATAACTAGCAGAAGATGCCCTTGTGAAAAAGGTAAAAATCGATCAAGCTACCAAGGACACATAAACTAATATATTTATTCTATACTCTACAAACTCTGCAATAAAACTCACCTCTCTGACTCCCCCTCTCGCTCCCTCACTGTGATTCGATGGCAGAAAGCCCACCACATCCATCTCTGTCACACACCGACTGTCATGTTCATAGCCTGAACACACACACACTCTTGAACACACGCACCTGGACACACACAAGCACACAAACAAACGAATGCGCAACAAAACATTATCTGTCTTACTTTTTCCATTTCATATACTATCTCTCCTCACACTGATATGAGTACACACACACTCACACACAGAGATACAGAACACACACACACACACACACACACACACACACACACACACACATAGACACAAATGGGCACACAGATTTAAGGGTCAGACTGTGTTTTGCATCCTGCTGTCTTGCCGTCCTGAGACAGATCAGTATCTTAACAACTTTAAATTACTGCTGGTTCTCAGAGGGCACATTTGCTTTGTGTGTGTGTGTGTGTGTGTGTGTGTGTGTGTGTGTGTGTGTGTGTGTGTGTGTGCTACTGATAAAAGACATGAGAGGTTGAGGGCAGTGAGCCACTTGGCAAGTATTTGCACTTTAGACACTATCGTCATTCCTTATATTTTTTATGTATTATATTTTCCTATTAAATGTGTATGCAGAAACCTGCTGCCTCGGCTACATTTCGTTAAAATAAATCTGGAGATCTTTTATGAATTTCTTTTCATAGCTGTTTCCAGGCGGGGTCCTGCCTTCTGTTTACTGGTGTTATTCTGCTCACAGATCCCTATAAAGCATCCCAACACATGGACTTGACCTGTTTTCATTTCCAAGAACACTTCATGTGCCTTTAGGTTGGTCAATGGCTGTTCCTGGTATGTATAATTGAGCATAATGTGCATAGAAATTGGAATAAAATTAGATGTATTAAAGAAATGACAATGAAATGGGGCCGAACCTTGTGAAACACCCTTTTTTTTATTGAGCAACTTAAATTAACAGTGCAAATAAACTAAACGTACCCAGAAAACTGCAGCATCAATAATGCTCACACAGCTATGGAGATGCATAATGGGCATATTATAACCAGTGGCATCAAATGCAGGATAATATTAATTAGAATGAAGGATTTTAAAATAAAAGGCAATTGTCAAATTTGTGAACTTCCATACAAGAAAGCTTCCATGAAATCCAAACAAGCAGTCGGTCATCTGAATACAGATCACTTTTCATAGTACTCATGATTGGAATGAAAGTTTACATCAGAGTCTGTTTCCATTCGGAGGTCAAGATTTGAGGCTGAGCTGATGAAGATACCTGAAGATCCTCACATTTGAAGAAACTTTAGATGATATGTAGGGAACAAAAGTTGCCCTGATGGCAGCAGTACGTGATGGTAGCTTGATTTATTTCATTTCTTGATAATGTTGTGTAATGTTTATGGCAATGATGTAATTTTCTCCCTGCTAACTCAGACTGTCTGTCTCTGCTGGCTGCAGGTGTGCTTTACATCATTCAACACATGGCAGTGGTCCTTAGTGCGTGTTATGCAATTCAGGCGCCAACTCTACTCAGGCTGCTCTGACTTCATTGTGGTAAGAATGGTGATTTCTGTCCCAATATCAGTATCATGGAGCCTTTTTTTAAAAACTCTCTTTTACTGAATTGTCTGACATACTCATATATGGTTTACATCACTGGCAAATCACTATGGTTATTGCTGCTGTACTTCTTGGCTGAGTCTGACCTCAATCCCCTAAGTTCATTTGTTTTAATAGTTCCACCTTCTGGCCATTTACTGCCAACATTTCCCATATCATCACTGTGGATGCACATTGGTGCTATACAAACACATTGCCACTAATTTTTATTCAGTGTTCACTAATTTAACAGTTGAATGTGACACTAACATGGCTGCCAACGAGGCACAGAAAAGATCACAATAAATCTGGCCATATTGACAACTGCAGTCATGTGAAAGGAGAGTTTGTCAGTGATGTGAGCTGCTAATATACAGGATCACAATGTGCTCTTTCTCTACAATGTTTAAGCTATGGGTTTTTGTGACAAATCAACGAGACGACGCCACGAACACAACTGTTGGCTGTGAAGTCTTTATAATTACTTATTTTCACGGTGTTATACTTCATTTCTTTAATGACAAACCTGATGTGACTTTCTTGACTCGGAAAATTATCTTTTAAACTGACAAACATAAGTGCACTATATGGCACAATTCAAACAAGATCAAAAAATTATTTGTCTCTCTCCATTCACTACCGTACATATTTTTACCCAAATAAGGTCCCATGAGGAAAATCAGAAGGGGCGTGACTTCGGCTCTCTGTACAGACTTTTAACTCTATATACTACATCTCCTCGATTCCTCCTTTGCAGCTCCTTTCCCTTGCATACCACATGCCATTTTCTGATATGGTTACCATTTCTAGGTATCCACCTAAGCTATGAAACAACAGAATTGGTTACTTAATTGATTGATGGTAACATACTAATATAATGTCCATATTGTACACGTATTAGTTAGTTTGTTTTTTTTGTTACAAGTGAGGAAGAACTTCATCCTACCCAACTGACAAATTACCCTTAGCTTTGATTGATTGGTTGATTATCATACTCAGAGCACATTGATATTAATATTTATATCCACATGTCATGATATTTGCTAACATTGCTAAACTAGATGCTTACTACTAAACAAATACGTGGTAAATCAGTGACATAATGGTTAAATTGGCAGCAGAATTGATTTAGAGAAAGCAATGATTTATCCACAATGTTTGTTTTAAAAATGACACACATTTGCCTGTTTTATTGGTGGTTTTATTATTGGCCCCATATGTCTTATACGTTTAATTAACTTAATTAGTTTAAATGCAAATCCTTTTGAATTGCTGAATCTTCACACTGCATCTGTGTGTGGAGTGTCGAGCCTTGCACCGTTTGAGCAAGGCTCGATTATATGGCGAGCAGAATTTACTGTCAGACACACGTTCAGACAAAAGCTCTCACGTGTAACCACAGCTACATCAATGCAAAAGCCTATCTGTCATGATGTAAACGTATATTTCATGCAGCCACACATGGACCTGTCAGCCTGAATTTAGTACAGATGCTGCAGAACCTCTTCCTGGCTAAAACAAACACACATACACACACGTACACATTGACTAGCTCAGGTATTAAGGAGTATTTACTGTAGAGCAGCATGCCAGTGTAATTCAAGTGGAATGTCCATTAGAGCAGCGAACGGGTCTTTTCACAGTATAAGTCATAGTAATGAACTCCAGCAGAGCTTCCTGCAGTCCCATACATCAACGCAACCAACAGCATTTCAACTCTCAGAGACAAAGTAGTGCTGTAAAACCAGTGTGTCCTGGTAAAGAAATGTTTCGGTGAATTTGAAGTGCTATCTAAAATCTAATTAAATGTGGTAAGAACATCTTTGTGTGGTATATTTCACAGTAACAACAGTTTAACACTCAAGATCTGAAGCTTCTGCAGAACTGCTGTCTGCATTTTACCGTTAGAATCAGTGACCATATTGCTTTGTGCTTTGTTTTAGAGTGCTGCGTGATTTACAGTGATTTGTTGTTCTGATCATTTGGACAGCCAAACATTAGAGGACATTTTAGATCTGCAGCAGTAGCAGGCCTACTTGCACTCAGTGCAATAAACCACCTCGTTCCCTCCTACTCACATTTTACAAGTGCTGTATCTGATTGGAAGCACGTTTGGTGACATCACTACTTTTTTTACGTATATAACTAGACTGTAATGATTAAATCTAGATATTACAGTGACATTGGTTTATTACACCGTACTTTATAACTTGAAATTTTTTCAATTTCTCCATTATCTATTCAGGCAGTTGTTGTCACTCAGTGGTTTTCCATCCTGGTCCTTGGGACCACCATGCCCTGCATGTTTTAAATGTTTCCCTAACCTATTCCTACTATCCTTACCTACACCTGATTCAAATGATCAGCTTGTCATCAAACTCTGCTGAAGCAAGGTAACAACTTAATCATGGGGCGGCTGTGCCTCAGGGTTAGAGCCAGCGTCTTGTTATCAGAAGGTCGCTGGTGTCGAAGTGTCCTTGGGCAAGATACTGAACCCCAAACTGCTCCTGATGTGCTGGTCGGCACCTTGCATGGCAGCCGCCGCCATCAGTGTATGTATGTATGAATTACTGTAAGTCGCTTTGGACAAAAGCGTCTGCTTAATGCCCTAAATGTAAATTTGAATCAGGTGTGTTGGGGCAGGGAAATACCTAAAAACATCCCCGCCCAAAGTGGGGCCCACAGCCCAAATCTGGCCCGCCATAAGTTTTGATTTTGCCCACCAGATGTTAATAGTGAAATTAATTAATTAATCAATAAAAAAAATATATATATTTCTGTTTATGTAATTGAATTCATTTTAGGGAAGATTATTAATTAATTATTAATTACTTTTCATGATCTGCACATGGGGGCAGGGTGACACTGCTGGAAGTCAGTCAGTTAAGGGAACTTTGGATCCTAGTACCTTTTTTGCATGATAACAATACAATACAAAAGGTGATTGCTTTCGGCCTGCTGTCTACATTAAGTTTTAGTTTTGGCAAAAAGTTTGGGCTCCCCTGATCTAAAACATGCAGGGCGGGGGGGTTCCAAGTACCAGGATTGAAAAACACTGGTGCAACTCATGTCTTATATCTAAAATCTGAATAACATTAAGATTGCCAGAGCTGAAGTCGTCAATTCAACTGCCCATGCTTCTGTCACTGTCAGTAGGCAGCAGCAGACACCAAGTCAATATAACTTGCACTGCAGTGATGGTGGCACATCTAGATGGCAAAATACACACATCAGTATTTGTCTATATGTATTGAAAATGTGTTTTCCTCCTGCTCCGAATCTCTGCCCATATATCTGCTTTGTTCTGCAATAAAATAACTGTCGGGCCCATTATGATGGCTGTTTGAGCCAGTTGGAGAAACAGCTGAGTGGGGATATCGTCTCCCGAGCTAGCTAGCTCATGAAAGCAAAGAAACAAGTATGGATGAAATCAATACAGCGACACAAGTTGTTGTTGTTGTTGACTGACAGAAACAACTTAAATTGACACCAATGTTCAGTCAAAACAACTAACATCTCATAGCAGGCATTACAGATGCCTCTAAGTCATTTGAAAATGACATTGATGAGACAGATAGGCCTATGTCACTTGCTAGTGATTGGTTACAGTAAACCAAAATAGAAAAAAATAAAAATAATCAGTGAACATGAGCACAATGTTAGGCTGAATGAGATTAAATGGCAATTCATACAAAATATCAGGTATTCACCACAACCTACACACAAAGAAAGCAAAGCAATGTTTTATGTTAATAAAATCCGTCCACTGGTTGAAATCATTCCAAGGTATTTTCAGGGTCAGGAACAAAATGTACAATTAAAATTCCTCACCACAGACATCAAGCTTTAAGTAGATGTGTCTGCCAATTTAGGGCCTTAACAGGTCAGGATTATGAATATTATTCATTTGTCCCTTCCAAATGTTTTTATCACACGAAAAAGTATAAATAAATAAGACATTGTGAGGAAACAATAATTGCTTGGGATCTTTTCATTATATGTGGTGTACTGATGCAGTGTCGTAGCATGGTTTGTTTTCTTCATTTTGCATTTCAGTGTTTCAGTGAGTAGAGACCCTGCGAGCCACACTGTAGGACACGACATATTTCACTTTCCAATCTACACCTCCAGGCAAAAGCCTATTTTTCAACTGACATAATTGGTGGATTAAACTTTGAATGAAATGAGCCACCGTAAGTCTTACCTAGAAAATGAGAAGATAAAACTAAAAGCAAACAAATGTGGCCGAGGTTAGAGGCGAGTAAACCTCAAAATAATTGGTTCAGGCTAATAAACACAGTGAAGGACAACCACCAAAACAATGTACTTTTTTACAGGAAGAATAAAACACTTTTCACTCATTTTCTGCGTAATAGCACTATTAAAGTTGACCTAATTACACTGTTATTTTGAATATAATGGAGCTGCTTACTGCCATCTCTAGCAAAGGTTATTAGAATATTTAATGATGCACAAGACACTGGGAAATATACTAGCGACCTATGGCAGCGTTTTTGTGTCATATTGCAATTCTTGCTACTCTCTTAAGAAATTACAGTCAACAGATGATTACAGTGTAAGGTCAAAAATATGAATGCCTGCTCCTGTGGCAGCATAATTATGATACATTAAATATTTCAACACCATAGTCCTGTGTCATACTGCATTGCTCTGCCACTTACGCCTTCATTAATACTTGTTGATTCTACAATCAGGTTTTTATCTTCCACTTAGCATTAGAAATCATTCAGAGTTAATACTTGCTAATTGATTTGGTTGTTAATGAGCTGGAGGAGTAGAAAGACGAGATCAGACCAGAGGCAGGGATAAAAGGTTAGAGATAGGAGAGAGGGAAGGAGAACTTGCATAGATACTGGTCATCTGCATGGTGAATCTGACACAGTAATGTAATTCTAGTGGTCAAACCTGTGTTTTTCAGACTGGAAATCAAAGAAGACAGGCAGGCAGACAGTCATTACAGTAAGATATAGCATAGCTGTCTAAGAAATAAAGAAATGAAAAAAGAAAGAAGCAGTGGAACAGAACATGAACAAGATTTTTCTGGGGGAAATGTTGGCTTTGACAGAAGTGAGCAGTGGAGAGGGAGCGATTCTGTAGTGAAAATTGTCTCTTTTGCTAATCCCATTTCATGCCAGCTCAATCCTACTCCCTGGAATATTCTGAAATTTACACAAAGAGCCGAAGGAAGGAGGGAGGGGAAGATGGACAGAGAAGAGTGGAAAGGAAATTGCTGAGTTAGAAAAAGAAAAAAGTGGAAATACCGTAAGAAGAGGGTGGGGCTGAAATGGGAATTGGACAAAATTGAAATTCTGCCGCTGTAGTCTATCAGAGTGTGAATTGGACATGGTCCACTCAGCCCTAACCCCTGTATTTCCAATGGGAGTGAGACAATGAGTTTAAGCCTCTCTTACACTTAACATCACTCCCTCCCTGCAGCTGAAGTCTCCCTCTTGAGCTTCTAACAGTGGCAGCACTGCCCCATCCTGTGTTTATCCTGTATGGGAGTGGTAGCCACGTTAGAACACCCAAGGCCCGCTGTGTGGGGTGGCAGGGTGGCCTTAAAGCAACATTATGTAACTTTTTCATCTTAAAATAACAGCTTCAAAATTATGTTGATGGTACATTGTCTTGTAATAGGGTGAATGGTGTCTTTGTCTCAGCCACTTCACCACCCTATCACTTGTTTCTGCACTATGTAACTTCAGTGAGAGGGTAGGATCACAGCGTTACATACATGTTTACATCAAGATATATGTTTTCAAGACATAACATTGTTATGACCTAATGAGTTTTGGTTGTAGTTAGCACCTACATTATGTCTGACAAGTTGTTACAGCCCTTGGATTTGTATTCACCACAGTGGTGTTGCACTCAGAAACTGTGGGGGGCGCCAAATTGCACAGAATGACAATTTCTACATAATGTTGCTTTAAGATGACAGGTGCTCAAGCTGCCATGTATACCCTGCACATGTATACATTGCACTTGAGCAAGGTAATGTAACGTATTATAGTTGGTTTAGGCTCTTGTTGGCCTGACCTTGACCTCTGACCTCTCTGTGAAAGACTTCCCCAATTGTGATCCATGGTCATTATATTGCTGAGCCTGTCCTCATCAGAAAATAGTCCATATAAGTCGAAGATGAAAGTAGCTTAATACAACCCATATTAACTTTTGTTGTTTGGTGGCAACCTCTAGTGGCTGTAGTAATTATTGTGGGAGAAACATATGATTCTCCCAGGACATTCTTTCTTCATACGATAGGATGTCATATTATATAATGTATAAATGTTAAGGTCTGGATAAGGGCATAGTAATATCTTCTCTATGAGTTTATATCTCATGGTCTCTGCAACCTAGCGATTCGAAGCTACTGTAGATATGTCTACAGAACAGATGCCCGACACACCAAGCCAAAGCAAAGCTGATTCTTTGTGTGATACTCATAAGGAGGCCTTCGATCTATCTATGGTAGCAGACTTTTTCCTCCTATTCCTCACTTGGCCAGAGGTGAGAAGCTCAGCATTAACTTCTCTTCCTTGTTGTTAAACAGATAACCATGTATGGGAGGGATGCTTCCTGAGCTGTAGATATAATCTGAACATTGGGGAAGACTTCACTCAGTGCAGACAGATGTGCTGTTATTTTGTTCCTCCTTGCAAGTTTGTATAAACTACTTCAACTTAAGTCATTGGTGTCTCTGAGTCTTCTTCATCTCTCCTGAATGGTCAAGCGAGCCAAAATTATTACAGCTGCAAAGGAGGAAGTGAGGAGAAGTTGTGTGAAAAGTGAAAAGTCAAGACACAATACACACACAGCCCTTTACTGTATCAACCCTTCATCCCACCACACACGGACCACATTACCATATTGTAAACGCCTTCTCTGCAGATGTTATTTTCACCTCCTCCCACATAATTACACATTCCAGTCACTCTCTCACACACACACACACACCATTATTTACCCACCTGTCTACATGCACACATGTCCTGTATATACACCTGAGAAGGTTACACAAATCATAGATGATAACCTAGTTCATGTTCAGATGTTTATGACACACATACGCACACATATTTTGACAAGTTTAAAACTAGGCTACACCCCTGAACGCAAATGTATGCAAATAAACACATACAGTGTCACACACACACACACACACACACACACACACACACACCCGTAAATACTGGGAGAAAGTTATGGCTGTGAATCTTTCAGAGAGTGTCAGCCCACAGATATTTATAATACATCACAACACCCTCAGCTCACCCTCACTGCTTTCAATCTTTATAACCTGGTTTAATTCAACAGATCAAGACAAGAGCAACATTCAAAGCTTTATTGTCCATCAATGCTGGCAACATGGAAATCTGATACAATGCAGTTCATATAAGAATAACAAAAATGCACATAAAAAGACAGCAAATTATGAGTGTTAAAATGTAGCGCAGTAGAAAAACTAAGAGCAATGATAAGGTAATGAGTTCAGTAAGGTATAAATATTTTTATCTCAAGTGAAACCCAGTGAGACCCTGAAATTACTGGCCTCTGGAAACACACAGTCACAGCCTAATAAGAAGTGGCATTAGAATAGAAGGAGAAAATGGCCCTCTTACACCACAAGTCTGCGTTGTTTAATTAAAGCCGGACAGGACAGCTCGTGTTAACTAACTGAACTGTCAGGACAGCAAAGTTTAATTCACCTGCACCAGGGACGCCCACACACACACACACACACACACACACACACAAATCTACTCATCATGTCACACACAGGCCTGAACATCAGCGAGACAGTGCAGATACATCACTGAATGTAGAAGCAATAGAGTGATTATCCACAGTAGCTCTAAAACATGCTCTGAATGGGATGGATGAACACAAGCATTCTCAGGCCACACACCCACCGTCTGTTAAGGACAAGGTAAAGTGTTGTTCAGTCACACAAATACTCTCAAATAAAAAAAACTGATAAGAGAGTAGCTAAGTGTTCGGTTCCCCGAAAAAGCGACTAATTAAAGGATCCTGTTTCTCTGCTTAAAAAGAAAGGAAAAAAATCAGTTTTAAAAGATAATACAGGACATTTTCACCATGGTATTTTTTCAGTTTTTGCCATCATGATGTACATTATTGCTCCAAGTCTATAGAGTAGGGTTGCAGAAGTATACCATTTAGAATGTATACCAAGGTATGAAAATTGACAGTTTACATTTGCTGACTGTATTAGCATTCCTAAAAAAATATTTTTCAAATTTATATTTTCAAGTTTCAAGTCTGTCAGGACCAACAGGTTCTCACTCTCAACTCGTCAAATTCAGCAGTCCAAGATCAAGTTAGCAATAATACGTAGTATGCAACGTCCTGTTAGACATATTATGACTTTTTCACTGCTAATGATATTGTCAAATGGTTGTTGTTTGATAAGGTTTAGGCTCCGAAACTACTTGGTTAGGTTTAGGAAAAGATCATAATTAGGGTTAAAATAACTACATTTAGTCTTGTAACTCAGGAAACGTAAGTTACATCGTTTACATATGTTGACTTACTTTACATAGTTTCAAGACGTTTTACTCTTGACTCAAACTCCAGTCTTCGGTGGGAAAGTCCAGTGTATGACCCATTCAATCACCCCCAGATTCTGCCTTTTCTTGCTCTTTATTCTACTGCACTAAAGTGATGTTAAAGGGGTTACTACAATGGCAAACTTGAAAGTGTAAGGGTCACTGAACAGGCTGACATATTTGACGCATTGGGAATGAGCACAGGATGTTTGTAAAAACACGGTAACGTTTTCTGTTCTATCTCTTTAAGGGACATTGTAACTGGTGAAATAATGAATGAAAGAGACAATGCTTTGGGTAATTTGGAAATTTGGCTCTATACAACCCAAAAATAACCATACTATATTCTACCCAACATTACTCTCTGTGAAAAGAAATTGTCTACTGGACTTTTCCAGCAGTCATATTGTATTTGGAACTAGAAATAACTGAGACCCCTGCAGTTGCAGTCATAATTGTTAGTTTTTTGAATAAGAGTTTTTCACAGTATGATGTTGACAACAATGATGCTAACATAAAATGTATATAAATAAAGTCCCAGTGTATGTCATGCTGCTCTATGAATGGTTCTTGATTAGTTTTGTTGTGCAAACAGACAACCTGCTGTGGTATTTGTGTCACATGTTACTTTTGTAACATGCTTCTAATGTCAGAATTTCCATATCTATCAACAGACTCCACAGTATCCTCCTCAGATGTTATGATTGTTTATTTCTCTGGATGGGGAGAACAACCCAGCTCGTCCACAGTTCTGAGCAGTGAGATATGGAGCCCTGTAATTTCCCATGTGAACAAAACACTGTCAGAGAGAGATCTGTGGCCTGTATATTTCACTCTTAGCTGTAGCTGTAATCGCTCTCCTCACACCCCATGTGTACCACGCACATAAACACATAACCAGGGTTGTGTCCACAAACACACATGCAACTCTTGTAATTCCAATAGGAGTTCTTGCCTCTTGCAGTATCTCAGCAACCGTTATCTCTGCATCCACATGTTCTCTGGCCCCCTCTCTCTAGGATCATTGGCTGTCTGTCAAATGATACCAAACGCAGGGATCACACACACACACACACGTACACAGAAGGGGATCAGAGATTCTGGAGTTCTTGTTAATCTGCAGCACACTAGTCAGTTTGGTGACTGTCAGTGCATTTGGTCTGTGTTAAGTGGCAGGGTAGAAGATGAATAGTTGGGTGGATGCATTTGTCAGTCACAGTGCAGACCTCCCCCAGAGTGGCTGTTGACTGACTGGATAATACAAAGGGCGGCAAATCATTATTCAGTCGGTGAATATGTGACTGACATGCCTTTCAGGCAGGTCAACTGACTGGTTGGCTGTTAGGTTAATGAACATTTTAAACTGACTAGTATAATACCGGCCAGGTTTTTGAGCATCACTCAGCCTTTAATTTGTATACACAGCCCAATTACCAAGATAAAGTGTCGGCAGTTGATGTTTCTGCAAACCACTGATACGTTCACATTTGTACGTGCCATACCATGTTGACATTTCCACAAAACGTGTAAAACATGAACATATATAACGTTCACATTATATGTTTCTGACCTGACTGTCATATCAGGAGTTGGAGGGGCCAGTGGGGATTTAAAAGTGAGGCGAAAGGCTGCAAAGTCAGTGACCACAGCTCAAGACTGCCCCTCAACATTTGTAAATGTGAAACCACTTAAAGCTTTCGACAAGGGACCACAGCATTTCAACCACTGTAAACGTGATACCACATTTTTTTGGGAAACCTCAAGACAATTTCGGGAAGTCGAGACATCTCTTGCCTTGTTTGTGGCGACAGGTATATTTATTTAATGTTTTCCTAACCCTAACCAAATGGTTGTTGTACCTAAACCTAACCAGACCACAAGCACAGTGATGTCAAAACACAAAATAGAAAACTGAAACTAAAGAAATGTAAAGTTTCAACATAGCCATGGTTTGTAGAACTGTAAACTGTCAATATTTAGGTAGGTTTATCCAAAGTACAATATTTTCTATATTTTATCATTTACCACTGGTATCTAGCAAGCAAGTCATTTGTTTTTATTTGCCCAAGTTATAGTGAATCACAAAGTCTTTCATGCTGTTCCATTCTGTGTAATCTTTCAAAGCTTCAAAGCTTCTCAAAATGAATACTACTTACCTCAATTGTAATGATTGTGGCAGCAGAAGTCTTAGAGATACAGCCTGGGAAAATAAAACCAAATCTATCTGCATGGCTGGATACCAGAAGAGGTGAGTGTAAAAATCTCCGTTTATTGGAAATGTGTATTTTTGTTCACAGTGCGGTCAGAAACTCAGGTTTTTTGCACATCCATGAGACTTTAACGTGCGTCCAGAGCAACAGTTTTGTGGAATGGCAGTAACTGGTCAGACTGCAGACTGCTTATGAATATGGACACTTGAAGATGACAGTGGCAGGATCCAACAGTTGAGGCAGAGTTGGAAGGGACAGTGAGCAGCACTGTGATCGCATACTCTGTTTGTTCATCCAATCAAGAAACAGGAGGCAGCCATCTTGCCCATGTGGGAACAACACAATATGGATGTTGATCGCCTGTGTGAATGTCGGTCCAATATTGAGCGTCTTGGCTGCATTGTGTGCAATGACCATGCCAGTAAGCCGGATGGAGAAAACAGAAATAGCTCAGATCAGAAAAGGCTTTGATACGAAGATCTTATGGCACCCAGAGGACACACAACCAGAAACCAGAACAGAGGCCAGAAGAACCCATTTTGGCATTTTGTCTCAAGCTTTGCCTGAATTGTCAATTGTGCCAGTAGGTCTGTGATTCTCTGAATGTTCTCAAACAACTGTAAATAGAATCATCAACATAACATCATCATGGGGTGAAAGACATTGAAGAATGAAGGTGAAATTTCGAGTTTGAAAATAATGCTTATATGCTTTACGAAAGGTTCCTTTGTTAATCCAACCTGATACGCTACACTAAAACTAGACCGTGGCTGTTCATAAAATACTTAATGTGGCACCTCTTGTAAACACTTGTAAACAGTGAAAGGATGACAATGTTGGAGGTGATGAGACACACTGCTGCAATAATATGCCTGTGAAAATACATTTTAGAAATGCAAGCTACTACTTAAACACACAAACAACAAAGTGACTCTTCTATGCTCGGGTGTGGTGAATTGTTTCCATTAATTTGCCCGTCAGTGCAGAGTTGATACATTTAGCCAGGACTGCCATTTCAGCTCTTCATGAAACACTTACTGCTCTTGGCAACTGGTGCTCTAGTGCCGCTCCCAGAGTGTGGTGCTCTGAATAACTAATGCCCGTTTTCCATTACATCTGCCGGCCTGGCTCTTCTCAGTTTGACTGAGACAGCGCACCAGGGATTTGCGTTTCCACCACAACTGGGCTACCAGCTGGAAGGTGTGTCTTAAACCAATGACGCGCTTGTCCCGATCCCTGCAGTACTATCGCAGAATCATCATTAACAAAGTGGCTCTGCTTATTTGGTTACAAACACGTTTTATTTCCTGTAACTTCTTCACAATAAAAGCCCCTTTTTTTTTAGTAATTTAAAAGCTCTTACAGGAAATGGTGTGTTTTCACCAGCAGTAACCTAAACATGACTCCCGAAACAGCTGAAAGTTAACAAGACAAAACAGTAAGTACAAACTGGATGAGAGATCCAGTAAGAAGCTACAAAAGTACTGAGAGCTGAACACACTGACTTTTAAGAATGTCTTTCTCAGGTTTCAGGCACAGACATGAGTTGAGTATCAATTTGCAACACACACCACACACACTTGTTTGAGGGGGAGACGAGGGCTTGTTTCGGGTTGGCCGCAGTCGCGAGTCACCATTGGGCTCCCTTGGAGGCAGAGTCTACTCCAGAGCAAATCCATCGTGGCCGCGGCTCATCTCGACACGGCGCAGTAAAACTGGTAATGGCAAAGCAAATCCACGTGGATTGGTTTGATTTGGTCAGAAGTGCTGGTGGAAAAACGTCATGAAGGGTATAGCACTCTAAATTCATTAACTATTCAGATTGTGAACAGCAGCTACTTTGAAAACTGTCATGAGCTGATTTAGTTCCACAGATGAATTGAGTCAAAGATATATAGTACATGCTTAACCCCCTGCCAGGGAACCTGTTTTGGGCCTATTCCCACCTGATTTTGTATAAGTCTGTTTAACGCTCAATAACTTGTCATGTAAACATCACAGAGCCATAGTCAACAGCTTAAATTGAAAATGACACCTTTACCATTAAATGCATAGTCATAGATTATTTAATTTATTAACTCCTTGAAAATATAGAACATTGAACATACCCTTTTTCAAAATAAAATGTCACTTTTTTTGTTTTACAGTCAACCACTCAAATCAAAACACAGCCTAAACTAATATTTATATCTCAATAGTCAAGCCACTTCCATGGACACTGTGCTTATGCTCTGGTTAGGTTAAGGCACAGAAACCACTTGGTTATGGTTAGGACAACATCATGTTTTGGCTTAAAATACCTGTTTTAGTTGCCACAAACGTTGCTGGAGATTTTCTGAGGTCTCCTTAAAAATATCCAGTGGTATCACATTTATGCATGTTGGAACACACCTACTGATGTTTAAATGTAGATGCAAACTGCGGTCACCAGCTTGGCAGTGTTGTCATCTGCAACTCCACCACCGTCCCCTCCACCTTCTGACATTAAAATCAGGTGATAAACATGTGATGTGAGCGTGATATGACACTTTCTCTGGAAATGCCAATATGGTGGCTTGGGAAACTGGGGTACTGGTTACTGCAAAGTAGTGACTGCAAGTTGGGTGATCATTCTCCTTGTGTTCATACGATCAACCACTTCCACACAAAGTTATATGGCTCATTATTCATATAAAAATATTGAACAGAGCAGCTTTAATGAATAAAAAAAAAAGGTTCCAATTTTCCAGCAAGACAGACGGGTCAGAAATCAAAATCAGTGAGTCTGATTTTTTAAGAGAGTAAGTATCAAATGTAAAGGAGATTGTATGATTCAGGGAGGAAAGAGCTATTTATTTAAAAGATGAGTTATGATGTGAGAGCAGCTGGAGTGATATCAGTCCTTGAAATATTGGTAACCAATTTCCATGCATAAATTCAACAGAAAAAATAGACAGATGGTAAAGTGGAGTGATACACCAGTAATATCAGAAACAAATATAGACGCAGAGTCATCACTGATTGAAAAGACTGAACTCTAAGTAAGAATAAAATGAGATGCAAATAGGGAGGCAGAACATCAGTTGAAGAAACCTTTGGAGCAAATAAGTGCTTATTTCCATTGATCAAACTTTCACCAGGTGTTTTCTTGCAAAACTTTCTCACCAAAGACAAGTCGGACAAGGGCACCGACATCGCCGAAATAAACTTTATCAACAAACTTTTCACCTGTCTTTATAACAGGCGGGAATACTAGGTAGACAGACTGGCAAAGACAGACGGAAAAGAGAATGCAAGGACATCCACCACCAACAACAACTCTCTCAGCAGTTCTGATGTCTGTTTGGGCCTGTTTATCCGAGGGCCACAGGGGCAGGAGAAGAAGAATACGAACGCACAAATACAAGGCTCCCTCTCATCTCTTTGACTCCGCGGACCTCCTCGCCTCTTCCTATTCTCTCTCTTCCTCTGATATTCACTTCTCTTTATCTTCCTCTCCCATCCTCTCACTGTCCCTTCATGTTTCACTCCCGCTCTGTGTCTATGCCTGCTGCCTGCTCTGTTTAATGTCCCTCTCTGATGCCCCATTCATTTTTCATTTCTCTTTCTTTTATTCTCAACCTTACCTTACCTGTTGATGTATTAGCTGTAGTCTTTAGTCGGCAGCACATGTCAGTAGATGGCACACATCTGTCATGTGATGTATTAACCGTCAACTGGAACACCCTGCATTTTGTGGGTGCAGGAGGCGCTCTGCTTCATGCTTTTTCTCCTATGACAAGCCAAAATGTCTGCCGAGAAAAGCTGTGTGTGTGTGTGGTTATTCACTTGGTCGATTAGGGAAAGATGGTCTCGGTTAACTATTCAGAAAGTGAATGATGACGCAGAAGACAGGACAATTTTAAATCAATGTCTATTAATGTTGACAAGTGGCATAGCTGCATCGTCTGTCTATTGTTTTTGTTGTAGCCTTCAGCTGTGTTTTATGATCTCTTCAGATGAGCATAACAGTGATCCTGACAACTTGTATATTCAATTTAAATTAAATTCGCAATATGACATAATGTGACAAATGCAGATTATTGCAAACTACATAATGGGCAATTGATTACTGTATGACAACATGATATACAGGAAATTAGTCCTGAATGCAGGGAAATGTTCTTGCTGACATAATAATTTCACATTAGCAGCTGTTTGCACTTGTAAACATCATGTCATGATTATAGCACTTGGATGGGGTGTAGAACAGAACCTTACAAGGTACTATGCTTTTATTGCTTAGTATCATGATGATCGATAATCATTTGATCATCGTAAATGATCGTCTTACAACTAACACAATTTATGAATACAAAAGGAGCATTTACATTTGTAGAGTTCAGCTCCTGCCATTGCAACTTTGTATCATGCCTCTTTTATGTCATACTGAAAAGGGTACACCTGTGTGTCCTTAACATGTTCTCACTCACAACTAATACAGCAGCTTGATCGGTGGCCTTAAGATTCAAACTATGGGAGGGTCATAGTTTGAATACCCCTATAGATTTGCACGCAAGGGGGTTCTGTGGTCAAGTTAGCAATAATACGTAATATACACATCTGGTTAAACTTTCAAAATAAAGCTGGCTGACAAACTTTTACATATCATTATTATTGGACTGTTATTTATGTTGTCATATGTCGCGGTTTGATTAGGTTTAGGCACAAACAATACTTGGTTAGGTTCAGGAAAAGGTACGTTACTTCACGTAATGTAAGTTATGTAATTTTCGTACGTTTACTTACTTACAAAACAAATCAATGGTGACTCTCTGTCTCAAACGTGACACAAACCCCGGTCTCCTGAGAGAGTTTAGTGAATGACCATCCAAACACCCCAACCAGTCCCCAACACAAACCTTTTCACTTTTGGTTCTCCTGCACTAGACAGGCGCTCCAAGAAATGACATGACGGCTGACTACACCATAAAGCTTTGAAGCATAGGCCCACTAACCAGGCTGCTCTATTTGACACATAGGGTGTGGGAATGGGCTGGCATCCTCTCTCCTCGCTCCTCCATCGTTGTGACAATTTTAGGTTAAGAATTGTGACATCTTTTGAGATGGTGTGGCGATATAGTTTTCCAGTTCACAGGCAGGAGGACGGAGGAGAAAGGAGACGAGGATGCACATAATAAGAAATGAGAAGGGCCCTTGGAGGTGTGGGAAAGGGGTTATTGCAGGACAGTTGAGGGATGATGGAAAAGTCCAAGGGCATCTGGTTGATGGGAGAAGAATAGCAATGATGTCAAAAAAAATGCATGGGAAAGGAGGGAGAGAGTGGTGACTGAAGGGAGCAGGAAGTAAAGCTTCCTATAATCATGTTTCCTACATTGTCACACTATATTGTTCTTTGACGTGTATGAATGCATTTAGTAGGAAACAGGTTTGCTATGTGTATAGTATAGTATATTCTCTGTCTATCCTTTTAGCTCTTTACAACACAAGACAGTTTATTGTGGATTTCTTCCTTTTTTCCCTTCAAGCTCGCCTCCTAACCCTACTTACACCTTTTGTTTCAACCATCTCTTCTGTTCTCCATCATCTTTTCTTCTTCCTCATCCTGCATCTGTCCTTCGGTCCTTTCTTCCTTCTCCTTCCCTCCATGGCTTTGTTGGTCGAAAACGAATCACATTGCAAAACACAAAAGAGCCACCAGGGGAATGTATTGAAGCCCGGCTCAAAAGCAGAGGGGACACAGCCTTGTTTGAAGACAGAAAAAACGGGCGAAAGGGCACACCAGGTGGATGTAACGCATACACACACATTCTCAGGCATATATGCTCAAATACACACACACGGCTCAGAAAGAAGTATGAGCCCGGAACTTTGTGCGAGTGTGTGTGCGCAGCAACCCAACAAGGTGTGTAGTAGCTGAATGAGAGGAAGTGAGGAAATGATAGACTGAAAGGGTACAAGATAAAAGGCAAGAGACACACACACACACACACACACACACACACCGATGCAGACAAGACAGTAACAAGTCAGTGGCGCTTGTGACTCTTCGGGGAGACGCCATAATGTGTTTTTCCACTCGCCTTCCGTTCATCTTTTCATCTCCTGTCTTTTTTTTTTTTTTTCTTTTTCCTCAGTAGACTCTGACTCCGGCCCCAGAGTGAATATGAAACTGTCAACAACTTGTCATGGACCTATACACCTTTTGTTCAGCTGTCAGTGCACACACACACACACACACACACACACACACACACACAGAAATACACTCACTTGCTCAGTGACTCGCTAACTCAGATAAACACGCACATCTTCACATTTACCTCCCGCTTTCTTCCGCATGAACGCAACTAACACATGCAGAACAAATGACTTTCTCTGTTAAATACACACACATGCAGCCAACATGCACGAGGGACCTTTAAAAGAAGGAAGGGACATCAGGTGATCTTATTCTTGGTGCCAGTTCTATTGAAGTCTAGTCTGTGAACACACTTCAAAGAATAGGCTAATGGCTTGTTTTTCCAAATGGGTGTGTAGCCAGTGGAATTAGATGCCACACAGGACATATTTACTTCTGGGGTTCGTTTGGCTGCAAGTTTATTGCTGACAACACGTGGGACGGGTCACTTTTAATGGTGTTACAGTTTGTGGCAGTCTGTTACCAAAATAATAAAAGCAAAATTAACAAAATACAGAAATACAGAAATACAGAAATACGCAAAATACGGCAGTGGGCTATGGCTAATGACAGAAAACAGAAAATATATCCTGTCAAATACATATTTTACAGCATAAACCATAACCATACACCCACAAAATGACCATAGAATGTACAGTTCATTTTACAGGACACTTACATTCCCGTTAGTTTCACCAAGCCAACGTGGAACTTCCCAGAGATTGCACAACTTAACACACTCACCCAGTCACCTTCAAACAGAGTTAAAAACAATGTAAAGTGGTGCATTTCTCTAGTAACAAAGTAAAAGCACAGTGAAGCTATATGCACTCGGACATTACCATGCACATGGAACACAGTTGTCGTCGATGAGCGCTCAAAACGCCAGGACACAAACTCCAGCAGTGCCTAAAATAACCCATCTCATTCAAATATCAACAACAACAATAGACATATATTTTACAAAATATATGTCTATTTACCTGCTACTTGACCATAATCTGCAACAACAGGTAAGCCTGTGCCAATGCACTTACATTCTACCAATGCACTGTACAATCTATCTCTTTCTCACATTTAAAGGATGTTACACCCAAAATGAAACAACAAAAACAAAAGTATTAACATTTAATGAACCCTGAGAACTACATTAAACTTAAGTGGGAAATCTGATTTACCACCCGGTTACAGGTGCATTAGTTTATTTGATGTTAGTCCTCAAATAGTATACACACATGATTATAGGCATAGTTTAAAGGACTCAACGAGAGTCATTAAAATGCTCACCATGGTAAATAAAAATAAAAATGCTGCAAGTGGAGTGTCCCTTGGAAATCTGTATTCCTCATTCTTTTTCTCCTGTTTAATTCGGCTCAAAGGCTGAGGGCAGGTAAGTCAGAATCTGACCCATTAACAATAACTATATTAACTATAAATAGCTAATCTTCTGGTTGAAGGTCTTGCTTGCTTATGTAGGTCCTACAGACACATCAGTATTAAACAGAGACTTTTTCATATGCAAGTTGCTTGTAGTTTGTGTGAATATAGGATGGGGTGGCAGTCAAGAACTTTCAGTATACTGTTGTTCAGACACAAGGCTTCAAGGAGTGATTCTACAGCATCACATCTAGGGGCTGAAAACCCATCCTGCACGTGCTGCACTTCTGTGTGTCAGAACATCTTGCTTTTCATTTCAGCACCAATGTAAACAGGTTAAAGCAGACACACAGACACGCCGGCACGAACATTGCATCTCACACGTGTCTGCAGCAGCTCGTGATTTACAGATTTGGAGTTCCACCCATTCTTGGCCAAAGTAGACCAGAAATACACACAACAAGTGAAGGGCAGAACGTTACCTGTGCCCTCTCTTCTTCTTTCTTTCCCTCCCTCCTTCCCTTTCTTCCTCCTCAATACTTTCTCGCACCTTCTAAGAGGAGCGAAGAAACACTTCTGTATCTGAAGTGTTGGGCATGAAATACAGCACCACCAGGCATTAGCAACAGGCTGGCAACAGGGGTGCTCAAACACTCATAAATAATTAAATATTAAAAATTAACAAAACAAAAGCACAAGTCTCTGTTGTAAATTTTTTTTGTAATATTCATCCTGCAACTAATTATCACATCTGCCGAATTCAACAACACTGTATCTCTTGACTTTTCTTTTTTTGTAATACCGAGCCCTGCAAAATGTCCTCCTCTGATGCACTGCCCTAAACTCTTCACTCTCATCTTTTTTCCTTTGCTATTACCTCCTCTTTGTACCGCAACCTCTCCTGTAATCTTCCAGACAAACCTGGCAACCTGACCTGTTTCTCTGCACCACCTCTTTTTTTTTCCAGGTCCTCCTGCAGTATCAAAGGGGAAACGTGTGAGCATCAGGTGTTTTCCTCTCAACTCATTTCCTTTGCACCTCTCCTCTTTTCTCCTTATCTGACTCTCTCAGCTCTGTGGGATAGTTGTGCTAACACTGGCTGAGGGGAGAACAAAGCTTCGCCAGAACATGTTGGTTTTACTAATAACATATTTGTTCTCTTGTAGTGCTGCTGAAGATGCCTGTCCCAGTGTTACTTATTAGTGGGTTAGGTTGTGCCAGAACACTTGTTTACAACATATTTTGCCCAGTAGCTGCTCATCAGCATTTCACTCTTACTATTAAAACTAATACCCATCTCACAATCAATTCACGGCGCAATAACTATCAAAACATGACTCGACATGAGTCCACATCGTTCTTATTCCAAGGGTCACAAGGAGCTTTAAAGATGATTTGTGGGGGATTTCTCCCGACATCAATAACACTGAAAGGTTGGAATATGCTGAATGTACACTTAATCAATAAAATCTCTTATGACATTTCATGGGACATACATTATGCAAACAGGGCTGTTTTTATGTCAACCTCGCAAATGTTCTTATGCCCCTAACACATACCTCATTCCTGAAACCTAACCCAGTCTTTTCTGTACCTGAACCTAACCCAACCTAAACTACTGTGGTGTTTGTTTAGAAACGTTTAGAGGCTACTGACAAGTGTCGTTATTGTGTTGAAATTTCAGATCAGAAATTGCTTCTGTGTGTTGTTCTGGAAGTAACTACATACTTTGTATGTTGTTGTTTTATTTGGAGGTCATGCTGGCCCAAGCAATTTTAAATCTGTGAAACCTTTGATTTTTTTATTGACGTGTCAGAAAATAAAAACTTAAACTGGAGCTATCGCAAATTCCATTTAGAGATGGGACAAAATGTGACTTTAACTTGCTGTATACTCATTTACTGTCTAGTGTATATTTGTCTATGCAGTGTGTATGTGAGGAGAAGGAGGTCTGTAAATTATGTTAGAGAAATGCATGAAACACATCTCAACGTGACTTGGAATGTATCTTCACATTGACATGAGAGAGCATGCGAAAATTGCCTGTATGAGGGATTAGGTTAGCGTGTGTGCGTGATGTGTGTGATCGTGACCCCTTCCCAGTGTTTAGTCCTGCCCAACCAATCATCCAATTTCGCTTGGGTGTGGATATTCTCTCTCTCTCACGCACACACTTTCTTTTACACACAGCTAAAGATAGGTGGAGGAGCATTATCCTTCTATTCAGGCTTCCCTCTGGATACGGTGAAGAGTACAGTATGCTCTCGAGTGCATGGAATATATCAGTGAGCCACTGGATCACAGCAGCCGCCTGAGTAGTTAAAATAGCTTTTGGTACATTGGCCCATTGGACAAATTACTCACTGTGGGAAGAAAATTCAGACACCTATTTTCTTCCTAGTACACTACTAATGGTCCTTTTAACAACCTGTCACAAGCAATATAAAAGGATTTGACAAACATTCATGCCAAAACATTCACAGCAGTAAAGTCAAACTATGTCTAATGTATTCTGTATTAAGGCTATTTGAGTTATGAATTCCGAGGTGCATGGATTAAATGTGATGAGGTGAGGGAAGAAAATGAAAGTACACAATTAATTAATTGGTATACCCTTTTTTTTTTAAATGAAGCATGATTTGACTCTATTAGATTCTCTTAGAGTGAAATTACCTTGAAGTTCCCATATTTAGAGTCCTACTGGGTAATAACACCGGGGGAATAATGATTTTCATTTCACTGTCGCACTAGCTCCCTCCTGGTTTTCTCTGCTCTCTCTCACACCTGTATTTTATATGGGGCGAAGCTGTGTTTATCTGCTACTTCATTTGTTTTTATTGCTTAATGTCATCCAAACATAAAACCTTTCCAGCAAAGATCTGCTTAAAAATGTCAGAGCTATAAAATACACAGATTCACGCCTGTTTGCAGTTGTTGATATGCACTTAATGTCGGGAACTCATAAATGCCAAAAAGTGCAAAAGCAAGTGGCCATTAGTGGTGACCTTTAGCCTAAATTATTTGCAATAACAACAAATGTTAAAGTTACTATTTAGAGAGAAAAAAAAGTATATCCTGCTGCATTGCCTTGTGAGTCAAGCAACACATCCTCATACCTAGTGTGAAGCGACCGGGGTCAATTGTCAGCATCTTCCAAAGCAACATATATCACCGTTCTCCAAAGCAAAATCAGCATTGCAGCATAACAGTGACACACATATTGGACCTTCATTGTACGGTCACAGTTTGGTTAGGTTTAGTCAAGAAAACGACTTTGTTAGGTTTGGGAAAACAATGAGGTTTAGGTTAAAATAACTGCATTACTTCTGTAACTTCTGTTGCTGTAGCAGCCATTGATTAGACTTTGATTTTAATTAAACTCCTTGAGTTATTCTGCCTATACCTTAACAAGGCCAAAATGCAAAGGTGGTTTAATTGCTTTCCTTGTGTAGAGTCAGTTGTTGATTAAAGCTGCGAACTGAAAAAAATGGAGGGGCCACAAGTTGCTGTGATCATGAACTAGATAGTGATGGTTGCCAAAGGTGTTTTTTTTAGTTTTAATGCTTTAGAAATGCTTATCCTAAAAGTAGAGACAAGTGATGCTCCATGTTGACATCACTAGTAGGGTTGGACTTTATGGAGCACACCGTGTGAAATTACTTTTCTCTGACTCCCTTTTTTTTCTGACTGTTGTCTCTCTTCTCTATGGATCTATCTTGCTCCATGATTCAAGTTGAAGAATGCACAGATTTGATTGGCTGAGTAACATGACATAAGATGATTTGCAATGCATGCAATTGGTCTGTTAGTTTCCTGGACCACTAGTACCGTAAAGGCTAGAAAAGCTGGAATAGAAAAGTTGTCAAAATTGAATAAGTCCCAATAATTTTGCGGACACAGGTTCTGGGTCTGGAAAGGATGCCATCTGGTTCTGGACCTGAATCAGGGTCCACCTATTGGTGACCTTGGGGGATGGCTGGTTAACAAGGGGGGTTCATTTTTATCTGTTTGCTAACAAGGGAGATTGTGTCCCTCATCATCTCCCTCAAATCCCCTTCTAAATTGCTATTACCAATGACTGTTTGGGATCTGATGGTTTTATTTTTTTTGCTGCCTGCTGAAACCAGTGGTCCGAGTTAGCAGTGTCTGACATAGTGTGGCCAGTCACTAGGAGGTGTCAGTTCAACTCCCACCACTGCTAAACCTGCCTCATCTTTGTCTCCCTCTTTGTGTCTCCTTCTTGTTCTCTCTTAACCCTGTTGGCAAGAAGAAGGCTGAAAAGCACTCACTGTCATCCGATCAAAGCTGTATTACGTTAAGGGCTTTAGTCAAGTGACCAGAGGGTAATCATGTTTATATCAAGGCTGATTCAATGCGCTATAGAGCTCATGTTTTAGCCGTCTCCATAAATAGATGGAGAATTGAGTTCATAGCAACAGACATGAAGAGGCCAGAAGTGCAGCACACAACAATGGAGAGAAGAGAACAGACAGTTCTCAAAGTTGATCAGATAAATGATTGCATAGACTGTCATTCAGTGGAGTGGGTCTGTGGAGGCAGAAGACAATGACTCTCTGATCGAGTTTAACAACAAAGAGATAAAAGAGCGAGAGGAAAGGTTTGGAGTTGAAAAGAAAGGCAAAAAAAAGCATGATCTAAGAATGTTTCATTTCAAATGTTCTTTTTAGTTTTAACATAATGAAATGAAAGTTAGTTAAAATCCTATTGTTTCTTTAAATAGGCGACAAGATATGAGGGTGTCTATTACAGAGAGAAACCTGCAGGTGCCCATCTTCAGTGTACAGCTGGCTTCATTATTGTACTTTACAAAGATGATTTTTCACAAAGGCCAGATCCTCAGAGTGGGTATTATCCTGATTTTATAAGATCAGATTTTAATCAAGGCTGGCTTCTTAAGATGGGTATTACATTTTGAATATCCGCAGATGGATGAATCATCTCTCCGGTTGTGAGTTTAGGTTTTATTTATTTTCATTATTTTCACAAAGTGGTTATAAGAATAAAAGCGTAAACATGTGAGGAGGTAGGTTAAGGAGTGGTACCTCTGTCTGTTCTGCAGAGGGACAATAGAGTGACTGAAGGTAGATAATACAATAGAAGAGAGACACTTGTCACTAATGGCCTTATTGACTCACTCTCTAGTTTCACAGAATGAATTTGATCCTGTCCTAATGGCTTTTGGCATGTTGACTGAAAACTGGAGACAGAAAACTCAAGAAAGGAAGGTAGAATGCCACAAAGAAAGGATTCAGTTGCCACAGAAACACTTTGTTTCTACAAAGAAATGACAGAATATTCAGTTTAGCAGCAAAGCTTTTTGTTCAGTGAACAAAGGCTGATTTGATGCCTTTACAAGGATTATGGAAGAATGATGTGATAAACTTGCTGAGTAATATTGGTCTTTTAATAAGCTACTATTGATAATGCAAACCTTGAACATGTACAGATTAATGCAAAAAAACGCATATTTCAAGAGCTTTAATGTCTCAACCTGCCATAAATGAGAAAAAAATTAACATTAGCATTTGATGGAGTTGGTAACAAAAGCTGCTTAATTAGTCAGCTAATTTGTAATTTCAGCATGCAAGGGTTTTTGAAAAACTGAAAAACTCAATTAGATCAATATTAAATACCCATAATGCTGGGCAATATCAGCATTTTAATAGTTTTGTATCACCATTGGAGAACGTGTGCTGCTTCCTGAAGTAAAGCACAGTCAACTGAGACACTAAATTGTATTTGTACAAGTTTCTGCACAGCAAGGGAATCTGAAAGTAACTGATGCTTTGTGGTCCAGATCGTTGGATGTGGGTTCGAAAAGAAGTACAAAAAGTCTTCAGGCCAGATGGGAAAATGGTTATGTCAACAAAAGAAAGAAAGAAAGAAAGAAAGAAAAAGCAAGAGGAAAAAGCGAGAGGAAAAAGTGGAGAAAGAAGGATTTACAACTTCATCAGTAAAGTTCATAGAGCATGCGACATTGCTCCCAATCAAATTGTTAAAAGAAAGAAAAGCAGAGCCATAAACTACCACACAAGAGGTAAACACACACGAACACACGCACACACACGTGCAAACACTCAAAGATAGATAGCCCCAGCGTTCCCTTGTGTATTTTAGAAACAACAGAGCAGAGTGAGAATCCACAGGGCCAGATGGCAAAAAAAGCAACATCATTATTCAGACCATTACCTCAGCTAATTGAAGCACTGCACATCACACACACACACACATATGCGCACACACGTGCACAGAACTTCATCAGCATAACACAACTCTATCACACACACCTGCACACCCATACATAATGTATATCATGTGCATCTGCGGCTACAGATGTGCTGTCGGTGGATTGGTAATGTCCAGATCATAAACATGCATATTCATGTATGGATGTTCCATCGAAAGTTCACTTCCATGGTTCAATGCATTGTACACTTCTGTATCGGGAACTCTGAAAGCAAAATTCTATATTCAGTATGTTAAATATATCGTGAGGCTGTCACTCCACTGATGGCTTTGTTGAGATGGATGTTGGACTTCCAGAATGACCCAGATGTGCATTTTCTGATTTGGCACCCTCATCTGCAGGCCAGCATGGCCAACAGGACCTTATCTCTAAATGGCAAACCTTTTGTTCGAGCTTTCAAAAAGGAACAATGTGACAGCTAAAGAATAATTACTGTCAGTGTTTCCTAATGTGCAACAGATATGTTTTTAAGCTTCTGGCATAATACCCAGCAAGTTGTTTGTTCCGTGACTTTAATTGATGACACAGGAGCTAAGAATCTATTATAATCAGGGTATTGTCCTGTTTATGTCATGAAAACTGGCCAACAAAATACAATATGTGGTTGAATTAAGAATATCAGTCAGCCAATTACTTTTTACAATTTATGACAAGAGTAAGATAAGAGAAAATGTCTCAAGCACTGATTGGAATATATTCAATTGCCATCGCTTGAAAAATGAAGACAAAGTCCAGGGTAATTCCTCACCATTGGAAGTGGTGGCAAGTCTCTTTTCACAGAACCCTCACTCAAAGCAGGGATGATCATGTCCCCACTGTGTGCTTCTTTGTTCCTAAATGGCAGGAACAACATAACTTAATATTCAACCAATTACAGCAGGCCAGGGGAAGCACTTACAAGCTGAAGGGATTCAACATGGAAATATGCTGATTGTCCTCTGGTAATCAAGGCTACTGGGAGACCTTAATAACATGCCATTGAACTCAGTGAACTCTTGAATACAACATTTGTATTCTACTCTCTCAGTGTTGAAGAGACTCTTGGTTTTGAATTTTGAAAGCTGTTTCCATTTCTTCAGGGCTCGTTCTTTCCCACTGTCAACCAAAAGTTAATACTCGCTACTCTGGGAAATCTGTTGTGTTGGACTAGCATGGACAGCATGGAAAGGTCAAAGTTTAACTAGATAGTATACGTGTGAGGTGTGATGGTTCATACTGCAGTAACAGCCCCCTGCAACAGCTTTCTTCTTGTCCGACCCCGTCTTTTTTAATGTTTAAATATGATTTGTTCACAAATTTTGCAAAATTTCCACTTCTTGTTGTGGTGATCAATTTTTATTGATAAAAGCAAGGCTGTTTTAAGTACTGACATATGCAAAGGAGTGACACATCTGCTGCATTCCTCTGCCTTCATTTGATATGGACAGTATATATACAGTAACAGTGGAGAGAGATACAGGGCATGACATGCAACAACGTTCTCTGGCTGGAGTTTGACATGCCTTGACCAACAGGAAAGCGGCAGGAAATGGCTGCTCTGTATTAATAGTAATAATACAGAAAATGCAGCTCTGATACGGCTGCAGAAAAGAAATCAGTAAACAGTGAGGCGTCTCTCAGATGAAAGTAAGAACAAGAACATAGAAACAAAACTCCAAACCACAGAGATTTAGTTTCAAAAGTGCTGACAGCTGAATACTCATTTTTCTGTGCATCGAGCCACCAGTTTCAGCTCCATGCTGGTTGATGTGTGGTGATTCCCTTATCCACTTAAATATAGAACTTTTCTCCTTAGTCACTGAGACTTCCACACATGTTGTCTCACTCTGTTTAGAGCAAGACCTGGTTTGGTTAAAGGAGAAAACTGTCACAGGTTAGCAGGTCATCCACACGATGGGTAAGGGTTAGGGTACAGGGTTGCAATGACATCTCACCAAGTCATGGATAGTGTGTGCTAATCCAAAGACACCATATGTTTCTCTTCTTATCAAATGCAAGGTTTGTATTTGACCAGCAATGTACTATAATTTCTGGTAATGACTAATACAAATGTGGGTTATTATCCTATATACACCTTGGTCACAATTTATCTGTTTGGTTCTCAAGCTGCTCTATCAAAGAATGATAACTGAATACTGAGACATAATTGGTTCGTTGGGGGGGCCACAGTAGCTCAGTTGATAGAGCATCTCCGATCTCTAGCCATTTGCTGCGCCCCCCCATCCCGTTCCCTGTCATCTCTCAGCTGTCCTATCAAATAAAGCCATGAAAGGCCAAAAAAAAAAAAAAAATACAGAAAAAGGAAAGAATTGGTTCGTTCATGGAAGACTTGAACCATTATTGAGGCTTTTCCATACATCCATGTGCTCGTACCTTACCTGACGTGAGTTAGGTCACTTAGGTAACTTAGGTTACAACAGTGAACGTAGATATTTTAACCCAAAGTATGATCTTTTCCTAAACCTAACCAAATAGTTTTTGTACCTTAACCTGACCAATCTATGACTGTTTTACAACATTATTAAAAGTCACAATATCTCATAATATGCAAAGTGTTTGTTAGCAAACTTTACTTTGAAAGTCTAACTGGACATTGTATATCATGTATTTTTGCTAACTTGACCCCAGAGCCCTTCACATGCAGCATCATAGTTTGAAGCTGAAGGCCACTGACCAAGCTGCTGTATTTGACAAGGTTGGAATGAGAACATGTTGGTTTTTAACTGATGATGTGCTTGTCTTGAGTAGTGGTCAAAGAAGCAGCTGTGAATGCTCTTCCTCCCCACAATACGCTCAAAGAATTGCTGCTACCAAACCTCCGCTAAATGTATGTGTCTGAAACCATTGTGTCAAACTAACTGATAGCACTGAATAAAATCTGAATTGCATATGAATTGCTTTGACTTAAAAGAAACACTGACCTTGGTACAATACAAAAGTACTAAAAATCAAGTTTTCACCTTGTTCTTCTATCTGATATCATATCTGCTATGTTATTTTAAAATTCTAGCATTAAGAGTATTTTATACAAGTTGAACAAACTCTCAGAAGACAATGAAGAAGGTAAGGATAAAAATTTTGGATGCAGGGTTTCTCCCCTGTGATGCGCGCAGCCCTAGGTACTTCTAACTGCCATGTTTTATGCATAAGAGTCTGGATAACAAACAAGAACTGGAGTGGAAAAAACCCACAAAAAGAGAAAGAACGAGAGAGGATGGGAGAATCCTACAAGTTGGCAGAAATCAACACAGCCAGCTTCCCAGACTGACAGAGTGAGAGAAGTTCTTCCCAGTAGAGCCATGTTCAGAGAGGATCCCTAGAAAAGACAGCAGACTTGACTCACTCTGCACTCCTCTATCTCTCTTTCTCCTTCCACCCTTCTCTCACTCCTCCTCTCTGTCTCGTTCTCCCTCCACATCTCCCATATTGCTTTGCTCCCTGTTAGGAGTAAATGTGTTGATGTGCCAGTAATACCTGATTGTAATTTGTAAGCAATGCTAAGTATTCCTGTTGGAGGGATGAACTTAATAACTAAGCCATCTAATTTGCCAAGAAAGAGCTCAAAAAAAAAAAAAGATTTAGTTTTGTTGCGGTGCTGAGGAAGAGGGATGGAATCAGACAACCACAAATTATGAGTTTTCTAATTACTGGATTGCTTTACAGAAGTCTGTCAGTATTTAGTAATTCCTCATCTGCTGTCATATGCCATGCCAGATGACTATATCTGTACTCCTGTTACTCACTGCAAACGGATCTGCCAAAACATATAACACATTGGGTATCTTTGGAAACAATGAGATCTTAGAGTTTACATCAAATTCTGTGGATCTGAGTCAATGAATGTAAATCAAGATGCCAATAGACAACTTTTTACCTGATCAGATGCCCGAACCACCTCGACTGGCTCCTTTTGATGCGAAGGAGAAGTGGCTATACTCTGAACTTATCTTTCTAGGAATTACCGTCTGCAAAGTATAATGGCTGTATAAAACCTACATCATCCACATAGACATTGGTTCCCTATATACCTTGTTTTCACTATGCTATTCAGCCTGCCAAGAGCTTGATTGTTCTCATACTAAATAAAGTAAAATTATGGCACGAAGGAAGTGGAAACTCTAAAACAAAAGATAAAGAACCCCGCTAATTGGAGGCAGCACCAACAGTAATACCACACGGGAACACTAGGAGGTGGGAATTTTCCCAAAGATGGCCTCTGTCATTTTAGCCCATTCTTATCACACCTATGTATCTTCAAAGTGACTACGAGGAAGTTTCAGCTTTTATTGATTCTAGTGGCCCCTTTTGACAAAAGCAGTGCAACACCAGCGCCTGCTGTTGTAAAGATCTTTGCTAGCATATATATTTGTTTTGGAAGCGAGTGACAGATACAGTATGTGCTCAGACCGGAGCACAGGCATTTTCGCTGATGGTCTTGTTTGCTTTTACAGGTAATTTATAATCATCAGAGGAATCACTTTTTTCTGATAAGTTTGGTCTGATGTTTTAAAAAGGGGGTAAAACGTCATGACTGACAGCTGAGCCCTGCTTGTGATTGAGTGAGAGTGTGTATGGGTGGAACCTTGATACTATTGCTCCACCGTCCAATCATACTTGCCAACCCTCCTGATTTTACTGGGAGGCTCATTGCCTTCCCCTGATTTCCTCCCGGTGTCACAATTCTCCCTTATTTCTTTCAATTTATAACACATTTTCAGACCTTTTCCCTCTTTTACTAATCACACGCTGTTTCTGGCACTATACAGTGTGTAGTCCACTGTTCTGTTGAGCTTTGTTTTGGAGAAGAGAAAGAAATATTCAAGCAAATTTCAGATGTTTCTTATAGAAAATTTTAAAGGAAGAGGGCATGAATTTAGTATAGTCTTCCAAGTTGATATTTCTGTTAATCATCATCAAGAGGCTGTAGGGCAGTGGTGTGAACAGACTCTCTAAGGGGCATAGGCAAAAAATGAAGTAATGAATTATTGAAAATTGATTCATTCATGCAAGTTCATGCCAGAGGGCCAAATTGTTCTGCATCGTTTTCTGATAATTAAAAGTAAAATCAAAGTTATATAAGACAACACTTCTTTTGCAGTGTACTGCTTTGGTCATTTTCATTCTTTAAAAAAGACCAGGATGCAGGAAAGAAGAAAGCCTCTGAAACTTTAAACTTTCTTCAGGGGGATGACCCCCAGATCCCTGCTTTGGTTTTAAAATCCTCATGTCTCCAGCATAATATGGAAGTGCTCATATCTAGGATATTTCGGTTTCATTTTGTACACCCACTCAAACACTGTCACAGACCAATGGTTCTCCCTGATGGCCATGTCTCCCCGCAGCAGGACAATGCACCCCGCCACACTGCAAAAACTGCTCAGGAATGGCCCCAGAGCTCAAAGAACTCAAGGCCTTTGCCTGGCTTCTAAATTGCCCAGCTCCCAATACAGTCGTACATCCATGGGACGTCCCTCAACAAGTCAGATCCATGGAGGCTCCACCTCGCAGAATACAGAACTCAAAGGATCTGCCACCAATGCCCTGGTGCCAGAAACCACAGACAATCCCAGAGGTCCTGTGTCCATGTCTTGATGGGTCAAAGCCAAGTCTGATCCACAATCGAGCCTCCATGGATCAGACTTGTTGAGGGACGACTCACAAATGCTCAATCGGACTGGAATCTGGGAGTTTGGAGGCCAGGTCGACACCTTGAGCTCTTTGAGCTCTGGGGCACTGCCATCAGGGAGCCCCGGTGCCATGAGGGAGGGTACTCGATAAGCGATGGTGTTTTGGTGGGTGGTGCATGTCAAGTAACATCCACATGAATGCCAGTACCCTTCTCTGGAAGAACATTTGATTGTAACAAGATGATCACTGTTCACTTCACCTGTCAGTGGTTTTAATGTTATGGCTGATCGGTGTATATGTACATATAATCTAATGTTTTTTTGCACACAACTAACATTTGTAAGGATGTGGATGACCACAATTATTATAATGTCACGTGGGGAGAATCTATAAAAAAGTATCTTAATACTTGATGCTTAGTGGTACATCACCATCCTTAAATGTTTGTATTCTGTATTAAGTGGGCTGCTGAGCCCTCAAGGGCACTTAAATTGCGTCATTGCCCAATTAATGCAATTCGCTCAGCTTGAGCTTTACTGATGCCACACAGCACCTTAAATTTCCTCCCTAAACTCCTGTGGTAGACAATAATTATGTAGAAACACTTGACCTTTTCCATTCTCTCATTTCAAGCTGTAAAGAGAGTGTGCAATTATCCTCAAACTTATATTCAGTGACTTCAACAATTCATTTCAAGTCTGAGCAGAAGACTTAGTCATGGAAAAAGGTTTTCAGTTTTTTCACCAGTTTTATTGAAATCACTATAAAATGCTGAACATTTTGGATAATTTGCTGACTTTGACAGGGTCATTTGTATCGTGTATGTAAGTAATATCAGGTTTTTGTAAAGCAACAGGTCATTAATTCATTTACATTTCACAAAGAGTTTTAGCTCTTTTTTCCCTGGGTCATAAAGGGAACTAATGGTTCATGCACACGTCAGAGTGTTATAATTCCTATTTAAAGTACACTTAAGACCCTCTTCAATGCCTCTATAATTAGTGCTCAGCACACAGGTTACAAATTCATATGATATTAAAGTCATTTCATGCTTTAAGTGTGACGAATTGTGAAAATTTCCCCATTCGCCCACATGTGCCCACACACAGAAACACACACACGCGCGCGCACACACACACACACACACACAAAACACACCCATTTATTATGGTTTAATTTCAAAAGGTACAAGTCAGGATGAATGCATGTTTATGAATAATTTAAGAATTTTACATAAGAGCCTTAGTCTCTGATTGGACTGGTGTGTGTGTGTGTGTACTGTATTGGTGTAAATGTGTGTGGGGGTGGTACTTGGTTGAAATACATCTCTATCAGTATTAGCCCCATAACAAATGGGATTTGGCAAATCTGAAGGTCAAATCGAATAGCAAACAGTGCCTCTCAGCCCTGGCCCCTTCTCACATGAATCCTTAACAAGCCACTCAGGGTACAACTACCAAGCCCAGTTTTTGGAAGGCAGCCTGTTTCTCAGCTTGTGGCGTCTCTCTAATAACGCAATCTATTCACCATCATAAATAATGTAGGCGGAAGACTTATGATTCCATTGTAGTTTTGCAGCACCAACCATGGCCATTACTCAGCTGAGTAAGGAGGAGATAATATGAATATTTTCACAGGATAACATTTAATATTCCTGACATTGCCCCGCAAGAGGGGCTTTTGTCTGACAGCCACCTTTGCGTTTTAGGGTAATAACAGGAGCTTGATTTTTTAATATTTTTTTTTGCCATGCCATGCCAATGTATTTGTGGAACTTTGTAATGTTTTATGAAAGAACTGGGCTCTTTCCAGGATCATCAAACATATTTTGTGGGCAGCAATGGTTGCATTCAGTGGACAGATGGTAGAACATAAAACTGTAATGGAAGCAGAAACATGGCCAAAGTTTTCTATCAACTCTAGCTTGTACTGTGACACATCTCACAGTGGTTGTTTAGCAAGTTGCCGAGTATATTTTTTCCTGTAATTAGCATCAAATAACATTGTTATTTGTGGAGAATGCCGGGGAAATTCTAAGAAACTTAAAGACCTGTAAAATGAGGTGTTGCCTAACAGAAAAAAATTGACGGATTGATGTCAGATTACTCTGTTCAACATAATTGCTATTCACAATATTATCAAGATAATCATTAAAAAATACTCTTTTAATACTTAAAACTTAAATACTCAACACAACATCACCACATTTTGTTTGGAGACAAATATTTTATTGCATCACACATAGGACTCAATCAATAAAAGAATCTTAAATACGTCATCATAAATCATAAGGTCCTCCTGCATTACTAAATTATAAATGTTGGGAACCTTATCTCCCTGACGTTTTTTTTTAGTTTGGAATCCATGGTATTGACACATATCCAATTTAACTTGTCAAATTTTGAATGTTGTTACTTGTAATTGAATAGTTTTGCTTTGTGGTATTACTATATTTACTGAATATGTCCTCTTACAAAAAAAGTTGTTTTCTTTTTTTAACATATAAGAGGTATTTGAGGTACAATTTTGCAGTTTTATATGCCAGCATTTGTGGATTTGGAGTTTAGTAAGTATAAGGATTTAGTTCCTGGCAATTAATGTAAAATTATCCAAAAGTGCCTAGCCCAGTATAGCCCAAAGTAAATCCAAAGCTTTTACTGAACCACTTGGAGTGCAGGCATGGTTTTAGGCTCTTTTGAAAGGATACAGTCTGATTTTCTTTCTCCCCAAAACAGTCCGAAGCTCTGTAAGTGCTTCTGTCATTGATCGAGTTTGAACACAATTAATAATCGATTGTGTTTTCTTCTTTCTATTTTTTTTATGCAAAAATAAGCCTGCAGATGACCTGTAACTGCCCCTATCAACTGGAAAACAAAATGGGTCTGCACTGTATAGCGTTACATGGTCCAAGTTCAAATTTGATAACAACATTACTGAAAATAAACAATTAACACTTGTTTTTCTTAATAAATATCCAGGTTCCTGGCAGAAATATGACATTTTTGACCTGCTTGAGAGTAACAAGAGCATTAAAGTCATTATAGTTCTTTATTTCCTTATTTACACTAACGTAAACTAAAACAAGTGCTTAGGGGAAAACAGCCTGTACAAAGAGCAACATGCATAAAACAAAATAAACACAACGTTCTACACTGCAGTGATAACCACAGGTGTCTATTATTGTAACCATGTTTATGTATTTATTAAAGCAACCATGATGACAAGGGTCCCCTAACGTTTACTCTTTAGGTTTTTAGTGGGAAAAAAAGCTCTAAAAACGCACAGCACACTACCTGCTCAGCACCACACTGCAGACTGATCCAGTTAGAGATTACCAGGTGAACATTGTGGAGCATTTAGTAGCTAAAGAGCAAGATATTTGTTGTAGGAGTTGTAAAGGCCGAAAACAAAGAGTGAATATTGGACTTGGATTCATTAGGTGGCTAGAACAGGACTCTAATTGAAAGTTAATGTTAGTCCGTAAATACTGGGTGTGTAAATAAGTAATGGTTTGCTAACAAGTTCCCGTTGTCAATTTGAAAGGGATTGATATGTCAGTGTTGTGTTCACAAACTGTTTCTGCTTCCCTCAAGTGGCCAAGAGATCAGATATTACAGGTTAAACTGAGTGCTTAGTACTAGAGTAAGTACTAACAACTCTCCCTTTTTGTTGTGACCTCATGAGTCGGGTTGTAACAAATAAACAAACCATGATCTTTGATTTAGAAGTTAATTTTGTGCATAAACCTAGAGGGCAGGTACGAACAATATATATTACCACTGAATCTGGAGGACTTGTTAGTCAACGCACACTGTGGTGTAAACTACACAGGACCCATAAAACCTGTATCCATAGTGATTCTGTCGTCAATGCAAACAGTAGTGGCTGCGTGAAGTGAATTGTATTGTAATTGTATTGATGGGCCTTAAAAACCTGGTGGACAAACCTTACCTTGAGTAACCTGGTAGAAAAACGAACAAGAAAAGTAGAAGACAATTGTCTATATTTTCCATCACACATAATCAATCCAAGGACATGTGACTATTCACATCTGTTATCTAACCACAGCGACTCTGACCCTTGATTGTAATGTTGACTGTTTTCCATTCTTGCACTCCCTTTAAGTGGCTCTGACTAAGAGTGACAGCTAAATGGCTGAAATTTAGAAATCACAGCTCTAATGCTGCAAGGTCTCTGCTGTTGATACAGCACTCTGCTAAACTGAAAGCCCTTGTAAACAGAACCAATTGGTTCTGGCTTGGTAACTTCATCTTTTTGTAAAAATCTGTGATTAAGTATCTTGGGATATAACTCAAAACAAGATTCGCACCATGCCATATCATAATTTAATCAGAATCTCCATCTTGTTTGGGTTTTATGTTGTATTTGGCCACCTGCTGTGCATCATCTTCTGTGAAATGCTTACTGGCAATGACTCTCATATTTATTCAGTAGCAACCAACCACAGAGAAAAAAGCTGGAAGAATATTTTCTATTTTCAATCTGGAAAAAGATGATGGTGTTCATATCCCCTAAAAGGCATAGCTCCAGAGGAAGCATGTATGGAAAGCAGGTAAAGTAATGATGTTAGGGGAAACTGGATGCTGATTCTGCCTCAATGATGGCAACATTGACCTTGGATTACTGCTGAGAGCTTTGAAGGACAGAAAGGGGAGAGATAAATGAAGTACAGCTAGAAATAAGAAGATAATCTAAATGAGGCTTAGATACATACGTAGCCTATAGTACATGATTTTCTTTTGATAGACTTAAAATAGATAAAAAGCAATGCTCCTGAACACCCCTTTCAACTTGTAAATCTGTCAGTACAAATACAGTGAATTACTGTTGATTTCTCGCTATTGTTCTACTTATTCTCAGTGTCAATTCCAATACAGTTACATGTAAAATTGTCTTGACTAACACTTTTGTTAGCCTATTTTTACTCTCTACTGCTGCAGCACTCTGTGTCCCCATGGGGATCATCAAAGTTTCATCTAAAGTATAGTCTTTATCTCCCATCCTTCAATCTCTCCAGTACCAGCTCCTTATTTTTATGTTCTCTTCTCTCCCAAACGGAGACAGTGGGATGAAATGTGTTATGGGAAGCTTCTGAGAAAACGCTGAGGTAAGAAGGATAAAAGGAAAGGAGGAAGAGGAGTAAAGAGAAGACACGAGGACAAAGAGGTGATGCGTGACTTGTCACTTTTGAACATGGATTTAAAGGATCAAACACTAGGCCTACTTGTATTTAAGCCTGGCTTTGGCAAATAAATGGTTTTAATTAGCTGCTAGTATCTGTATCTGTGCATATCAGTCAAAGGAATAGTTCAACTAGTTTATCCATGTTCTTGCTGAAAATATAGATGAAGATTGATCACTCTCATGCCCACATACTCATCATTCGAAGAATAGCTTAGTTTAGCATAAAAAGTGGAAGCAGAGGGAACCAGCCAGCCTGGGTCTCTACAAAGTAAAATAAAATCTCCTTTCAGATGTATAAAATAGTTTGATCAATACACAAACAGAAATGTGAGGCTTCAGAAGGAGTTGTGCGTTATACCTATTTCTTGATACCCAGCCTACCTCCACTGGTTGCCTGTAAATCTCAAGGTGACAAATTACGTTTCAAATCTGTGGTTTGTTAACATTACAAACCACAGATTTGTCCAAATTGTCCTAGACTAAGTACTGTTTTGACATATCTACAAAACGTGTCATATCACGTTCACATTTCATGTATAATACCTGACTATGGTGGCCGGATACAGGCCAAGTCAGTGACCGGTGTTCGAGTCTGCATTTCAGCATTTGTAAGTACGAAACCGCTGGATATTTTTAAGTTTTTGTGTTGACAAACAACTGATATTTTTGACAGGAAGGTGTTTGTGGCTTTTAAAACAGGTATTGTATGCTAAAATATGTTTTCCTAACCCTAACCAAGTGTTTTTTGTGCATAAACCATCCAGATAGTAAGCACAGCACTGACAAGAGATACATTTAAAACTCATCCTAAAGAAACATAAAGTAAGAACATAAAGAAGTATAAAGTTTTAACTTATCTGCGGTTTTGCAGAAATAAAACCTTTATTCCGGCGAGGGTTACAAATAAAAATAAGTGAGATACAATGTGTGAATTAGTGAGCTCTGAGAGGGTTGTCAGCCTCCTTTTGTTGAATTCAAAGACTAAAGACAGAACATTTACATGACAACACGCAGAAAACAAAACAATGAATACATAAGTCTGGTCAGAAAATGAGGTTGGCAGGTGTTGTGTCGATTTAGTGTGTGTGTGTGTGTACCTGTTTCCCATGTTGTCAGACCACAAAGAAGTTGTCAGTGAACAGAGAGAAATAGAGAAAGGGAGGAGGCGAGGCACAGGGGGACAAATGACAAACAAATAAATCTACACCAATGTTCATACTAATACAACCTTGAATAGACACCTGTATTAATCTGTGACACAATAACAAATCATCATCATACACCATTACAAATACAGTTTCCCTTTTACGTTCTTTGGTTGGTATCTCGTATTTTTATATTACGATTTGGCAAATAAATCTTCAAATCATGTGTATAATAGACAGCTTTTGTTAGATGAAAAAGTAAATATAAAGAGTGTCCACATGTTACAGGGTCCTTAAATTTCACCCATTCTAAAACAGAGTCTCAGTTCCCATTACAATCAGCTGTGAGCCCCCCCATATATAGGTCTGTCAAATCACATGAGGACAATAAGAGCACAGAAGTGGTTCAGGGAGATAATGCTGTGTCTGTGATGTTTCATCATTGTTTATTAAACACAGGTGTTTTCACTTCTTTACTTAGACCTGAAGACCACCTGTGGTTAAATCATTATATCAGCCGTGTCCACATGCACATATATAATTTGGTTTCTACTTTTCTGTCTCTTTTCATAAGGTTAGACCAACAAAGCATGACTAGTTAGATGCATGGCACTGTGCTCACATACCGTTCAATATTTACATTAGGGCAGAAAGCAGGAACAGTAGCAGTAGTTTTGAAGCATCATATACTGTGTGTATATATTATCAAACTTATTACTACAACAGACACACATACAGCTCTCTGTCAGTGATGGCTGACTTCATACAACTGCAGCACGCTGCGCTGTGTGCTTTTAATTCATCTGTAAATATTAGCAGTGCGATTTAAAAGCCATACTCCTGCTGCTTTGAACGGAGTCATGTGGAGGCGTGGCTGTGGTAGGATCGATAACACAGCACCAGCAGACCTGGGACCAGCTGACCACCTGCCTCCTAATAGAATGTGCATGAACACATAAAATAACAAAAGTAGCACCAATAGTAGCACCATTGTTTTCACATGTAACAGAGTGAAAGTAACGATTCTTCTCAAAAAAACTGCTCAAGTAAGAATAAAAATGTGCTGCCTTTAAAGGTGCTATTTGTAAGAAAAGTTGATTTTTGAGTCTCACCCCCAACTCATAAAAAATGGATGCTTTGGGATGGTGGCCGACCGGACCTCCATGCCAAAGCATCAGTTTTTGATGACTTGGGAAACCCAGAGTGTCATTATTTGACAAGTTGGGAATGAGACAAAAAAATCAACTTTTCTTACAAATAGCACCTTTAAACTTCTAGGAATAATATAAAACAAAACAGTTACTCAACTGCATGTAAAGGTGGAAATGTAACTCGTTACTACCCACCTCTCATTTTATGAAAAAACTGTGATGTTTGGTAGTTCCTTTTTTTAACATGGTATGTATCAGTGACAGCAATGCTCTTCTTCTACGTGCGATGATTTGTCATGATGATGTTATATTACAACTTACAAACTGTCAAGTGATTTGATGAGACTATTAAGAACAGCACAATGCAGATAGACATCAGTATTTATGAACGTCTACAATGTTTGTATATTGTAAAGCGCAGATGGCAGTATGGTTTGATTCATATCACTGTTGACACACACAGAATGCCGACAGCTTTGGTGTCAACAACATAGTTTGAATACAGAAGGCATTGTCTTGTCTATATTTACTCCCGGGTGGATTGCGCACATGCACACACACACACACACACACACACACACACACATACACATCTTATGAGAATGGTGCACTTAAGAAATGACATACCAATACACACTTGAACCAGTTTTTGCTTGGACATTGCCCTACTAAAATACACTTGAAAAAAAAATCACAAAAAACATCAAAAAAGGGGTTGGGAGATACATCAGTAATGCTGGTGACCCAGTGTACATGTTTAATTAACAGCTGAGCTGAGCTGGAGCACATACAATGTAACCGTAACTTACAAGCTAATAACGGTTTCTACAAAATGGATGGAAGATCATGTAGTTTAGTAGCCAAACTTATGATGACATATGTAGGACAAAGGACAAGAGAAATGGAGAAAGCTGACGGCCTTCTGGCTAGATTCTAATGTGGATAAGCCAAAGTCAATAGCTCTTTTTCAGTCATTTCAATAGTCAATAGTAATTTCTCTGAACACAATTTTCTTACACATTCAAGTGTGTTTACAGGTAGGCTATAGGCCTTTTTTGCTTCTTTAATGTGTAAAACTGGTGGAGTTACCCTTCATTAATTCATTACTTGAGGGCAGTGTGACAAGCATTAGGGTAAATACTACACTGATGATCATCCTGTGAAGCTGATATGGCACACATGTTAGCAAACACATGCATATTTACATGTCCAGCAGGCAGCAACGTAAGCGTTCATTCGAAGTTGTACATCTGGCTACCTGGTGAAAGAGGATCCAGTATCCACTCTAATTTTAGCTCTGTTTTTTGGACTCCACCAATTCCTGAGGGAAATATCAGGCTCTAAATGCTCCACTATGTTCATAACATTGCTTACTTTGTTGGTCTGCCATTTGGTGTTGTAATGAACTTAGTGTAGAGTGGGTTTTTCAAAGCCTTTTCACTGAAAACATCTGCCTGCTGCTGCTGCAGGAAAGAAAATGTTGACATGACAGTGAACCAATTAGACATAGACTGTAAAATCAAAATAGTGACATGAAAGTTGCTACATACTTTAGAAATCTGGGTTATTTTCACTATAATCTACCACCTTCACATTACATTTAGTCACTCATTGTTTATATTAAACTCTACGTTGATTTTTATAAGCTTTCTTTATAAACTTACAAGTTCCCTCCCAAACTATTTATTTATTTTAAGCCAAAATGTGATGTTTTCCTAACCCTAACCAAGTGGTTTTTGTGCCTAAACCAAACCAGACCATGACCAGACCAAACACTGACCAGCAACTACATAGCACAAGAGATGGTTACCAAAAATTTACAACAGGGATGTTTATTATTTAGACCTATACTTGTAGCATCTTATGAGGTATTTTCAAAAGTCTGTTAGTATTATGAACAGGCACCGTGCTACACCAGGGCTAGGGGGTGCTATAGCCACGTCACAAATCTGTATAGCCCTAGTTCAGCCCCCTCAAGTATTATAATATTAATAAGAAATATGTCATGTTATTATGAATTTGCAACTGAAAGGCCTTCTATTTATTGACAGAGTGCACCTGTCCAATGGTGGAAACATGACTCAGTCACGCAGATCTGGGTGTGAACAAGAAGATGCATGTATATGATCGGCTTGTCTCAGCCTAGAAGTATTTCTGAAATAGAAAATAAATCACTAAGATCATGATGATAGCCCACTCATGGTGTATGTATGCACAGTGGACAAGCATAGGTTTAACAATTCTCCTTGTGGCTGCACTTTGGATATTACTTATCTGGTTTCGGTAGCCATTTTATCTGCAACATTATTACAAATCACAGTTGTCTGATTACACATATGGAACAAACGCACTTGTTGCTTTTACTTTCTATCATGTAGTTATTAATTGTAGCAGCACGGGTGCTGTCCAGTGCTGGTGGTTCACTTTAGCTTATAGATATTCTCTTTTATATTCTTTCACCAGATTCAATTAAAAACTACATTTACATTGAATATGCTGTTTTTCATATTTAAAAAAACAAATATTTTCTGATAAAGTAACTCTGAAGGACCTGAAAAGTATTGGTCAAGCTCCACCTTAGCACCAGCAGAGAAAACCCCCTGGCGCCGGCCGTGATTATGCAACATTAACAGGTGAATTATATGTACCTGCGAAAGCCTTTTTCGCAGCATTATTCATTACAGTATTTTTCCAGGTAGCAGTAAAAGGGTTTACGTGGGAGTTCCAGTTTTGGCACTGAGCGTGAAACATTACAAGGCTGTACTTAAAGTCACGTACAGCTGTGTATGCCTCGAGAGCACAGTTATAAATTAGTGATCACTATCTTAAAAGGCATCCACTGGGGGTTCACGGTACATGCAATTGCTTATAGCTGGGACATCCGCCGGTATCTGTATGTGTACCATGAGAAGATAAGACTCGCTGCGTGCTGCAGCTGAAACACGCATACACCAGTAGACCATATTACAAAGTACTTCCGTCCTATCCTCCCTGGAGTCAAACTATTAGACAGTGAGACACTCACAAGTCAAGTTGACCTCTGCTGTGCGGCTCTGTGTGTGCAAGTATGTTTCAGCGCTGCAAGGAGACGTATCTTTACTCATCACACACACCCAAACACACATGCAGACATTTTACATGCCTGAGTGACCCTAACATGTTAAATAAGAGCTCTCTCAGAGCCCTCTATTATAGATGGCTGTGGTGAAATATGGATGACTTCGGCTTCCCCAGTGTAGTATGTTGAGCTGCTGCAGCCCGCTAAGTGTGAAGGGTCAAAAGGCTGAAAGGCAACATGGATTTAAAGACTAAATGACTTTGACCTGGGTGTAGAGATAGGGAGGGAACACACACGATCAAGAGCACGGTCACATACACACATACATCGAGGCAGTCACATGAATAAAGGTTAGGGAGTTTAATAGCAAATATACAGCAAATAATACTGATGTTAGAGGGGTTAAACCACAATACTTGAGAAAAATAGCTTTGTTCTTGTCTTCAGCTCTGATCTATGTGTGTGCAGACCTAGTGAAAGAAGCAATGAAAGCAGAGATTTTTATTGTGTGCTAAAAATACCGTTTGGATCAATACTGTACTCGCACAAGGCAAAGTTTGCTTTCATTACTGGGCTTCCCTGTAATGAACTGAGCTGCTGTAGATCTGTTATTTGTTGAGTTCATTTCCAAATCCTCCGCAGTTGAACGTAACACCTCATTTTACAGGACCAGAAATTTCATGGTAAGTAGGTAGTATATTTGAAATTTCTTTCAAATTAAATTAAAATTATTAAAAATACCATTTTTTTTTACTATATTTTTTTTTTTTACTACAGCTTAGTAATACCTCTAGTACATTTGCATGAAACTTCCAACTGGTTTTTGCTTAACTTCAGCTAATCATGCCAGTGAGTTGTTGCAGCTTAATTTCCAACTAGTTTGTGTCCAACTTCTGCCAGCCAGTAAACTGAGATACATTTTTAACATTCAACATTCTCACCAATTCAGCAATCAACAGTCAGGCTCTATCTTTCTTTCTTTGTCACACTGTCTCTCACACAGTTATTATACGTAGGTACTTCAATTATTGTAAATATTAACTTTATTTCCTGTTATTAATTTATTTGCTAATGTATTGTTTTCTTAAAATATAAAAAGAGTGACATTTACCTTGAGTGGTGTGAAGCAATTTGAAATATGGTTCTTGGTACCACCTACTTACCATTTCCATCTTATTAATGCTAAATTCCCTTATTTTAAAAAGTAACATGGCTTTAAGGGGCCATGGTAGGCAGTGTTTATCTGCCAAAATGCAACACAAAGATCTAAATGAAATTGTGGATTCTGGTATAAAAGACATCCTACCTCTCTCGTTCCATTGCTCCCACTTTTCATCCCGTCCACATCTCCACGTTACTGTTCTTACATCATCTGTGTTAAAAGAACTCACCAGACTAGAGAAAGTGTGTTAGGTCATTACTGCAGCATCACCAGTTCCCCCTTTGTGATTAGAAAGCTGTGGCGTCTGTCTCATCACACATATGCATCAGTGATCAGGGCAAACGAAGAGCTGTGAGAATGAGAGCGTAAATGTGCTTCTAAAGTGCAATATAATATAGTGTATGATGCGTGATATGGCTGAATGAGTGTTACACAGAGGAATGTTCAGTTGGGCGTGACATTCAATTTTGTTTTCAGTCGAGTGAGAATGAGAATAAGTAATGTGATGATGATACCATCAGCTCCCAGAGAGATAGAAGATGTCTGGCTAATAATGTGTGCGTATTTTAGGTTCTGTGCATTTTTGTTGAAATCATTCATTGCTTTGTTGTGCCTGAAAAACACAACTCTTATTTAAACACATTTTAAAATTAACACTTTCCAACAGGGTAAAACTATCTATTTTCTTTTTTTTAATCTGAATTTTCAGCAAAAACAGCACTCTCAATGAAGGCAGATTTACTTTACTTTAGAATATATATAAAATATATTTGACTGACTGAGTAAGGCTGATATGTAATGGCCTAGTAGTGAGACTTTCAAAGAGCAAAACCTTAACTCAAATCAACAACCAAATAAGGTTGAAAAATATAACTGCACAATTAGAATCACCCCCAAAATGAACCATATAAGCATACAGTGGCACCAGGACCAGATTATCTGTTGTCTGCTGTGTTTTAGAAGCCCTGCTGGAAACCACTTAAACATACTGAATGTGTTTGTGTGTTTGAAGCTTGCTTCAACCTCATTAGAAATCTAAGTTGTTTCTCTCTCGTGTGTGTGTGTGTGTGTGTGCATGTCCATGGCTAGTTGACTGTATATTAGTGCAACTCAGTTTGACTGTGCGGCCTGATGGCCTATTTGTTAAATCGACACAAAGCCTTGTTGGATTACTGAATTATTGGATCAAACTGCTTTTGTGCTGCTAAATTACCAACCTTGTGTGTGTGTGTGTGTGTGTGTGTGTGTGTGTGAGAGAGAGAGAGAGAGAGAGAGCATATGTTTGCATGGCATACTAAAAGCAGTTAGAGCTAATGAACGTCACAGAGCTACATCACAGTTCACACTTTATCTGCGTGCAGAAGTTCCCACACACAAACTGTATATGTTAAACATTCTGTTTAATACTTAATAGCACAGAGAGTCTTGTTGAATTAGAAGATTACAGGTTCAAACTACTATGTCAATACAACATATTCACACAAAATTTCAAAATTAAAATTCAAACTGACTTCTGTTGAGTTAATGAGGATACACACACACACACACACACACACACACACACTTTTTCAGGCTACGGCAATTCACTGCAGCTGATGCTCTGTATATAGTTTCTACCTTTCACTTTGAATTGAATTGCTATGAAACCGGATGACAATAGAAGCAATCAGGAAACATTTGCAACTATTGTAGACTGTGAGTAAATGAGCCAGTAAACTGATATGTTTTGGGGTTATCGGAGTGCCTTGTTCAGCAATGTATAATAACTGCATGAATTAATGGACAGATGCACTGATACAATTTCACAATAAGTCACACTTTTAATTATTAGTCATGTTTTAAAAACAAGCCAGTGAGAAAATGTTGATTTTTTTCAGAGGACGAGAATAAAATGTTTGACTTGAAGAAGGGCAGAGAGAGGAGAACGATAAAAAGGAAAAGGAGAACATAAAAATAGCATAAAATTGGGGAGTCCAAATGCAGATGAAATGATACAACAGCAAATCTTCTGAATTCAGGTTTCTCCGTTTCACTGAACTAAAGTCACAAGATACAGATGCCACTATCTGCACAGACACATCACATTGAATACAGTCACATTTTATGCTAGCTAATGGCTCGCTGCCTGGATAACACTACAGTTAGCCCAATGTCAGCCAGGTTTGTTGACGTTGAAGTTCATCAGCAAACTGACTAAGTTCAGTCCCTTGTTGAGGGCACGTCCAGCCACCAGTGTAAATTCTGCATCGTGGTCCATACTGGACTATTTTCCCTAGGTAAGCCCCTATGGACTGATCTGCTGTCCCCTAAAACTTTGTTCCCATACCGGGAATCGAACCCGGGCCGTCTGGGTGAAAACCAGAAATCCTATACCACTAGACCATATGGGATTGAGCTCAACAAGAAATAGCTTGGTTATGTTCATCTTAGGTGACAAAATTAAACTGTAGTGATTCTTCTCGAACTCGCTGATTAATAACTAAACATGACTGGCGTCGCCATGTTTCTCATTGTCAAGCTTGTCCAACCTAGCAAGAGTAACTAATAAAGGGCTGACTTTTAAGTCAATTAGGTAGCTAGCTACAGCCAAGGATAGCTAGCAAAGAGAAGCAGTTGTCGGCTAGACTGGTGATATGCTGCCACCTATATTTTTGGAGCTACCGTCCAATAGAGTGGTGAAAGGATGATATATTTTTTAGGCCAACCAAGAAGTTAGCATCGCCCTGATTCCCTCAGCAAAAAGCCAATGGGATTTCTGGGTTGGATTTTGGAATATCGCTGTAAAGTTTATGATTCTTACATGTTTTGTTCGGCAGGATAATCTTCAACGATGCATGCCACTTTTGTGATTTTTAAAGTGTAAATCAAATCGCCAGAAGTAAAAAGCTAATGTTAGGCTATAAACTGACTACCATGCGGTCACATGACTTAAACGTCACCACCACTAAGCATCTCACCACAAAATTACTATGCACTTTTTTCTGTAAACTGACAAGTCTACAAGTTGTAAAGTTAGAATAGTTTGTAACTAAAGTCGGCCTGTAAAGACGGACTAGTGAGTAGATGAGTCTCTGTGTTTGGCAGACCTTATTTCAGGCATCTGACCAAAAAACAATTTAAAAAACCCATTGACTTTGAGACGAGGGAACCGAATGTACAAAATTGCTAACTGATGTCTGGGTTTTAGGACTCATTACTACACTAACTCTATTTGGTCCATATTGTACATATAACACCTTTAAAATACAGAGAAGAATAAAGAACAGATGAAAGAAAATATGGCCAAATGGAGAACAAGGAGGGAGAAGAAGGAGGGAAGAAGGTAAAGAGAAAGAAACAAATGAAGATGGGTTAAACTGGTTACTGTAGGGAGAGCAGGAGGGAAGGTTCAAACGAGTAATAAGACAGAAGGAGGCAAAGGATGCAGAAGAAAGGAATGGACTAAAGAAGAAAGAAAAAGGGTGGGTTGATGGATGAAGGATAGGATGAGCAGAGAGAGGGAGTGCATGAAAGAAAGGAAGGAAGGATGAGTAGCAGGCAAGAAAAGATGAGAGAGATGACTGAATAAAAAGGAAATGAAAGGGGACAATTAAGCTTTGTTCCCTGCTGGCAACAATGATGCTATTAACTGTGGAAACAATCTCTCTCTCTCTCTCTCTCTCTCTCTCACACACACACACACACACACACACATACACAAACACAGTTTTCCCTGATGCATCTGACTTGAACAACCTGCTGGGACAAAGCTGCTGTTAAATGGTGGGGCTGTGTCTCTGTCCTCCTCTCTGTCATGTTCGTTGCTTCAGTTATTCTCACTCTTTGGTTGTGCCTCCACTACTGTCACTCTTTGCATATTCTTCTGTTTTGTTGCTGGTCTCCTCTCCTGATCCCTTATGTGTCTTCTCCTTTGACACATTTGTTTTGCTGTTGTCACTCTTTCTTATATCCTCCTCCTTATTACTATTACAACTTGTTTATTGTTTACTCTGATGTGAACCCTTTTTCTAAAAGTGTTAAATGATATTCTGAAGTACGATATGGGTCTTCAGGCTTAGAAACCTTAAATCAGTTGTTATGCCCCGCTCGTTAGAGAGCACAACAAAAAGGGAGGACCACGCAGCTACCAGGTAAAGGAATTCACAAATTTATTGAAAGTAAGGAAAAACAAACCAACTTAGAGTGTACATCAGTGATCAGTGGTGGGATGAGAGTGTTGGATGCACAGTGCGTGTGTGTGTGTGCGTGTATGTGTAAAGTCACAAAGGTACCAATCAAACACAACCAAACCCAAACAAAGCCATGAGGACAGCACCAGCCATCCAAGAGGGGGAAGAGGGCCGCCATTTTGAAGTCACCAATATATATAGGTGGGCAGCAGGTGGAACGAATCCCCCAACGAGGTGGGAGGAGCTGGCCAGGAACACCTGAAAGGGAGGAGCACAGGCAGGGCGAGCAGCAATAAACAGAAGCCCGAAGGCCATCACACCCCCCCCCATAAAAAAAACGGAGACCCACTAGGGTCTACGTAAGCAGTTACACTAAGGCTCGGGATAGAGCATCGGCCATTATGTTTTCCCGACCTTTAATATGACAAATGTTTAAATTGAAGGGTTGCAAAAACAACAACCAACGCATCAGCCTCTGATTACAATTCTGCATAGTTGACAGAAAAGTCAGAGGATTATGGTCTGTGAAAACAGTGACTGGTGTTGACCCCGAACCCACATACACTTCAAAAAACTGAAGTGCCCAAATCAACGCCAGCGCCTCTTTCTCCACCACTGAATAGTTTAGTTGATGACACTTAAACTTACGCGAGAAGAAGCATATCGGGTGGTCAATACCTCCCTCCCCTTCCTGCAGCAGTACTGCTCCAGCACCCACACCGCTGGCATCTACCTGGATGGTAAAAGGCTTCCCAAAATCTGGAGCAGTGAGAACAGGAGAGGAACAGAGGAGATTTTTCACAGTCTCAAAAGCCGCCTGACATTGAGAAGACCACACAAACACAGCCTTCTTGCCCAAGAGGTCTGTCAGTGGGGCCACCACAGTGGAGAAATTCCGACAGAACCCCCGGTAATACCCCACTAAACCCAAGAACCTCCCCAACTCTTTCTTAGTTGCTGGAACAGGGTACTTGTCAATAGCCTCCACCTTGGCTCTCACAGGCCGCACTTCACCATGACCCACAACCTTTCCCAAATATGTAACTGTAGCCTTGGCGAACTCACATTTTGACAAATTCACCGTCAAACTGGCCGCCACTAGGCGATCACAGAGAGCTCTGAGACGCTGAACATGAGAGTTCCAGGAATCACTGAACACAATAACATCATCTAAATATGCAGAACACCCAGAGAGCCCACGCAGCACCTGGTTCATAAGGCGCTGAAAAGTAGCCGGGGCGTTCCGCAACCCAAATGGCATCACATTATACGAGAACAACCCCCCAGGAGTAATGAAAGAACAAATTTCTTTGGCTCTCTGCGTCAGTGGCACCTGCCAGTAGCCCTTCAAAAGATCTAACTTTGTAACGAACCTGGCATTCCCTACCTCATCCACACAGTCCTCAATGCGGGGCAGTGGATAGCAATCGGGTTTAGTGGCCGCATTAACTTTCCTGAGGTCAGTACAAAACCTGTCTGAACCATCCTGCTTCGGAACCAGCAAGCATGGTGAAGCCCAGTTTGAGAATGATGGCTCCGCTATACCATTCTCCACCATGTACTCAACCTCCTTTTCCATGCGACGTCGCTTCTCCAGGGAAACCCGATAGAAACGTTGTTTTATCGGTTTGGTGTCACCCACATCTATGTCGTGTTGAATAAGGTGAGTACGTGAAGGAGTGTCTGAAAACAGGGAAGGATGTGACTTAATCAACTGAACCAGATCTGCTCGCTGGCCCTCAGGCAAATAGCTCAGCTGAGCTTCCAACCTGTTCAAATAAGCAGAGTTATTCAACCTCCCCATGACACTCTGTTCTGAGGGAACAACAAAATCCTCTGTGGGCAGTGTGGCAGCCTTTGTGACAGCCAACACCACCTTAGGCTCAGACTCTTGCCCTACTGCAGCAAAACCCCCTTTCACATCCACCACATCTGATTGTCCAGCATAATATGGCTTCAACAGGTTGGCATGACACCATTGCACCTTTTTCTTCCTTCCAGGTGTGTGAATGAAATAGTCACAGTCAGACCTGCGGCTCTTAACAGTGTACGGCCCACTAAACTTAGCGTGGAAAGGAGAGCCAACCACAGGTAGCAAAGCCAACACTTGATCACCCGGCTCAAACAAACGGGACTCAGCTTTTCGATCAAAAAAAACCTTCATCTTCCCTTGAGCCACACCCAGCTTCCTACGAGCAGCTGCACAAGCCGTGTACAAGCGACGCCGAAAGTCATTCACATAACTCAGGATGTTATCAGGCGGCTCCACACTCTTGCAGTGATCACTCAAAACTGCCAAGGGACCCCGGACAGTGTGCCCGAACACCAACTCATTTGGACTAAACCCAACACTCTCTTGGACCACCTCACGCACCGACAGCAACAGCCAGGGAAGCCCCTCCTCCCAATCTTGGGACAGCTCGGTACAGTAAGACCTTAACATTGACTTCAATGTCTGGTGAAACCTCTCCAGAGCTCCCTGTGACTCAGGATGGTAAGCACTTGAGACACTGTGTTTCACCTGAAGCTGCCTCAGTACTTGAGCAAAGGTACGAGACATGAAGTTGCTTCCTTGATCTGACTGTATCACTTTCGGAATACCAAATGTGGATATGAATGTAGTTAGGGCTCTCAGGACAGGCTTGACTTTGATAGAGCGCAGTGGAAATGCTGCCGGGTATCTAGTAGCCTTACACATCACTGTTAACAAATAACTGTTACCATTTTTACTCTTCGGCAGCGGACCAACACAATCAACCAGCAAGTGCTCAAAGGGATTCTCCACCACTGCAATCGGGCACAGTGGAGCTGGCCTGATCTTTTGGTTGGGCTTGCCAGTCAGCTGGCATGTATGACATGTTTTACAGTACGCTGACACATCCCGTTTCAACAAGGGCCAGAAGAAATGTCGAAGCACACGGTTGTAAGTCTTCTTAACCCCCAAATGACCAGCAATGCCATCATGTGCAACACATAACACAAGATTCCTGAACTTAAAGGGCACCACCACCTGTGTTACCTGGTCCAACTGCACACCATCTACCACACGCCTCCACTTCCTCAGCAGCACTCCATCCTGCAGAAAATAACCATTATCCAATACCTGCCCCTCACCCTCAGGACCAACCACATTAAACAAAGGTGCAAGCGTAGAATCTCCTGCCTGTTCTGCACCCAACTCCTCCCTGCTGATGGAAGACAAAGGGCCAGGGCAAAGCAGAGCCTGAACCCCAACCTCTCCAAGAGCATCGCCCTGAGAACACCACTGTGAGGAATCAGACTGAGCAGGCCCAACCTCCTCTCGTGAGTTTGCTCTGCTCATTGCCCGAGTGACAACACACGCAGGGAAAACGTTAGGATGCTGCCTCGCACACTCATCCAGAGCCCCAGAGCACCCAGGTGACGCGGTAACCACCAGCTGTGGCGCAACGTCTCTCCACACCCGTGCGCCAGCCAAGTCGTTGCCCAGGATAACATCCACCCCATCCATAGGTAAAGAGCTACGCACCCCCATGACCACTTCACCCTCAACCAGGTCAGAAAACAAATTCAGGTGGTGCAACGGCACCGACACAGGAACTAAACTAATGCCAAGCACAGGAGTTGTATCACCAGTGTTTGAACCACACGAAAAAGGCAATACCCCCTCCAGGATAAAGCTCTGGCTCGCTCCTGTGTCTCGCAAAATCCTAACTGGTTTCCTCTCCCCCTTACCCAGAGACACAAACCCATCCGTCACAAAGGGAGCATAAACCTCATCAACTTCCTGATGCCCCCCTATAGCCCGTCTACAGGGCCCCCTTTGGTCCCCAAACACCGACGCTGTGGCAACAAAACCAGCAGATTTCACATACACGGAACCAACAGACCCGTTTGGCCTTTGTTCCGGCTTGGACAGTGGACACTCCCCCTTCCAGTGACCCTTGTTCCTGCACAAATGACAGACCTTATTAGGATCAAATTTCCCATCTGTGCCAGGGACACTTCTAACACTTGCCTGAGAAAGCTGCTGAGTCCCCACAAACTTGCCCAGCCCAGACCTCCCATTTTCTTTCTGCACGCCACTAGCACCAAACCTGCGCCGCTCCGAGCAACCAGCATGAGTCAACACGTAGTCATCCGCCAAAACTGCAGCCTCCGAAGCTGACTTAACCTTACCCTCATTAACGTACACAGCAATGTGATGAGGAACAGAGTTTTTAAATTGTTCTAACACAATAAGATCACAAAGACCATCAAAACTGTCAACATCAGAGGCTGAACACCAACGTGCAAAATGGGCCAAAATGTCACGAGCAAACTCAACATGAGTTTGTCTTTCGCCCCTCTTCCAGCCCCGAAATCTCTGCCTATAAGCCTCCGGGACCAGTTCATAAGCCTTCAGCACCGCAGCCTTCACTTTCGAGTAAACTGTGGCATCCACAGGGCTAAGGGCAGAATATGCCTCCTGAGCCTTACCCGTGAACACACACTGCAGCATCAAGGTTCTATCAACATCAGGCCACCCCCTGGCATCAGCCACACGCTCAAACAAAGAAAAGAACGTGTCCGGGTCCCTTTCATTGAATTTGGGCAGCAAACGCAAATTACCGGCAACATCAAAACCAGAGGAACTAACAGCTCGGCCTGGCACACCAGGCCCCAAGAGAGACACACTTGCCTTCCCCTCTCTTATCAACTCCAACTTCATCTGCTCGATTTTTAACCTCTCCCTTTCCAAGGCTACTTGCACGTCTGCCTCCCTTGCCTTCTGTGCCTGCTCTGCCTGCAGCTTTTCGTGCTCCAACTGAAAATGTAACCTCTCCCTTTCCATCTCTGCCTTCTCTTTCTCCAGCTGCATATATTGCTCAAACGACAGCTTCTCAAGAACCTCTGGGAGCTTCTCAGCAGGGGGAGGTTTACTCTGCTCAAGCTCTAAAAAGCCTCCTGACACTAGCAGCCCCTCAACAATGACCCTCAAATCAGCTTTTTTAGGCACATGCTCAGGCTTCTTCCAACCAAAATGCACAGCTAAGTCAACTAAATCCGTCTTAGCAAACTGAGACAACGTACCGCGGCCCGGCCGCTTCAAAAACTCAGCAACCAATGGATTCTTATGCTCCTTCGACATGGTGCACCCAACCAGACACTCCACCAACCGGTCAAGACCCCGTGCACACAGCACAACCTGCCACTACCTGAGAAGATAACCACAGTGCAATAGTCACCCAGAGCACCACCACAGAGAGGGTTCACATGAAAAGGAGCCTCCTCCCTAACTGCCTAACCATAAACTAGATAGCTCAACCCTAGTCTTCATGTGTTGTACTGGTGGCGGGAACTTATGCACCCAGAGCCCGCTTGCATTTGGGGAAGGCAGACAGCCTTCAGCCAAAGCTACGGATGGTGCCCCCGAGACAACTGCTACTAGCCACACGGACAACACACAAAAATAACAAAGAGCCCTGGAAAATAACAAACCCAGCAATCCCCTCTAAACAGGAAAAGCTGCTACAGCCTACCTGGAGGAACAAACAGATGCCCCGGCCAGAGTAGAACTGACCCTCAACGACCCTCCCTGCAGCCACACCCTGTGTAACCACATGCACCGTCTCAACAATCCAGGCGACTACCACAACTCACAGGGCCCAAAAACCCACCTTGCACTCACCAGAAAACCAGAGACCACAAGCAACCAAACACAGAAACAACCAGCTACTATAGGCCTCCCACACCCTCAGTTCCACACAAACAAACAATCAAAACCCCGGATACAACATAGGACGAGCCCCCATTTGTTATGCCCCGCTCGTTAGAGAGCACAACAAAAAGGGAGGACCACGCAGCTACCAGGTAAAGGAATTCACAAATTTATTGAAAGTAAGGAAAAACAAACCAACTTAGAGTGTACATCAGTGATCAGTGGTGGGATGAGAGTGTTGGATGCACAGTGCGTGTGTGTGTGTGCGTGTATGTGTAAAGTCACAAAGGTACCAATCAAACACAACCAAACCCAAACAAAGCCATGAGGACAGCACCAGCCATCCAAGAGGGGGAAGAGGGCCGCCATTTTGAAGTCACCAATATATATAGGTGGGCAGCAGGTGGAACGAATCCCCCAACGAGGTGGGAGGAGCTGGCCAGGAACACCTGAAAGGGAGGAGCACAGGCAGGGCGAGCAGCAATAAACAGAAGCCCGAAGGCCATCACACAGTATTTTAATGCTGGAAAAAGATGGCCCTTGCATAAAACAGGGCTGTCCATGCAGCAGAAAGACGCAAATATTTATGAAATGGGGTAGAAAGGGGAAAAAAACTACGACAACCAGACTGCACTGCACTACACCAGACCAATAAACACTCCTGATGGTGGGTGACGTACTGTGAGTCGGGCGGTGCTTGGTTTTTCCTTGTTGTCTGTTTTGGAACAGGAAACAGTATTACAGCTGCCTGGTAACAAACAATATGGTATTACATCTAAAATATGTTTATGAAAACATTTTACGTGAGAAATAGACAATGAACAGGGTCGTGTTTGATAAACACTTCCTAGTTTAGACAGTTTGGAATTTTTCAGGCTTTTACAATATAGTGGCAACTTTGACCGCGACAAAGTTTCATTCATTTTCCTGCTCCTGTCATTTTCATTCCACACAGACAAGTAACTCTAGCAGCTCCACATCACAGTCAGTAATGTTGATGAAGGTTCTCAGTCATCCAGGTCATGGTAAAATTAAGTGCTGTATCCTAGGCAACTGGACTTGTTTCCGTTTCTTGAACATGTTTCAGCCCCATGGCTACACTGGGGAAAAGGGGATTTTTAAACCCTGTGTGGGTGTGTGGAATCAAAACTGGGCCGTCAGGGTGAAAACCAGAAATCCTAACCACTAGACCATATGGGACCAGAAGTGAATGGAATAATTACCTTGATCTATGGTGTGTTGAACCTGTATCGAGAATGTAAAAGTGGGAGTTAAAAGTATAATTTCTAAGAATTCTGCATTAAAATGTCTAAAAAGGACTAGACCTTTGTCATGTAGTTTGTTGACTTGTGTACTGACATTATCCCAGTCTAAGTTGGCAAACAAGATTAAATTTAGGGTGAATAAAACTTATCACATTATCATATATTACTTAATTTGTGAACATGTGTGCCTGAGTCAGGCAAGTGGTGGTTATTTAATGGTGTACACATCAACAGTGAAGCTGTAAACTGATACACTGTTGGCCTGCCATTGATATAGTAGTAGTAGAAAACAGGGACAAAATTACATTTCCTATCTCAGCATGGCATTGCTCCAGAGATCTCTGCTGTACTCTGTCTCTACCTCCCTTCTCTCATTGTCTTGTTGTGGCTGACTCTTTCCAAACAAACTATGGAGGAGTCATATTGTCTGCTAATATCTCTTCTCCTCCCCTTCCTAACCCAGTACTCCATTTTCCCTATTTTCCCAATTTTCGTTTTCCATAATGAGTCTGCAATTAGGTTGTAAATCGACCCCTTTTTCATCTCTTTGTGACTGCTGAATACTACATAGGAGGACATAAGAGGACATAATAGTTCCCACTTAACGCAATACACTCCCTCAGATTAGCTGGGCATCAAACTCTTTAGAGCTGTCGCATTCAACAACAGAGCCATTGTCTGAGCTCATCAGCACAATGGCTGCACACTGTGTCGATGGAATAAATACAAATGGGAATTGCTTGTAAAGGCAATAAACATTTTACATTCCTCTGCATAAAGTCCTCTTAATCTCTACCTTCTTATGAAAAGAGCAGTTAGAGCAACAATGAGTTTACAGCTTACTGTACAGAGGGAATGATCGAGTAGAAGTTCCATCCTGACCACAAATAGAAAAGTCTTACGTCAAAGTTAATTTGCCTTTTCTGAGAGTTTAAATTGCATCTTGTGATCTCCATCAGCACATGAGGTTCACTCAGTTGACATCACCTGAACTAACTGTGTATGTTGCTATAACCAGTTTATGGTCTGGTGTTCTGGTGTTAAGCTGCTTGTTCTGGTGTTGAATCTCTTGTCCAGGCAAGCAACGCCAAGATCACCAACTCACTCATCTGATGGCTCATTGCTTACTTGTGTGGATATAATATATTATGCATTCCTTTGCCTCAAGACAGATTCATGTTGGTTGATGAAGTATCAAAAATACAAAATAGGACTTGGCAACATCTACAATGTATATCTTTATCATGATATAGCATAAGTGTTGGTTTTAAAGGCTGCGTTACAGTAAAGTGATGTCGTTTTCTGAAACTCCCAGACTGTTCTACTACTAATACTTGTCTTTACCCATGTAGTCATTATATCCACATTGCTGATGATTATATATCAAAAAGTCTTAATTTGTTAAAATTTTGATGGATATATATGGTGTATTGAAATATAGCCTAAAATAATGTGATATTATTTTAGGCATATCGCCCAACCCTGGTGTAAAGTACTTTTTAAGCCACCCATGTGCTACCCACAGTTTGTAACACCTAATTAGGCTTTTTAAAATGTCTTCCTCCACACAGTTTGTTGCATATTCAGTACTCAGTGTTAAATGATTTCTAAGACAGTCTAAAAATTGTATTCATCAGCTGCTACTGTGGTCACAAAGGGCAATTAGGGGATGGTGGCATATTTAATAAACCTACATTTTCCAAGGTTTCCTTGATTTATTTAGTTTAATGATGTCATCATGAGGCAACCTAAATGACACCACATGAATGTTTAAAGAGAACTGGATATGGGCCAGATTTCCTAGGAAGTTTTTTTTTTCCTGTCTTGCAACAAAACAATCCTGTGGATCAGAAACAATTTTCCCCAGACCACCCATAGGCAGTCGAGGGTCCAGAAAAGTTACTTTTTGTGCCTGTCGTGTATCAGCCCCCTGCAAATATGCATTTATTTTTCAGCAGCCATACAACCAACCAATACAGGGGAAGAAAAATGTAATGTGTGCTGGATGAGCAAGCAATGTACAAATGAATGGACTACCCTGAAACTCTACAATATAACAGTGCTAAAAGCAGGAAATATAGTGTTGTCTAACAACATGTGGTGTGTTTACTTCGACGAAATTTCATATATCTTCCCACTCATTTTTTCATTACACACACAATCAAATGTAGACCCTGAATACACACACTAGCTCATACTGGGCCTGTCGGCATGCATAGGTTGTGAAGAAATAGTAGAGTGAAGACATGCCGGTAAGACACTAGAAGACTTTTGGTCCCTTGCCCAAGGGCAGCCTCTCTAGCTACCCATCCTCGTTCTGTAACATGGGCTGCATCCAAATCTCCGCCCTTCGAACTTGCAGACTGAGCCCTCAGTTGTACAAACTGTGACATGTTCACTGCCATCACGTCAAGTCTGCAAGTATATGCCGTTGATATACAGCCCTAAAGACTACAAAATAAAATGGACTGGATCAATTGTGAGTTTGGACAGCCCTCAAGACTCACAGACTTTCTGCAAGTCTGCAGGTGTGGTGGATTCCAGATATTTGGATGCAGCCATAGTCTATGCTAGACTTTCATCTCCAGGAAAGCCCCCATGAACTGAGCTGCCGCCCTCGAACGGGAATTGAACCTCAGCGACCTGGGTGAAAACCAGGAATCCTAACCACTAGACCATATGTGACTGGAACCACAGGGAAACAGCTAGGTAATTTGTTTTGTTCAGTTCAGTTCAGTTCATTTTCTTGACCGCTATATCCGTGAGGGTCGCGGGAATGTTGCCGCTTTATCCCCCCTTTCAGGGAGTTGCGGGGCTTACTGGGGCCAAATCCAGTGTTCATATGGGCGGAGGCCAGGGTATATCCCTGGACGAGTCGCCAGCTCATCGCAGGGCCCTCTGACGGCAGAGGCTGCCACACAAGGTGCCAACTGCGCGATTTTTGTCTAATTTGAATTTGTTTTGTCTAATGTTAAAATATACCTTACAACTCCTTCTTAATCACACTGATTGATACGTATCCAGTGAGAGGCCAGACAGATGACAGATCTTGTTCTGGTCTGTTCTGGTCTTGTTGTACGGTTTCAGGTTACAGGTGGTTACTAATTCAACTTTAGTTTGTGAGAGCTGTCGAGCAGTCGCTTGTCGGAGCTAATGTTAGCTTGTCTTTCCTGGCTAGCTTAATCTTTCGTGCATCATTCTTCTTCTCAAAATGCTTTTCCATGTGTTTAGTCACAGTAGTTCTCGATGTCATGACGCACTCTGGCTCGAGGTAACGTTACCGAATGAACTCTACTACAGTGATTGCCAGCATACATCTGCTCTTACCAGCGGGCACACTTTCTCGACCTGGAGAGTAGTACTACTAAAGTAAAGGGAAGCGTCACACATTTTAACTATATAGGCTTAGTTGCTTTTCTGGAGAAAATGTTCCCAAACTGAGCTTCTTTTCGCGTGCTTTACTGTATCTGTTTGAGGCCATAAGCCACAGTAAACTATGTTTTAATGTTTTTAAATGACCACAAATGTTAGCTGTTACACAGTAATTAGTGTTGCTGTTCTTAACACAGATTCTACAAATGTTTCTAATAAATTACAGTTACTGCTGTAGTAAAGGACTTTATCGCACCATAAGTGAAGCCATGCACACAGTTGTTGAGATCCCACCTGTCTAGCTTACACAGACGCTCCAACTTGTGTTTATATTAATTTTTAGACCAACATGTTAAACAGATTATATGTATTGTCGGCAATTAACTGTTGATATCCCGAGATACATTTTTTATGTGTGACATATAATAAAAATGTATATACTAAAATATGAAGTAACAGGAGCACACATGCAGTGAACTGACTCGGTAAAATCAGTTATGCAGCTAACTAAATTAGCTAACTTTAGCTAACATTAGTATTGGTCATATCTGATCAATTAAGATGTTGATAAAGACCTTATATAGGTGTCACTGCAAATTTTACTATTTTAATTTGTATGATGAACCATTTTTATTAACCTAAATCGACACACACTCACTTTAATTAGTTAATCAAAACTCCTGTGTTTCCAGCAGATATATTTTCCTGTAGCTGCTTCACATATTTAGTTTGCATCATCCTCCATGCTTGTCAAAGATTTATTTTTCCCCACTGACTCGACTAAAACTGTTTGTCAACTTAGCCAAACAACCTCTAAACTGCAGTTCAATCAGGGAAATAAACTCCTATCCCTGTCTCTTCCTGCTTGCCACAATGTTGAACTTCTTGTGTACTGAAGCATTTAGTATGAGGGGGCGTTTATCATTATTTAACAGGCTGTACATCTTCAAACCAATGTAACATCCACCAAGGATCACTGCGTGGTTAAGACATAGCCTTAAGGTTCATCACATTGAATGTACAGCATGTGTTCATTGTTTTGCAAAGATTTTAATCTTAATTAGTGGGATATTATCAGATGCAGCTTAAATGCTTTTGTCGCCCGACACACATTTGAGCAGCTGTCTGTGTTTGGTTTCCCCTGAAGACGGCACGCAGCGGTGTATGAACTATTTCAGCCTTAAAAACAGACAAGCATTCAGCACCACAAATATAGTGGAATTTCTTTTGGTTTATATTACTTATAAAATGTAAAATGAAACTGAGAACACAACATTTTTGATTTGACATGTTTGAGATCTAAATATCTCTGTAGATGAAAAATTGGTAAAATGTGCTCTTTTAATGAATAATTTGAAGGTCAAATCATTATAATCTCAATCAACCAGCCACTCTAAGGGAAACTGAAAACAGTTTTTACTCTTTTAACCTCTCACAAAACCCAGCACTCACCAGAGACTCAGGATCTCTCTTTCCTATTTCCCCTCTCCTCTCTGTAACGTTACATTCACTAAGTAATGTACATTTCCTATCCAGCTCCAGTCAACATTACAGCACATAAACACCTGACAAAGGATGCCACCTCCCCAGATCACTGCTGCAGTCAGGTTGATAAACAGGAGTGAAGATAAATCCAATTTTTAATCCCAAAAGTTGAAAAGTAATCTCTTACCTCTCCTCCCATTACTAAACCGGTCTGGATCAGACCAGAGTCTGATGTGACTCCGGGTGTTTATTTCTTTAGAAGGTCTGGTTCTGTCCGATGCTTCACACGCAGTCTTCTCCTCACAACTCTCCACAGATGTCTTTTGACAGGGAGACCCCACCGGCTGAAATGACATTTTATGTGTTTAAGATATTAAAATTAGTTATTGGAAAGGGATGGGATATATTAAAATGTAGTTGTTTTTTTAAATTAAGAATAAAAGTTTAACTCTTCATAGCAATCTCAATGTTCCACATGAACAACCAAAGTAAGTAATTATATATATATATATCTTAAAATGGATCATGCTGCCGAGGATTTTCACTAATGCTGGTCTGAATATCAAGCATGTCAAAAGCATCCTCAAAAGAGGACCTATCCTTTGAAAATTTTGTCTTGCTTCTCCATAAATTAAAAAAAAAAAACAGTTTGTGAGTATAATTGGTTCCTCTAATGATTATTGTAATAATAGGCTTAAATGAGCGTGGCTCCCAGGGTGACATGATGAAGCACGGGGCAATTTCTCAAACTGGGTCAAGGTCAAGAAATATTAAACAATCCAGAAAAATACCAGTATACAGTATGTCTCTGGGCACCCCATGTTATGCATTTACATTTAAAGCTGTATGTATTTGCTATTCAGTAAATGTATATTGACATCCTGCTGCTCATGTTAAAGCCTGTGTAGGCATTGTGTCCAGTATTCACTCTCCCTTTAGCTCTGTTTTTGGTCTCCACCAACTCCTGAGGGAAATATTTGTTGGGAACTGCAGAGATGAGTCATAATTCTCTGTGGGTTTGAAACTATCTTTCACATTATACTTAGTAATTTGAGCAAGTGTTAACAGACTTGTTTCAATATGTTGTGTTGACCTTGCCAGGACCTGAAATAGGAGCTCACATCGGATCTCCGTGGCTGAATAAAGGACAAATAAAACATTAAAGGTAAAGTAAATGTTGGCTGCTCTAATTTAGCAATTAAAAAATAATGTCTGTGTGGCAAACTATAGACTATATTAATATGCATTTATATGCTGCCAAGTAAAAAAACATCCCATGTGCATATTGAATGGTCCAGCGTCTGAGATTTCCTGAATAGCTACTAATTAGCCTGACATGTTAACATCAACAACACAGCTTTACGTCCACATAAATGCACCTGTACCATCTGTGTTGGCTTCCCCAGACATTACAACAAACAGCGATATGTTACAGTGTGGGTGTATTTTTGATGCAGTGTTTTTAAAGTATCCCTACACTTATCCCTCCCTGAGGTATTCCAGTGTTGTTCCTGTGTGCTAATTGGCTTAATTACAGACAGTCTGATGTGGAGTGAGGGGACCCATCCAAGTCCCCTAGCTGCTCGTTCTGTCTGGCCTGCTTACTTTGTCCATATTATTAGGAGCTATAATTTACATTAGAAGAAACTCAAACACAGACACACATCCAGGTTTTCTCTTTCATTTAAGTATACGTATATTAACCTTAACTTACTAGGGTAGGTCCACCTTGCATTGCAATATTCAACTTGCTTCATTATTTTTTTCAAATATGTGGTACTAGTGGGCAACACTTTATGACAAGCACTGTTCATAAATGGTAAATCTATAGTTATTCAAACTTTAGTGAATAGATATTTTACTGTTTTTAATTGCTTTATTAATGGTTTGTAAAACATCTCGTTTTCAAACCAGTTACGACCTTATAATGGCCATCCAAATCATGTTTGTAAATGAATGACACAGTATTTATTAACTATTTACAAAGTATTATAAACATCAGTTGCAACTTTACAAGAAACAATTGCTTAATAAATGGTTTATAAAGCATTATAATGGTTGTTAGCCATGAAATATTGATTAACTAGAGTTTAATTAACTATGTTTTTACCATTTATTAAATAAATTGTATGGTTATTATAATCATTATAATCTTATTAAGTTAAGTTATTATAATAATTATAATCATGGTGTTCTTAATGTACAATAATGAGTACAGGTTGATGCCAGTCCTGCACACTTTCAGTCATGATTTTTATTTTATTTTTTTAAAATCAAGTGTCAAACATACTTGCAAATATCATTGAAAACTAAACATGTGAGCTGACTAGTTGCAAATTTATAGTGTTTATATTGAGCTTTTCCGAATGGTGGACTCTGACTACTTATGACCATTTTTAATGGTTGGATGAACTGCATCCTTCACTCAAATAAATACAGTATGTCAGCTGAACGCAGACATACACTTTTATACTGTATCGGTGCACTGGAGCAGTAGATTGGCTGTCAGTTTGCTGTTGGGTGGTTTCTTCCTTCTGGTACAGAATAATGGATTCACTTTTGCAGACTGAAGTGTCTCAACAGATATTGGATGGATTGCCATGAAATCTTGCATAAATTAAATGTTCTCTAGAGAAGAAGTCGTACTGTCTTTTCCTCCAGCTCCACCAGCTGGTCAAATCACGTGAACTGGCACAACAGTAAAATCACTTTGGTGATCCTGTGACTTTTCCTCAGGCGCTACCACGAGGCTGGCATTTGTGGTTTTTATTGAAATGTACAAAATGTTTTCATCCCAACTTGTTAAATGCAGCAGCTTGGTCAGTGGCCTAACTACACCTCTAGCGTCAGATTTGGATGTGTCGTGTCAAAGACATTTTTCGCTTTTTACTACTGCACTAGAGGGCCGCTAGAAGGGTAAGTACAGCTTCAAACTTAGCGAAGGGTTCATTCATGCCCCTCTCAGGATGAATTTGACCATTACTTTGATTTATGACTAAATATTTGCAAAACTTCCCATCGGCCTCAGCTGTACTTTGTGTTTAATGCATCTTCTCCAATGTTAGCATGCTAAAACTTTAAGGTGGTGAACATGAGACACATTGTACATACCTGCTCGACATCACTATGTTATCATTATCAACGCAGCATGTTGCCATGTTAGCATTAGAATTTAGTTCATACACAGCTGTTACAGCCACACATGGCTGCTAGCGTGGCTGCAGACTCTTCTTATTTATAGGCAGTGTTTTAATATGACAACTGGCTATAAAAAGACACCAAAGTGCCTGCAGCAAAGCGCTCTAATTAGGACGGTAGCCTTGACCTTAGTTGCCGTTGCTTTCCTGTTTACTTATGCTGACCTTGTTTTACTCCAAGTCTTTATCAAGGGTTTCTGCAGGTTTGAACAAGTCAAATTTAAGACTTTTTAAGACCTTTTTGAACTAAATTTAAGACCTACACGAAGTACGAAACAAAGTCCCAGAATTACTTTCAAAAATAACTAAATTTATTGCCATTCACAGAGCAACTCAAACAATGAAGAATGGAGTGAGTGTGTGTCAAGGTTATTATAGTTTTTAAATTTCATTAGTTTTTATTTTAATTTGTTTTTTCAGTTTGCTTTTTATTTCAGTTGAGTTTTAATTAATTTAAGAAGTGATTAATAGTTTTAGTTTAGTTTTTATCTAGGAATTTAACCTAATTTAGTTAACTCTAATTACACACACTTTTTTAAAAAACTGCACACACACACACACACACACACGCGGTTCAAAATCCAAATCACCTCTGCTTTCAACGTCGGAGTTGAAACGAAGATGGTTTGAATGTTGCTCGACTGCGAGACGGCAGAGGCGGCGCAGAGTTCGGGTCGAGCAGAACTGGACGAACTTGGACCGGGAACTGGTGACAAAGGTGTACAAAAGCATGTGATAGCGTGACTTCACTGGAGACTTTTAGAAGCTAACTGGTGTTTATCCGATTTTGTGTGTGACACCAGCGCTTTCACACCAAATGTGCCCAATTTGAGGGTCCTCTTGCAGAGCGTACACTGCGCTTCAGATTCATTATTATGCGGCTTTTAACCAACTGAATTCTCGTTGTTCAAGCCAACACACTAAATTTACACTCTCCCATAGTTGTAGCAGATTCCGCAGTCGAAGTCTTTCCGGAACTGGCGAAGTGTACAGCAATAAATTTTGCTGTTGGCAAAATGCCACTTACGTTCCTGGATACTTCAGAAAGAAGTACAACACACGGAGCTAACTGTGAATCTCACCAACACATTTCCCAAAAACGAAAAACGAAAAACAAAAAAGGCGATGACGGAAGCGGTAAATGAACGTTAATATTTAAGACCTAACTAAATGTAATTTAAGACCTATATGCAAGATATGGATGTATTTAAGACTTTTTAAGAATTTTAGATACATGAATTTAAGACTTTTTAAGGATGCGCGGACACCCTGTTATCCCAACACAGGTGTTGCCCAAGGGGGACAGTCTTATAGTCAGTCCAGTATTAAAAACTTTATTTTTTTTTAAATGAGATCTACCTCATGAGCTCATTTCATAGCAATTCATCTGAAATGGTTAACTATGTTGCTGGTAGCTGTAGCCAATGTGTTGACAGGACACCTGGAGGTAATGGAGGTAACACAGTAGCACACATGTACAGTATCCATTGGTTCATCAGCGCTCATAAGGAGCTTTAATGGTTGCCTAATAAACTACCACCTGATCATTTTTCCTCCAGTTCACTGCCTGATTAACCTTCCTCAGCTCACACTACTGCCTTTTCTCTTTTCTTTTCTTTTGTGCTCTTGACTCAGTTCAGTGCAGATGGCATAGTGTAATGGAAAGCACTAATTGGATATAATTAGTGCTCTAACAACGCTCTGTAAGGTCCAGAATCAATACTGGCACATCAGTGGCGCTGTTATGTAAAGACCTAGTGCCTTTGGTTTGGGTATTTATACCGATATACTAAACAGGCATAAAAGAGAAAAACACATTTCACTTTACCTTATCTTGATCAATGCAAGGCAAGAAAATCACGTCATAAGACCTTATCTTACTCTCGTTAAAGTTCATTTATTTTTTTCAAGAACAAATGGGGCAAACTCACAAACTTCAACCCTCTAACTTGGATTGTTTACATGCATGAAACAGTTAAAAAAGAACAGATACAATTTGTTGGCAGATGCCATGGTATCCTGAACTTAGTCCAAAACAACGATGGATCCTAAACTTGATAGTGTCTCCCTCTGCCTCACTTTCAACCTTTCTCATATTAAGAATATTGACAATGAGAGAACAATCTTATACCGCTGCGGATTGAAATTTTAATTAAAATTGGATAATGCAATCTCTTACATTATAGAGTATTTTATTTGTTGTCTGGATGTTTTGTGTGTAAATCTTAAATTAAAAAGTAGCAAACTGTCCTGTGAAGTAATTGGTCTGAAATGTAGCGGATTATTAAGTTACATAAAATGAAAATATTCAAATAAAGTACAGGTACCTCAAGGTTATACTTAAGACTTTATTGATCCCTCACTGGGGAGATTCACTTGTTATTGCAGCTCAAGAGTTGCTAGCAGAGGGGAAAACAGTGATTCATCGACAGATAAAAATGAAAACAAGACAAAAAGCAAGATAAAATAGAAAATAAAGGAGAACAATATTAATACTACACACTATGTACACTCTCTGAAGAAGAGAAGAAGTAGAAGATATTAGATACAAAACAAACAATCAACCATAAAAGAATCATAAATTAATTTCTGAGGGAGTAAATAAAGTTGCTACAATATCAAAATGATATTTGGGTAATGTAGGCGTGACTTTTTGAAAAGTAAGAAGAATAGGGGGGCTTAGGGGGGCTCCAGGCAACTGCCTATTTAGCTCAATGATATCTGCTCCTGCTCGACCTTTTTTAAACATATTTTCTGTATCTCTATAGTCCTAAATATGTATGGTCCAAACACATTTAATCTGAGGGTGCAGGCTCATTATTCAGTGTTTCACAAGATTGTGCAGGAACTCAAAATATTCCTCACAAACAACAGTGTCATTACTTGAGGTCAATAAAATAACCAGCTTGTTTAGATGAGAAGATTCATCGTGTCAGCAATGGAAAGCAGTGTAAGTCACAGGTATATTTTACAACTATTAAATGGTCTCCTATGTTTAATGTCATCACAGCAGTAGGTGTTGAATTTAAGTGCTGTTTATGTGTGTGGTGGTAATTGTATGCATGGGGTAAATGATCTGTTTATGCTGCATCAGTGTGTGTGTGTGTGTGTTTGTGCATATAAATGCACACCTGAGCGGGTAAATGTATTTGTTGGTTCATATTTGCACCTGAGTGTGTGTGTGTGTGTTTATGCGTGTGTGTGTGTGTGTGTGTGCGTGTGTGTGCATCGATGCTAAGAATATGTTTGTATGAATAAACAGCTAAGTTGCACTGATGAGACTTCACACTCGACTGCACAGCAGTGATAAGGTCATTAACTCCCCCTCCCAACCAGTAAACAAGCACCTGTTACCCTCACACCCCTCAGACACACTCACACAGAGCTTAGATACATCCCTGAACCTGCTCCAATACCTCTCTCTGTAGCAGAAGCTATTTTGTTCTCACTGTTCTCCAATGACCCAATGAGAACCGAAAGTGTCAGGTGGCACAGCACTTCAGGTTGAAGCATCTGCTTTAGTTAGAAGCCCTATTGCTGCACCCCAAAATAGATGTTAATGAGAAAGACCTTTTTAAGTCCTTGCAGACCTAACACTCTACAGTATTTAACAATTAACTAAGCATGTAATCGCTCCCTCTGACACCGATGTAAAAACTTTTCAATATGTTTCCACAGCCTTTGCAAGTACTGACTACATAATAAACCAGGGGACCAGGCTCAATTTATCCACTATACATATTTTTTCCATATTAACGATATCTCTGATAAATGTTTCCGTAGTAAAAAATAGAAAATTTGCTAAAATAACAATGTTCTGTTTAAAGGTTAAAATCACAAAACACAGAAGTCCTTTCAGAGAAAGTCATTTTCCATTAGGCTACTTTTTAAACCAGATATTATAAAAGCCATCAATTGATAACAAAATTCCAAACTGTATTTAAATAGTTTGACCGAAATACAAGAGATAACATCACAATAAGCAAAAATACCATTCTAGGCATTGGGAGAATATTTTATTGTAGAAGAAACTATCAAAACGCCTTTATACTCTGCTCATAAAATGAGCATATCTCAAAAACTAATATATGTACGCATTAAAAATAAGTTATTGAGTGTTAAGGAATATTTTGTCCATGTTTCTATATTTAGAAATCGTTTGGATCAATATGTTTCGTATCTTTATTTATCAAGATTTGATTGAAAAACATCGATTAATTAATTCACCACATAATTTCAATACTTTTATGATTTGGAATTGTTTATTGACTTAAATAACCTTTTTTGCTTGTTTTGTACATATTTCAGGGATATGAAGCACTTGAAGATACTGGAAGAAATGACAAAAAAAATGCAAAAATACCAATGTAGACACTTATGGATCATTTCTGTTGCAGAGTTCAAAGGGTTAATATGTATGACTGCCATTGACCTGTGGAAACACTGCGCCTGGTAATTCACGTGATATACGAGAATCACATGGGGCATATTTGCAAGTCGCATGGGTGATAAACTGAACAACTAAATGGTCGAAGTCTGGAGCGCTGCAAGCAACAATAAATTGGTATGACAATTAATTAAACGAGGAAACGCATATTGAGTTTGTCTTTGAGTTTATTGCTTAAGTGTCGACACATAAATGAACACAATTACTAAAGCTTCCAAAAATCTTGTACCCTTCACGGCCAGACTCCAGCCTCTCTCTCCTCAATTGTTTCCTTCCCCCACAACCAGTTGAACTACGTTGAGCTAAATATGGCAGACACTAAATCAATAGAGGCTTGGATGAGGCTGTAGTGGTTCACATTTAGCACAAAGATAACTTCAGATAACTCAAAGGCAGGCGTACACACACGTACACACAGCTGGCTCGGATAGAGATGGGAGTGGACAGATCGCATCAATTAAAAATGATAAGAACGCGGGCATCGTAACACACACATGCACGCGCACACACAAGCCACGGAGAAATCGCAGCATGGAGGCACCATGAACAGTTAGAGGGCAAGAGGTGACATGGTGAAATGATTGCTTCAGACATTTGGAAATTACCTTTGTAACTTTTATAGCATCCCACAGAGTCCCATAGACGTAGAGCAGTTATAGGATGTGGTTACAGTGGTGTCAGGGCCAGGGCAGGTTTTGGAGCCGGTGGCAGTGGTGAGCTTGGATCAATCTAATTGGCTTTCTAAAATACAAACTTGTCAATGTGCTGCAAGAGTAAACACTATGGCTGTGTCCCAGGTGAGGGGCTGGATTCTCGAAAGAACATATTTTTCACTGAATACAGTATAACAGCCAGTACAAAGCATGTCCACTTTTCAAAGGCTTGCAAGATGTAACGAAGAATGCAGCCTTCTGTTATGATTTAATAACTTTTCTATTTACTCTCTGAAATGTTTGGACACATCTATATGGTCAGTTAATGAAATATGGGATTACACACTGCTTTCACTGAAAAACATTGAGGATAATATTATAATAGCTTGCTTAGAGATATAGACAGAATTTCATATGGAAGTCTAAAACATCAAAGTACATTATTCTAAATTAAATAACAAACTAAAGTCACACATATTAACCCCATTTGGGACTTAAAATGAGCCAAACTTAAATTTAAGGTTCTCCTGAATCAAATGATGTATGCCACTTGATGCTGACTGCTCAATTAAGGTGTGAAAAACAAAATTAACTATAGTTAGGGGGTCAGGCACCCCAAAAATTGTTCTAGGTCTATGAGGGTTAAAGACACCTCCAATGACAATAAAGTTTCTAATCTTGTTAACCTGTCCAAATGGTGTTTTTTATATTAAAAAGATACCTTGATCAAAATAATCAGTCAACACCATAGCTGAGCATTTCCACTGCAGTGTACCAAGGACAGTCTAAAAAAAACCCAAAACAGATTCAGGTAGCCGGGGTTTCATATGTCACAAACCGAAGGAACCAATCCTGTCAGCTGATTGAAGCATTCCATCTCATTAACATAACGTTGCTGGGAGCCGAGCTGAATTTAGAATCAGGGTTACTTTGCATAACAATAGAATCGTGCATACTTAATGAGGCTAAGTTGTAAAGTTACACGCAAGCCACTTTAAGTTCTGTATTATCCGTACTTATTTCGGGCCTTGTGCTGCTACATTATTGGGCTACCATCATAGGCATACCTGTCTCCATGCTTCTATCTCTTTGTCATAGGTCACAGCTGCACAAACAATACTGTGGAGCTAGACTGACATATTGTCAGATATATACAAAAAACTGCAGTACAGTAATTCCAAACAGTGTCCCCATTATATAGTGTGCCCGCCAGAGCACTGACATTTTGATTTTTCAACTACAAAATGTTCCTCTCAGTATGCATCTTTCACAATCTCAAGAAATCAATTCGAAGGGTCTGTATCAAGACTGTCTGTTTTTCTAGGTGTTTATTTCTTACAAAAATTAATATTGGTTGACATACTGCTGATGTTTTTTATAATGTTCCAAATATGGGACAATTTAAAATCCAATATGGGTCAAGCTACACCAAATTGGTTCAAGAAATTGAACGCTGAAAAAGATTTTACATGTTCATGTTCTTCCCTCGTATATTATAATAAATCTTGAGCCATACGGACATGCAAGCAGAAACACACAAGCATGGCAGTGGTGGGATTTGAAGTCGATAAAGGCTAACACTCAGCGACACTTCCTCTTTTCATTTCTTACTATTTGTGTACCAATGCTGATACATGTTGAAGTCTCTAAATAAACAACACCCTGCAGCTATCACTCCTGTCCAGCAACAACATCATCATCAAAGGTCAAGGACAAACTATTAGGGTTTTTCCATGGGTCTGGGTCGGTCCGCCTCACCTGCGCTGTGCTGAGCAAAGCTGTGATGGCATTTTTCGCTACTGCAGTAGGGGATGCAGCCACGCTGCCACACTCAGCTGTGGTCCAACTTGGTAGCAGGGCCACCCACAGCCAGTCTGTCAGTTTTAATATCTGTCAACAGTAGTATGGTATCAAACATGAGCCTCAACATTTGATAAAACATGATCACTGGCAACACGACAACATGATGTGTGGTCAAATCTTTGAAAATTGGAAAATGTTATACGATGTAAACTTTTATTATAAATGTATTTATTATAAAGATAATAAAGCCCAGATCTCACTGATGGGTGTTTTAACACATGAAAGTGTGTTCACAGGTCTTGGGGAGTAGTACTGCATATGAAAAAAGTATTTTTATGGTTCCAGAGGAAGCTACATGTAAATTGCCTCCAGTGATGTCACTCAGTGGCGAAGTTGTATTGTTGGTAATTTCTTTTCTTTCTTTTTTTTTTTTTTGAAAAGCAGTTCACTCTTCTAACATTGTTAGACTCATTTTGGACAGAACCAAACGATTAGCACTGATACAGCAGAACTAGAGATATCACTTTTTTTATGACATGCTTTCTTTTTCCTTTTCAAAACCTGGTGCCTACATTACCCACAATGCCCACTAAGTAACATCACTGGAAGACTTTTATAAGATTACATGCAGCTTCCTGTAGAGCCACAATATATATATACATATATATATATATATATATATATATATATATATATATATATATATATATATATATGTATATATATATATATATATATATGTATATATACAATTTATATATGCATATAAACATCACAGTCAACAGTGATCCACATTCTTCTTCTTCTTGAAATCAGTACATTAGTCATCCCTTATCCCCTAATGCATCACTCTTCCTCTTCCTTTGTCCGTCTTATTGCTCAGCAGGGGCCTTGTAAAGTTTTGCAAGAGACAGAGACCCCAGTTTGATTGGTCTATTTTTTGTTTTATATCACCCTCTCTCTAACATTTATCTTGGGCTCAGGGCCTTCTGGCCAGTTGACGATTCATTTTATCTCTCATTTTCTCTTTTGCTGTGAAGCCTTTATGCAGCGAGGGATCTTTCCATCTCTCTTAAACTGCTCCCTCTGTTTGACGTTAGTGGTTGTTAGGTATTTTAAAGCGCCCATCTCAATTTCTTTCTCATTTTACACATCCTTCCTTTTTATCTGCTTCTCCACATCAACCCCAAACTATCTCATTTAAATTTAAAACCTTCATTTATTCAGTGGTGTTTCCAACCAATACCCTGCTTCGAATTCATGCATTTACAGACGCTCACCTTTGAGAGTTGCTCAATACAAGCAGAGAGTTCTGTTTTTGACCTCGGAGCAGTGCCGGTGGAGTTGCAGATGGAAGATCAGGTTCTGGCTCAAGGGAATGTTGATAGTTACTGAAGTAGTGTTACTCATTCTGTTTTAACACCCACATTTTTGCTGTCCCATGACGCACAGGAGCCTGTACGCACCGGTGAGGATTTGACTGACTCAATCCCAGACTAAATCACTTTAAATAGGCCCATTTGCAGTGAGAGGAGAGATGGGACGAGACGATAATAAAAGATGACACAGTTGAGAAAGACATGGGGCAGGTGAATAGGAGGGAAAAAAAAGAAGAGAGAAAAGAGCCCAGAGCAAGTGTGGATAGGTCAGGAGAAGAGACAAGCTGAGAGTCCACAGAAGATGGAGGAGGTGAGGTGAGACGAAAAAGAGAGAGGAGTTCAAAAGGGGGGAGATGGGAGGACAGAGCGGCAGAGACAGCGGAGAAGAAGAAGTGAGCACAAGTACAAAAAGAACTTTTAATGAATCTTAGTTTGAAATGGTGTCTTTTTTTTAAAGGGCAAAAAGTATTATGCCATTCATAGAATTCATGGTGTTTCATTTGAGTCTCAATCAGGATCATTGACATTATGTAACATAAGTATAACAGACGGTGGGACGACGTATAAAATCAACATATTCTCATGCTTAAATGACCAGATAGGTCGATTATCAGCGTCTCCCAAATCAATGTAACCCTCTTTTCTTGTCTGGTAGCGTACTCCAGTCTCTCTTGGCTGTGGATAAATAACGGGCTACACTTCTCGTTCTCAGTCTTCTTTTAATGATCACCAAAACGGCAGAACAGTACAACTCATCTCTGACCTCAATGTCGGGGTTCACACATAACAACTTCTACCTTCATCAACAAGGCGGAGCAACACCGCCACCCACACACCTGTGCCCACCAAAACAAAAGCATGAACGAAGCAATCAATCCAAACTCTGTACATAAAAACATGCAAATGAAAGTGCTGCAAATGACAATGAAATAATGTAACAATAATATAATAATAATAATATATAAAAATAATATTAATGTCTTTATCAGTAACTTAAGTAATACAAATAATATACATAATATACATATATAAATTATAATAATATATAAAAATAATCCAAAATATAAAGTGTACAGTAATTACGGTTACATCAACATGACCATTGCATCGTAACGGCGACATAGACAGTTTGGTTAGGTTTAGGCAAGAAAACTACTTTGTTAGGTTCAGGAAAACATCATGGTTTGGGTTACAATCGCTATGTTACTTCCGTAGCTTCTGTTATAAATGTACATTAACTAAGTACCTCATGTAAGTTTATGTACCTGACGTTACTTTACCTCGTAAATAAGTTCAAAAAGAAAAAGACTCATCATTGACTTCTGGATTCACACTGGGCACAAACAGCGGCGTCCTGAATTATTATTAATTAATTGTGACAGCAACTTTTCCATGTATAAATACAGCATTTTCTTCCTGTCATATTAGTTGCCAAAGATACTACCTGCGACCACATTACTGTTGTTTGGTCTTGTAATGTTGCCTTGTGGGTTGAAGTGTCTTTTATTTTGAGTGGCCCTTACAGACAGAGGTTGATTTGCCTCTGTTGCAGCTCTGGTACTACCTCCGCTGGCAGATCAGAGGCAGAACAAACTGTCCCCCCATTCCACCTCTGTAACTTACAAGCAGACCTTGAAAAGGGAGTGTGAATGGGGCTTATGTGTGACTGTGCGGTGCCTGCTTACCATTCCCATAGTGCTTGCAAGTTGATATTTCACACACACACACACACACACACACACAAAGGAATTCAGACATAATATTACGTAATAAATCAACAACAGAAGTCTTCCCTTGTGGGCTCAATGGGATCAGACCTTATCTGTTCAGGGTCTGTGACCCTTACGTATTCTCAGCAGTGGTCTTGAAGGGTCAGTGTCCTGCAGGTTTGTGATCCTCCATGATAACCATGGCTCATTAACCACTATAGTTAAAAGCAGCAGGACATCAGTATACAGTACATGACGAGTATGTCTGCCCCCATAATAACAGTCTATTCTGGGTTTCTTGACATTAAAAATGTTAATTTACCTCAGCTATAGGACGCATAAGAGCTCAAAGAACCTTCTGATTTATATATCAGCTGAAGTGGCACACTTTCTGAAAGGTCTTGCAAATGCACTGATGTAAAATTGTTTTTTTTTTTTCATTCATGGTGTTTTACTGTAATAGCAATAAAGCTTAGTCCTCGAAATGAAGACCACCTCCAACCACCTTTTTTTTTTCAGCTCTATGAAGAATGAATGTGAAGACGCACTCTATCAGGTGAACTACCAGAGTGCCTTCAAAAAGCAGTTTCTAAAAGGGTTGTTTGTAGCATCAGAAAAAATGCCATGTATGTCTGTTATATAAAAGTGGCTCCTCTGGTACAATCATAAAAAGCCTGATGCTTTTTACAAAAAGAAAAAGAAATATAAGTAGCCAATGTCAGTGAAGAGGAGGAGGTCAGAACAGGAGCCAGATTAGCACGTAAGGACTGAGTCGAGAAATAGTGCAGAGAATAGTCAGTGGGTGAGGAGAGATGAAGAAAAATGCACTGCAAATGAGCAAAGTTGAGCAAGTGAGATGGTGCGAGAAGGTAAGATTGTGGGCAGAGCTGAGAGGCAGGGGCATTTAAGCAAGCAAGATTGTCTTCTAGTGTTACCTATATGACTGTTTCAAAAGTCCAGTTGAAGCTTATTTGAGTCTGTAGCACTTTCAGTTGGCCAAAGCAGGTGGGATACCTTTGTCCTGGCAGAATGTAGAATTAAAGTCAGAAAATAACCAATGCTTATTATCAGGACTTTACTATCTATGGCTCAAATACAGTGGGTTGAAATATTGTCACTGAAGTGTGGAGATGATGTCTCAGCTGAGTAATGGTGACCAAACAAACAAGGTTTCTGCACAGTTCTTTGGTACATTATCAAAGGAGTCCTTGTGTTGTCTTTGTTTTCACCTTTCTTCAATGGAGGCGTTCTTTTTGTGAGATGAAGATTACAGCAATGCATTTATTTACTATAATGTGATTACATATTGCTCCCTGTGAGCTAATTCTGTTCTCGTACACACTGCTCAGAGAGTACAGAGGTCAGGCGGTGTGAGCGCTTTCCATTATGTTGTTCTTATGCTAAATTGTATTTTCCCGAGTCGATACGATATCCTGCCTTATTTAGAGAAGCATGGTCATGTGTGTTCAATGCATGCTTTTCACTCTCAGTCTGTGTCTGCATGTTTGTGTGTGCGTGGTTGTAGACTAGTGTAACACTCATGGTTTTTGATGAATGGACAGATGTGTATGTGTATGTCAGTCATGCTTTCACATGAGAGTGATGATTGACAGCACAGTTTAACTCAGTGGACGGCTCACAAGCCTTAAGCACATTAACTGAATTAGGATGAAGAGGTTTTAATAAGATTGCCACTAAGCCAATCTACTTGTTTTCAATATGACTTAAATGGCCTGCCAGTGCACCATAAAATAAGACACTGAAAGAGATGCTTAGCTAGCCAGGAGTCTTGAATACAGGCATACTAATAATTGGAAATATTAAAGATTATGTTACAAAGGCAAAATTGTTGGAATATAGCTGCTGCATGAGTCAGTGATGAGGGCATTGTGACAGTTTTCATTTCAGAGATTAGCTTCCACCATGTTGTGTTTTCGGCCTGGATCGTTTTTTTCTGCTCTAAAATGATCTGTAACTCAAAGACGCAAGTCCTGGAGTGATTTTGATTGACCATTATGTCCTGAAACACGCTTTGACTTGCTGAGGTCGTGCTACAGCACAGTGTACACAGTGTAGTTTATGCATTACTAAATTGAAATGGGTGGTTTCTGTTTTGTAGCAGATTGAACAGCCAAAAATATGTTGGCTTTAACCAAAAATATGAACAGAATGTGAAGGAATAACAATATTGACATTATGTTGAAGACACATGTACTGTATCGCAGAGATATCTATCAAAGTCAGCTTGCTAATCCAGCTAGCCCTGGCACTTCCTGGAGAGAATAGTTCAGGCCTCCAGAGATGGGGGCTGAATGATATCCGACCTCCCTCTTGCTCATGTCCCGCTGCACGCCTCTCTTGTCGCCTCCTGAACCCTTGTCTTCGCCCATTTCGGCGCCACTCTCCACCAGCGTCCGCCGCTAGGTCACCCCCATCCCAGGCCTTAAAAACCTCCTCCACCCAGCAGTATCAACTACAACCTCCTCTGCAGGGTCAGCGCCTAGTCAATTGGTCCGCTAGCTGCATGGCTAACTGAGCTATTATTTTGACAGGTAGCCAATTCTTACATATTGCACCTCCTGAAGGGTTTTAATTATTGGAACTTAATTCACTAAATCACAATTTTTTCTCGCTTGCAGTCTGTAAGAACTTAAGAGGGACTTACATACAACATGGTGATTTACAACAGCTTTATTATTTTTTCCCCCTCGTATTCAGTTTCTCGACACTTTAATCCAAAACATCTTATTTTCCTCCTTCTGAAAATGTGTTTTTTTTTCTCAACACATCTTTAAACACAGCTAATGTGGACTCATGGTCACTCAAGAGTTTTGAACATTTCCACAACACACCCATGTTTCTCAGCCAGCAAGCTTCAGACCAGTGGAGCGTTGCGGAACACGATTTTAGGAAATCTTCAGGACAAATCTCAGTAAGGAAACTTTCAGCCGACTGGGACACTCCGTCCCTCTGGGACATTTAACATTTCACAAAGAATCCTGTCTCTGTGATCACAGCTTGCTCTCAGCTTACACAGCTCTGTTTTCATGATGGAAGAGAGTTTTTGAAGATTTCAGATGGCAGACCAATTCGTACAATTGCATTTTTATTTCCAATGGATGAAGTTATTGGCAACCAGAGGAATAACCAGCTGGGTGAAATGAATACAAAAACAGACAAAGACAAATACTTTTGCTGGGATAGAACTCCTTTTACCAAAACACCATATAATGGTGTGAATAAACCCACAGTTCTTTAGTCCCTCTGTCCACAGGTTTGTCAACATAGATATTAAAGTCACCAACAATTAACACACAATCAAAGTCAGTGCAGATAAGAGACAGTAACTCATCAAAACAATCTGTCCAGTATTTAGTATTTAGACCACATATTCAAAGGAAGTAAAATTTCTGTAAAACATCTGCTTGCATTTGAGTAACTCATTAAACAGAATACTAACACCTCCTCCTTTTTATGCATTCTAGTCTCACTTATGAAAGAGAAGTTTGGAGGGATTGAGTCAATGTGAACAGCTGCAGAGCTTCAGTTAAAAACACAAAATTAAGATTGTATTTGATGATAAAATCATGTATTAAAAAAGATTTTCCTGCCAGAGACCTGATGTTTAATAACGCAAAATGTAATCAGTCAAAACCAACTGTGCAATTATCTGCGACAGTTTGTGTCTGACGAGGAATGGGAGCTAAATTTAATAAATTGGCAGATTGAGTTAAGTACTTTGTGTTTCTCAGCAGACTCAACATTTTTCTATTGCCTCTCAACACTGGAATTGAGGAGGCTACCTGAACTCCACAGGGCCCCGGCTTTTCTTGGGGGAACACATAGTGATATCAACTTTTTAGCCTGGACCCGGCACATATCAGTTAGAATTAGTTGTATTTTCTACACAGACCAGATGTGCTGGGGTGGGGTTCGGGCTGGTGAAAAGTGGAAGTTCCTTCCTGTTGAGACTAGAGGGCACTCCTCTTTGGGGGGTGAAGATGGCGGCGGTGAAGACTCCTTCTCCTGGCTCAGCAGTCTTCTATGTTCAGAGCTTATCTCGGGCAGTAGCAGTCCAGAGTGCTGTCTTATCAGTTGTTTTGGTTTGTCTCGCCTGTTGTTCTTGGCAGGCGGAACTGATGTGTGGTGCACAGAGTAATATATGTTGGATGTGAACAACCTTACTCCTGACTTGTTTAGGTGAAATCCATCTGCCTTAAAGAGGTGTCTGCGTTCCCAGAAAGTGTTAAAAAAGTTCACTGATTCAGCGGCACACGTAGCTTTGAGCCATCTGTTCAACATCAACAACCTGCTGAATCTCTCATCACCTCTTCGGACAGTCGGTAGAGGGCCACCACAGTATGGAGAGATCTGACTTTGCTCATCAGATCAATAAGGTCTTGTTAAGTACCTCAGATTGTTGCTTCACAGCATCAAAGGCCCCTGTGTGTAAAATGAGAGATTTCACCGTCGGATGTTCAGCTCCTTGCTGAACATCCAAAATTTCTCACTCCTACAGCTGCCCTCAGAGCTAAATTTGAGCATTTTTGTGATTCTTTGAATGTGTATTATAAACCTCACCAATTGTTTATTTTTCACTGGACTGGGTTGAAATTTGTCCTGAACACCCCAATGACTCTAAGGAAACTTGGCAACATGTTTTCATTCTCTGTCAACCAAATTTTGGTTTGATTTTTGTGAATGCGTGTCATTTCAAACTCTTTGAAAAATGGATCTCACACAGTATCAGAGCTGTCTTTTGCATTTATTGGAAGGTGATGAGTTCCTGACTTTGACTGTGCACCTAAAAGTTGATGGAGAGGATGAGAGAAGATCCGATCAAAGTGTTGACCTGCACACCTGGAGACCTGCTCAGACCAAAGATTTGCAACGGAAGAGTTGAAACTTGCAACTTCTTGCAATGCGTCATGACACCATCAATGACACCATCAGCCAGCCTGGGTCGAGCTGGGATGGGCCAGTTCATACCACTGCAACTTTCCCATGCGACGTTCTAAAACAGTTTCATCTTGTCACAAATCTTTGGTCTGAAACGGGCTGAAGTCACTTTAAGCTGATACCTTGTTCTCAGAGAAACAGCTTAATCAGACTGATGAGACAGATTGTGAAAACAGTGCTAAAAGCATGTTATAAATTACCTAATTAGCATCCATAAGGCCGTGTTCAAACACTGTTCCTCGGCCATGTTGCTCCAGGTACCTGTGAGTTATTCGTCAGGCGGGATTTTAACAACTCTGTAAAGCTATCACACCTTGGTAATATTGGTCTGAAAGCAGTCTAATGATGGTTTATGTAGCAATGTGCATGCAAATAGAAGGCTCAGACTCACTCCATCTGTAGAAGCAGAGTTGCTATATTTCTCCACCCTATGCAAATATTATGCCAGTCCAGAAGGAGAAATATATATTTTTGACTGAAAGTATACATCACTTTAAAAGACTAACAGCCTCTGTAGCTTCTCTAATATCTTCCCCAGAATGAGCAGTGATACTGATGTAGTTTTTAATAGAGAAGCAATATTAATTCAGAAGCCAGAGAGAGACTCTGACACAGTGACAAGCATAACAAACATTTTTATCTTACTCTCAGACTTATCACGTTTCTTTTAATCTATTCGAAAACAGGTCATCTCGCAGCAGTGGCAGATAATTGCACTGGTGTTTGGACAGGACTGACATGATAATGTGGTTAATTTCAGTGGAGAATGTCTGTGAATGACATTGCTTCTCAGTGTTCTCACTGAACAAGGTGCAGAGCAAAACCAAACAGATTTCTCTGAATGTCTTCTTTGTTCGATGAACAAACTCAGAGATTAAAGGATTGGTTTCTCCACTCTTTTTAAAATGTCCTTCATCTTTTTGATTTGTTTTTGGCTGCTAGCAACATGTATTTTGCTCTTCATTTCAACTACCCAACCAAGCACTCTATACCTAGAGGAAGAGGTTAGTTTTTGCAGGCAAGGTATAGCATTTTAAAGGATTATTTCACTTGCTAGGAGATTAAAATTATATCAAGGAGACTTCTGCCAAACTAACTAAATCATAAAAATTAAGCATTTCCAGACAGATCTGAAAGTAAATTAGTTGTGTAGCACCTTTTGATTTTTGTTCCTTATATTTTTGTTTAACTTATCATTCTGAAGTAAATACTGATTGTGCAGCATAATGACTGGAGAAAAATGACATCATGTGGATTGGTTCTCTATAAACCCCACAGTCACTATGCTATTGGGCCTGCCGGCTGGATTTTTCTGACAAAAGTGTAGACTGCATCATGGCACAAAGGAAGTGAATCGGCCATTGCACAAACAAAACAGGAAGAGACATTGTTTGGCTGCTATCCCCAGGTGATGGTGGAGCAACCAGAATAACTTCCTAATAACTAATGTATAGGCATTCATACGATGAAGGGGTCCGGTGTTGTGTCAAAGTCCGTTCCTCTGCTGATGTGTTCCCCTTTGCCAATGAGACTTGAGATGGTTCAAAACCAGCATTATGTCTACGAATTCAGTAGGTGACAAGCCCTGCCTGCTTATTAACACTGCAGAGCATTTTAGTCGGTCTTTTCACAGCACTGAGATAGGTTTTCAAGGTCAAATTGGGATTCTTACGGTTGGTTTTTGCTTTGGACAGAAGCCAGGCTGTAAGTGGTTGCCATGTTGCTAATGCTGTCCCTGCACCAGTGTCACCAACCGCAGGGCAACGCTGGGAGGGGGGAATTTGAAAAGTTGTCTGCTTCCACTTTACACACCACCACTGACCAAAAGTAGCAACCTATGACAGAAAAAAAGAGTCAGCATCATTGTTAGGAGACTTTGTGGAATTAAATCAATGTCCTTTTAGGCAAGCCTTGTTACTCTGCTATCCTGGCAATGCCCCAGTGCAGTTAATTTGGGCTAATAAAACCAGGACCCTTTCTAAATGAATGGGGAGAGAGAGACATAACTTAAGGTTGATTTTGTCAAAATACACATTAATTGTGTTCAAGCTCAAGCTTGATATCAATATAAAATGCATAAAAATGCATCTCGTTTACATTCTGAAATGTGTAAAAGGCAAATAAGATACAAACAGATGAAATGCAAACAAATATATATTGCTCCTGGGCATACAGGGTTTTAATCCCACAGCAGAGGCCTTCTTCTGGGTGCAGATTGATTAAGTGAGGGAACAGTGATAGATTAACGTCATCTTATTGGGTATTTTTGCTGTGCTATTAACACACTTGCAGATTCCCTTTAATCACACAAAGCAGAGGACAGCAGCAGAGCCTGGTCCAGTGTTTGATAGTCACGCATAGACCAGTGTTCACACTGAGACACACATTTTGTGACATTAATATTCTCTTTGTGTATGTGTTCCCCAGTATTCCTCAGCATGTTTGTGTGTGTAGACAAGAAGACAGAAGGACACAGATCAGTCTGCTTAAACACATGCTTGTGTTGTCTGTGTTTATGGATTCATCTGTTTACTGTACTCAGTACAGTGCCTCTGTATCGGTGTGTGTGTGTGTGTGTGTGTGTGTGTGTGTGTGTGTGTGTGTGTGTGTGTGTGTGTCAGAAGGGAGAGGGGCTTGAGAAGCTTATCCCCTCGACTTGGCTGCCTCAGTTATAGAAACTCTTTGCAACAATAGGATGGTTGGCATCCGAAAGGCAAGAAATCTGTTGGAGAGGAACACACTGTACCAGAATACCCTCGATTACCACAGCGGGTGAAATGAAAGAGCAGCTTAAGATATTAAAGCTGAATTAATCATGTGAGTGTTATCAAATTGAAATGAAATGCTGATCATTAATATTACACATTGTAAATATTATAATATTGTACACTCAGCTCGCTGTGTTCTTACATCAAACATTAAGAAATCTCTTTTTTAACCGTTAAAAGGGCAGGAATGGAAAATAGGGTTACTACTTATCTCATTTGCACCTTATCTCATTTAAAAAAAATGTTTTGTATATTTCAGATTTGATGAGTTATAGGCCTTTCTCCCAACAAAACCTCCAACCTCCACCAATAGGTTGAACATCAGGGTTTCCCAAAGCAACCTGACTGTTGCAGCATAGCAGTGTCACAGCAGCGGACCTTTGTCGCACTATTGGTTCGGTTTAGGAAAACATTGAGGTTTGGGTTAAAATCACTACATCACTTCTGGAACTTCCATTATAAACATACCTATAGGAGAAGTCTTTTTTTGCAAGACTATGTCAAGTCTCAAGTCTCATTTGCCATCTAGTGCCAGTGCCTAACTATATCTAAGGAAGTCAAAGCATGTTCTGTTTGTATCACTCATTCATCTATTAGCATAAGGTATCAGCATTGATCAGATTTTTGGTATGTGATCACTTTAAACAGGCTTTTTGCATTTCAATATGAAAAAAAAGCTCATAACTGTATTTTGCCTGATAAGATGAACAGTTATGATACAGAGCAGTGTTGAGGTCCTATTTACCTACTTAGTCAGCAGATGGTGGCAGCAGAATGTGGACTATTAAATTACCTGACCCTTTTTACAGTCATGGCAAAGCCAGCACCATGTGAACAATTGTGGCAAGCAAACACTAATGTTGATAGCTTATTATGCTGAACTAAAGATGTTTGCTAACCATGCATAGATGCTAACGTTAACTTTGACGGCTGATTAGCTGACCTATCTGGGTGTTTTCAGGTGCCTAATAAAGTTTGACGTGGTCAATTCAGCATCATTTACTTTGATTCTGCAGATGTTGCATGAAGCGAGTCTTTTGTTTGGGCCATGTGTGAAGCCTGTATAGCCAAAGGTGATTACAAACGGAACAGCAGCTGCCGGTGTGCTTGCTATGGTGTTGTTTTGAACTGTGTTGTTGCTGCAGCATCATCATCTGTGGCCGGGCACTTGTGAAACCTGGTGGAGGGAATGACGGTCAGCTCGCCAGACTTAAAACAAAGATTGTTCGCGTGTCCCAGATCGAGAGTCTGAGTCGGGTTTCAAGTCTATGTGTGTGGCGACTTAAGTGTGACTCGAGTCCAAGTCAAAGACTTGAGTACTCATTTTTGATACCTTTGTTACTTAAATAACTTATGTTACATTATGTATGTGATTTAACTTCACTATCTTGGTAAATTGAAAGAATTCATTTTTGGCTTCTAGTTTTATACTGGACACGAACAGCAGTCTCCTGAATGAATGTCCTGTGCTTGTTACCCTGACCGTCCATCCCAGTCCTCCTCCCTATACAGACTTTTCACTTTCTATACTACTTCTCCTCACTTCCTCCTTTGAAGCTGTAATGATTATTCCAGCCACTAGATGTCGCCACCTAATAACAAACATAAATATGTGTCAGAACAAGCTGCTTTCAACCAATATGGTTGTTTGTCTGTGATCATTACAGGCTGAAATGTACCATGTTGTCAGTTTTTTTATATTATTTTATGCATCATAATTCATTATAATGAATTTGGATAAACAATCAGTTACTGAGAACTGCAGCAGCTGTATCATTCTAGGTAAAAGATTGGCTCCTATGAATGCTTTGGCTCACCCACAAAGCTTAAAGTGACACAGTCAGAGGATTAGTCCAAGACCTAAATTAAAGCATTTTGTTCTAAACAAAAGATGCACACTTAAACAAGGTGAGCAGTGAGGTGAAATTAAATCTGACAAAAGCTTTAGTGCTATTACATTTTCATCTGTGAAAATCTATCTGCATAAAATCCAAAACATTCAAAACACCACAGAAAAGAGAGCTCCATAACATCCCTGTACAGACCAAGACTCACATCATTTATTTTCAGTACATTTAGCTTTCATTTGCATTTATGTTTATTTAAGTGAACTGAAATATGATGAGACAAATACGGTGAACCTCCTAGTGCCTCAGTGTGTGCATGTGTGTGCGTATTGCTTTTGAGGCTGTCTCACTGTGACATACCAAAGAAGAAAAAGAAGAAGGAAGGAGAGATAAATAGAGTCAGAAGGGAGACTTTGACTTTCAAAATAACTTTACTCTTATAATGTGACAATGAGAGATGCACGTCTCCTTAAAGGGGTCACACATTGCACCAATGTGTCATCTACAACTTCAGCATGACCAAAAAACAACAAAATGAATCATCTTGCAAGAGCATCATTGCACCAAAAGCTTAGCTGATTCCATGTTATTTACTATGTTCTTATCATATGTGAAATAGAGCTGTGACCTTGATGTAATAAATACTTTGAGTCGTGTTTGTCTGGCATGAAAAGGGAGGAGGCGAGAATGAGAGGATAGAACTGGGGTTTGAGAGAGTTCACATTAGTTTTGATGGGATGCTTTTGTAATACAAAATCTGTGAGAGACGAGGTAACTCACAACAAATAGTCAAGGACAAGATTCAAAGTAATGACACTGAGCATTAGATTACATTTGATAAATAAATAGATCCCTAGGGGAAATTGGGTTTTTGCAGCAGCCAGTATCATGCCAGATACATCAGAAAATGGGATAGAAATAAGAACCAAGCAAATAAAGGTTATAGAACAACTACCAAGTCATAAAAAGTTTTTCATTGAAAACATGGCTGCGTGTAAAAGTAAAATTACCCCGGGTGTTTAGGGTTCAACAGAGAAGCTGTTTTATTTTGTTGCTGTTGTTGCTGGGTTTAAAAAAACAAACATTTTTAATTAAATAATTGGTCCTAATTACAGAATGCATTAAAATTGCCATTCTCATTCATCACCATTAAACACTGATATAGTGTAAACCGTCAAACTCTGACACAATCAAAATTGAATGTGCCCATTTTGTGAATAACTTGAGTAGTTCCAGAGGTGTCAGTAAAACAAAGCCCTCCAGCCAATCAGAATCGAGCACTCACCCAGACTATGGTATAAAAATCGTTAAAATGCTTTAGAAGTGAAACGGGATGTTTTCCTAACCCCGTGATTAATTAGTTTTGTGCCTAAACATAACCAGACCATAAGCACAGTTTTCAGAAATGAACCTAAATAAACGTCAAGTTTCAACATACCTGTGCTTTGAAAAATCATTCCAACATTTTTTTTTCTCTGACAGTTGGGTTGTTGGCACCTGTTCCTGGTCTCTGTGCCACACTAACTGTACCACACAGATCAGAGTAGTATCAGTCTTCTCATATGATTCTCTGACAGGAAGTGAGTGTATTTCCAAAAAAAAAGATTTATTCCATTAATGTTGTTGGCTTGAGCTACATCTTTCCTGCCACAAGTGTCTATACTGCCATATAAAGCCAAACCACAATAACTATAATTTTGCTCAAAATTGAGTTACGACTCAAATTGCACTTTCCCACAAATTTTTCAACCTTGCTCTATGAAATGTAAAAATTGCAGCAAACAAAATCCAACCAAAAACATTTTTATCTAAACTACATACTTCTAAAGTTTTCTGACTGTATCTTGTTAGACAGACAAACAGACAGACATATAAACACCAGCAAAAGACTCGAAATTGCGTCTGTGGTATATCCCTCTACAATAAATATCTCTAGGACTACATTTTGTCATGATCACACACAGATACACACACGCACAGACTCACAAGGTGAAAACAATACCAGCAATGCTGTTGTAATAATGTAGTAATGACTACTGAGTATTGATGAATCTGAACGTCAACATGTTAAAAAACGCCACGGCTGGTGTCATCCCATGGCAAAGATGGTTTCTAGTTTTGTGAGCTTGAGCCGTGTGTGTTTGTGGAAGAGAGATGCTGCACATGCAGTTTTTCCTGTGTTCAATCATTAGCACACATATTCTCAACTTCTCATCATCGTGTGTGTGGGAGGGTGGGTGAGTGAGGGGTTTGTGGTGTGTGAATTATTTTATGCTGCTGGGTCAAAAGTGTCCCAAAGACAATCTTTGCGCATTGGTGGTGTACAGCTTTCCTGTACAACGATTCACTTGGCCCTTTTTTTATGTTTGGTTCATTCAAGGAAAAGTCATGAAATTTCAAGTTGAAAGAAGGTCATTCAGATGGTTAAGTAAAAGTAATGATATTGCCTGTTATTTCATTGTTTGCTGTTGTACTTTCCATCGACACATAATTTTCTAAATTATGTATAGTTACATTTTTTGAGATTACCTGATAAAAGAATAAATCCCATAATCTCATAACTGCTTTTTTCATTATTCATCATTTATTGAATCAAAGTCAACGTCAAAGGCAAGCAGTATAAAAGTTCCAGCACAGCACAGAATCCTTCATTTGGATCCAGTAGTGCAGAGACAGGTAAGTGAACACACATTGGCACTAGAAAAATCATACTCGACTGCTGAAAATACACCACACAGCTCATAATATACTGTGTCAGTTGACACAGACATTTTGTATTTATACAAAGCAAGAAAACAAGTAAGGTGGTGGCTTGGATGGATTCAGCTTGCAGTGACCTCCAAAGAGAGAATGAGACACTGAAACAAGAAGTCGAGATGCTCGCCAACAAGCTGTGTGAAGAACAAAAGACCACAAACACTGTTGTTGAATATTTCACATCTGTGGCGCAACTAAACAGCACCCTGAGTCAAGAAATCCAGGAGCTTCACAAACAGTTGTGTGATGTAAAAGCGGCCATGAGACAAAAGGATAAAAGCTCTTCAAGAGGACGTGCAGGAGCTCAGAAACTGTCCTTTAACCCAACTATAATGCATTGAGCCAAGAAAAGACATATTGAGACAACAATACAAGGCTCTGGAACAGGAACTCCAGGAGGTCAAGAAAATGTTTCATGATGGAGAAGTGGCCATGAGACAAAAGGAGGAAGCTCTTGAAAAACAAGCTCAAAAACACTGGAGGAACTTGAAGGTAAATATAATGTATTGAACCAAGAAAACAAATCGATGAAACAACACACCGAGGTCCCTGAACAAGAAATCCAGGAGCTTACAAAAAAGTTGCGTGATGGAGAAGAGGACCTGAGGCATAATGATGAGGCTCTGCAACAATAGCTGCAAGAACTCAAAGATGTTCAGCAACAACGTAAAGACTGTGAAGAAAACTTTAATTTAATGAAGCAAGAGCATGAGTCTTTGAACCAGGAAAACAAGACCCTGCAACAACAAGTTCAGAAGGTCAAGAACATGCGCAGACTAGAAAAAGGCTTGTGTGCAGAGGAGCAGCTCAAAGCTTTACCAGAGGGAGGAAGTGATTTATGATGTAATACAGATGCTGCGAATTCAGCTGAAGTAAAAAATTAAGGAAAATCCGCAGCTCCAGAGAGAAATCCAGTCTCCTACAGAGAGTCCTGAGGAGCAGGCCTTTAAACTCAAGGTTTTGGTTGACCGTCTCAATCAAGAATATGCAGACAAAAGCGATGTGGGCCAGCAGAAGTGGACAAAACATTGGTTTCCACACTGGTTTTCCTGCACTGCCCCTTGAGACCACGAGCTCTCCTCTTCAGAATTTGGCCTCCTTCATACTCCTAGCATATTTTATAAGCTAACTGAATTTTGGGCTCACTATAACTGCACTAATGTGCCAATCAATGCTTGGAGTGGCTGTGGCTCAGGAGAGCGTGATGTCCAGTGATCAGAAGGTTAGTGGTTCGATCCCTAGCTCCCCCGGCGACATGTCGAAGTATCTTGAGCGTTATACTGAACCCCATATTGCTCCTGAAGAGCAGTGCTTAAATGGGTCAGAGTGACACGTGTTGTACAGTGGTCTGTAGACTGCAGGCAAGAAAGGAATATAGAATATAGAGAACGGCAAGTCCTACCCCTAACCCATATTAATGTTCTTACTGTCCTTTTAATGTTGTAACTGTCCTGACCCAACCCTACCCCAAGTCCTAACCTGTCAGATGTCATGCTTTGTGAAATGCTGTTTTGTTTTATGAAATATTGTGTTTGTGAAATGTTGTGTTCTTTGGTTTGAGCTGGTCCTGTTATGTCTATTGTTATGCCTACATCTTGTGCTGAATATCCCGTTAGAACAAATACAAATGATGTTTTTTTCTCTGCTGGGATGATTGTTAATATGCTATCTAAGTGTGAATATCAGACTGTGACTGTGTTTGACTGTTATCTGTAGCTCTCTGTAAGATTCTGTCCCAGGTCCTGTTTTGGTTGCCTTTGGCAGCTCATTACTATTTTTGAAGGTATTTGTTATACCATGGAGATGGTCTGAAGCATGGCAATTGGGCCTATGGAAGTGGAATCAACAGGGCCCCAACATGGTGAGAGTCCTCAGAAAGCCTGAAAGTTGCACTTTGACTCAAAGAATAGGCAGAAGTTTTGGGGGGGGCTATTCATTTTTGATGCAGGGGCTTGTGCTTCAGACACTCTCACACCCCCAGGCCAGCCGCCTCTTCCTTTGCAATCTCTTCAGCATTTTTCTCTCAATCTCCATTCCCTTTACCCATCCAGACTTGGGTTTGTGTACTTACTCCAAATGCTTTCGTCTCCTGGCAGTCATCCAGGTGTGTAACCCAACCAATACACACACACATACACACACACACACACACACACACACACAGTCAAACTCTAGCCAGCCAGGCTAATAAGCTTAGTGGCTCCAGCTCGTACCTTGAACCATGTAATCAGAAAATTGATTCAGTCCCCTAAACAAGACTCTGGGAGGTGATTCTTATTTATTCACTTAATTATAAATTTAGTGGTAAAGTGAAGGAGGTGAACTGGCTCTTACTTATTCTACGATGCATATATTTGTAGAGGAAATTTATAAGTTTCTCATTCAACAATTACTGTAAGATGTTCTAGCTAAGAAAAGGTGGAGGAAGGAGAGTATTTTGGTTTTTTATAGGAAGAAAGATAGATGTAGAATACAGAATCAATACTCCATTATACACGTGTATATATATATATATATATATATATATATATATATATATATATATATATATATATATATATATACGTATATATATATATATATATATATATATATATATATATATATATACGTATATACAGTACATTTATATACATGCCACTCAGGCATGTTGGTGATTTCATGTTGACCTATTTTACTCCAAGCTGCATACCGACCGGTGATTAGCATGGCGGTGTGTGTGTTTAAGCACATGCCAGCCTTTGAATGTCAGGTTATTCAGTGTGTGTACATGTTATTGCAGTGCGCATGTGTTTCTGCATGTTTGTGTGTGTATCCACGCTTCTTACGTGAAGGCCGACTTTTATGTGTGTGCACCCTTTGTGTTTGCATGTGTGTATGTATCAGGATAGGTGTGAGGCAGCCATCTGAAATCCATGGAGTCTCATTAATGGCTTCATTAAGGCCAGGGAGATCTCGTTTGGACTGAGTGAATTATTCAACCGGCGAGTCAGTCAGACCCCTGTAGACACCTGCAGACACCACCCAGGTAGAGAGAGAGCGAGAGACACAGGGTGGATAGAGACAGGGAGGAGAAACTGACTGAATAAAATATTTAAACTGCCAAAATCCAGGCGGACGAGTGGCACAGAGAGACGCAAAGAGGCAGAGGCTATTAAAGATGTTCATTTGATATTTTTGTCTGATTGTATGGTGCTGAACAGGCTGATGATGGACACACAGGGGAGAGACAGAAGCAGGATGTGGACATACAGTAAAGTACATAAAGAACAAAAGGCCTTTTCTATAGCAGACATTTTGATTGTCATAGACGGAAAATGTGTTATTAATAACATTAATAATGGGGCTGCTCACATTTGGTTTTACCATCCGTCCTGAGTGCCCCAAGTGGGCAGCTTCAAGCCCGTTAATTCACACTCAATGCTTCTTGACATGCGTCGAGTGGCCACCTGTGATCGGATCTCACTTCCCTGCTCGATATCCAAATATACACATACAATACTGTAACAAATGAATGTTTTTACACAAGGACATGTCTTCATGCATAATATTTGCCAAGTTAAAGCAACATTGTGTAAAAATTGGCATTTTGTGCGATTTTGCGCCCCCCACAATTTGTGCAGAGTGCAACACCACTGTAGTAAATACAAATCCCAGGATAGCACTGTTGGGGTAACTTGTTACAAAGTAATCCATTAGAGTACTCAGACTACTTTTTTGTTGTAACGAGTATGCAACGCGTCAGTTCTGCAATTTAAGTCATCTTTTATTTAGTTAGTTTTTTTCATAAAAGTAATCTGTTACTGGAAAAAATTGCTCTTTTCCTTTTGTTGCCACATAAATAAAATAAAATCCCTGAAGCATTTGCACTGTTTTTGTTTCTTCCCTGCTGCTCAGCAGGTGGCTGTGTGCCAGTTGTGTCAGTGCACATGCGTAGCTAGCTTTTTCAGTGTAACCAGATGGCAGAGAGGACAGCATTCACTTGGTGGAAATATTCACATTATTTAAAATTTTGGGGCTAAAGTACAAGAACAACATCACGGTGAAATGCAAGTTGTCCCTGGAGGATAAGTGCTTGGCAGCTGTCAAGAGGTCTTCTTCAAATTTGAAGAAGCATCTGCAGGTTAAACACAGCTCCACAACACTGGTGGTGAGGCCGACTGAGGAGGTGAAAGATACCGGTGGTGCTACAGCTCCGAAACAGCAATGGCTGGCTTTAAGTTCTGCTAAAACTGTCACCCAGAAGGAAATTAACGAGCTTGTAGCTGGCTATGTGGTACTGTTTTGAAAAGCCCCATGTACAGTTGGCTACACATCGTCCGGACAATATAACCGACATGCGCAACGAGTCATAAAGGGTTATGTTTAAAGTTACTTTGCCCAACACTGCAAGTCTGTAACAATCTGTCAGAAGTAATGTAGGCGCTAACTACAAACAAAAGTCATTACGTTGAAACAGTGATATGTGTTGAAAACTTGTATCTTGGAATAAACATGTATGTAACGCTGTGCTCCTACCCTCTCACTGAAGTTACATAGAGCAGAAACAAGTGGCAGGTGGACGGAGTGGCTGAGACAGAGACACCATTCACCCTATTACAAGACAAGAAGGCCCAAATAGTTAAGAGTGTGTTGTAGACAGCTTTTTCCTTACACATATCAAAATTTTCAACGAGGATGACAGTTGAGTAGGAGGTCCTTCAATGTGGCCCAGGACATGATCGTACACACTGCTAAAAGAATGTGGTCACAATACCTCCGAATGTGGTGCTCTGATCTCAAATGAGGCCTCAATGCGTCTTGGAGGTGTTCACACCTGTACTAAGGGCTATCCACTTGTGATCGGACACATGTCGGACACATCACTCAGGACACATGTTAATGCTAAATGTGAATGGGACCTATTCTATGTAAGTATCCCAGTAAGCCATGGCAGTGTGACTGTGAGCCAGCATGCTCAATACCAGGACACTGGTTTATCTAAGTGCTATGTGGAGGCAACTAGTGTGTTTTAGACACACTTCAAACCGCGGGATATGAGTACTCTCTGTTGTTTCAGTGTATTATGGTCCTTTTCTTTATAACAAGCATAAAACAATCGCAGGCAGCTTGCTGATCTCTCAGTAGCTAACTAGCTATCTAGGTAACATCACATTGTTATTGCAAATTTGTGAGTGACAGTCGCACAAATGGACCATATGACAGTATTATGCCTAAAATGTAATGAAAGTCCAGCAGTGAAAGTTGCAGCACTTGGTACCGCTCCTCTAATATCAGTGCAGACCGGCAGGGTAGCAGCACGGGTTGCTAATGTTAGCCTACAAAGCACCACTAGTGACCAGGTAATGAGGCAGTGCTCTTTTTTATTTGATGACTTGATGGATAGGGTGAAGTTGTGAACAAATTGTAAGCATCCATGCTTTTCTATCTCCATCAGATAAATGTCAAGTGTTATTGTGATTGTACCAGGATTGCCACAGTAATGCAACAGAAATCACTACAGCAAAAGACGCCATGCTGCGTTGCTGCACTGAATTCCAAACTGATTTTACAGACAACCCTCTTCATTCTTTGTTATACTCAGTTTCACCTCTATCCCCTCCCTATTTCTCATTTGTCTTCTTTCACCTTCTGTCTCTCTTCCAAGCTCTGTGTTCTTTCTCAGTTTTACAGTGAAGCCATGTGTGGAGAGGCTGGTGGCCGGAAGATGTGACGCTTTCTTTAAGTGTGTGTGTGCATGAGTGTGTGTGTGTGTTCTCTGTGACTTTGTGCCCACCCTAAAGTCCTGAAGTGGCACAAGCCATCATTCAAATGTGACATTGCAACTTTAACCGCAAAGTATTGTTTGAGTCCCACACAAACGTGTTCTCTCTCTCTCTCTCACATTTTTAAACACAACTAAACTGTACGCACATGCACCTTTGAAAGACACACTTTTGAGCTGTGTGCACACACACATTCACTTTATGAAAGTCCAACAAAATGCACAGCTCCCTCCCTGCAGTAGCCATTAGAAAAAGGCCAAACGGAACAAATGCACACAAACACATGCAGGGCAATCAGTATGACTAAACAGCCTGTGTGGAGCAGTGAAGGCTCTATCAATCACTGCTGAAGTTGAGAGCAGGTAGGGACCCCTAATAGCCTCTGTGTGTGTAGCAGTGGACAGTGTGTGTGTTTGTTGTTACTAGTGTATATGACAGAGCGCAGGAAGGTGAAGGGATTACTCATAGCCTGTAACTGTATATTAGTGTGTGTGTGTGTGTGTGTGTGTGTGTGTGTGTGTGTGTATTGTGGCCACTTACAGCACCTCTCTCTCTCAACTCTCCCCTTTCACCACTTGTCACATAAGGCGACTAGAAGGCCAAAATGTTCACCAAGCCTCACACAATGTTTTTAATATTTCAGTTCAAATTGGCAAAAGAGGACCACAAGTCAATAAATGATTTAGGCTGCCATGACTTTCTCCCTTACTAGTAAAAACCACACATAAAAAAAGGCTTATTTTTATAGCTAAAGCTACACCCTCCACCAGCAGTGATACATGCATCTGATGGCTGATGGGAAAAGAGGCGAGGAGAGAGAGTCAGAGAAAGTAGTTGACCCATAGGGGTACAGGGCAATAGAGAGTGTCCAGGATGCAGCGGGTAATCAGTGAGTCCAGAGATCCAGAAGAAGATGATGATGATTCATGTGTAAGGCTATGTATCCAATATAATTATAATTCCTCAGAAGACTGGGCTGCATCTCAGCAGAAAAGTTTTGTCCTGTAAGAACCTTCTAGACTTAAGAGAGGATACGACAGATGAAAAGACCCTTTTTTCATGCACCGGTCAATTTTGAGAATTTTGGTTATTTGCCTCTATATCATGTCTTCTTTCAGACTAGTGGAAAGGAAATATATAAACTACCAACACATTCTCACACCTAACTTGTCATATACGACAGCTTGATAAGTGAAATTAAGCTTAAAACTATGATGCTCTACCTACCCCTCTAGTGTCAGTTTTGCTCTTTGTCTCTGTGCTCAAGTTAGCAATAATATACAACTTGGTCAGGGTTAGGAAATGATGAGACTTTGGGTTGAAACAACTACATTCAATCTTGTAACGTAAGTGACCTCAGTTACATCATTTACATATGTAAACTTACTTAAGTTATATGACTGAAAATCCAATTACTCTTGACTTTTTGTCACAAAAGGGACGCAAACTTTGGTTATAGAGGGAAAGTCCAGCGTTTGACCCATCCAAGCACCCCCCAGCTCAGACTTTTCTCTCTTTATACCACTGCACTAGAGGTGCGCTTCAAGAAGTGATGCTAGAGTGTTACCTACAGCGTCACAGCGACTGACTAGACTGCTGTATTTAACACAATGGGAGTGAAAATGGGCTGAAAATACACATTAAGGTGTTTATTTCAGTTTACATTCAGTTCTGAACATAAAGTTAAATTAGCACAAATTTAAGTAGGTAGCCTAACATCCAATTTCCAGCCATATGTAAACATCAAATATTAGAAAACTTGTAATAGAAAACAATTGCCTCAGTTAAAATGTTTCACCTGTAGTGTCTCTATGATTATAGAAAAGGCTTAAATTGTAGGTTTTTGTATTTGTATTTACAATCCCTACACCGACAACAACTTCTATTTTTAAAACTTTTTTTCAAACAAATCTCATCAACTGTATTGTTTCATTTTCTCTCCTAAGCCCACAATGTTCACCCCAAATCCCCCCGCTCACCGGCTGCATTGCAAATATGTGAAATACATAGGCCTTTGAGGGAAATTACAATGGAGGGACAGCTGAATTGAAATTATAAGATGAGCTGGGGAGAATTTGATGCGCCCTGGAGGGGGGCATGATATCTGGACGTCTTAATAACTTTTAGAACAAGTTTTGAGGGCAAAATGTCTTTCCAGAACTTCCCCGGGAGTTTCTTTGAAGGCGTATTTTCAACGAGCCAGTTGCTGTTCACCTAACGTGTGATGCATTGCCTTTCGCCTTTCAAACACTCGTTCAGGCAACAAATAATGGGTGAAACAGTGTGTGTGTGTCTGGTTTAAAAGGTGTACAGAGCTGTTGTGTGTGTGTTCTTTCTATGTAAATATCAGTAAGGTAACAGACATATTGGGAATGTGTGTATTTTTTTTTTTTTACATGATGTGTGATTAAACTTTCAGTGTTTAACAGCATAAATCATCATTCAGACTTCTGTGTGTGCTTCTCCTTTCCCGAGGTGCTGATAAGCAATAAACCGATTATCATGAGATCTTTCTGCTTCAACGTTTTCATGCTTTAAGTCGCAGTAACATTAAGTCGAGGAGCTATTGTTCGTCTCATTTGAAAAACACATGAATTCTTCCTTCTGAATGGTGCTTATTGCAGACGCAGCGGCACATCCAATGCACCAAGAATGAAGTCAGTCAGTCACTTATTGGAGGTTCAACCATTATTTCATGCACAGTTACACAAGCAGTTACAGCAATGGAAGCGTGACGAATTATCTGTTCATAGATGCACACACTGTATAAGCACGTTATATGAGATAGGAGGGAAGTAAATTGGAAGGAGTTACCAAGATAAAGATGAGGGAAATAAAGGGAATCTTTAAATCGTGGATCCACACAGGTCCACTGATGGAATAATATACGACCAATTTCTTTCCCTCGCTGTGTTCATTTATTCATGCAGACGTGACACAGTGTGCATACACACACTTGAGAAGTACAATAGGATGGATTGGAGGAAATGCGGGGGAAAGAGAGGAATGGGAAGATAATCGGAACAAATATATTCAGAGATATTGGTGATTCACATATGTGTATGCAATCATTCAGGGTGCGAGAGCGAAGAGGAGCACGAGAAGACTTCTCATTGAAACTTTTTACTTCAAAGGGAAGTCAAAGTAATCCACACAACAGAATATGTAGTTTCAGACTTTTAATGAGATGTTATCCCTTTTAGCTGACATGAGTAGTCGGAATTGCGCCCACCAATTTTAAAGACCGCCATTTTAGATTCACACTGCCATGAGTCGTCTGAATTGCGTCCGCCATTTTAGATTCAAGCTGACATGAGATGTCAGAATTACGTCCGCCATTTTAAATTCAAGCTGACATGAGACGTCTGAATTGCGTCCGCCATTTTAAATTCAAGCTGAGATGAGACGTCCGAATTGCGTCCGCCATTTCAAATTCCGCCATTTTTAAAGTCCACAATTTTAGATTCACATTGCCATGAGTCATCGGAATTGCGTCCTCCATTTTAAATTCAAGCTGACATGAGTCATCAGAATTGCGTCCTCCATTTTAGATTCAAGTTGCATGAGTCATCAGAATTGCGTCCTCCATTTTAAACTGTGAGGGATAACATAACGGTGTGTGTGTGATACATGTTGCTTTTGGTCAGTTTGTGTTTTGTATATTTTTTCATTTGTGTCAGCTCTGGTTGCTCTATTATAGTGATACTTTCTCTGTTTGAATAATAAGTATTCATACTTCACGTAGACTAAAAGTAGACAGGAACAGCGAGAAAGACAAGGTAGACAGAATCTAGACATGACCAGCAGACTCATGTATGCACACAAATGATTATTTTTAGCCACAACACATATCCTCATCAGAAAAGTTATTCTTAAACTAGAGAGAAGCAGAGATGCAACTTCCAACAACACAGGACGTGGGCTGACTCATTCATTACGTCTATAATGGAGACATGAATGCAGACAGAAACGGTGCCAGGCTGGATCGCCAGTCAGTCTTCATTTTCCCGGGAGATTTTGTTCCCTGTGGCAGGTATAATCACAGGGTGAGAGTGAGGTTTATAGGGAACCAATCTAAACACTGATGGTGTCATTATTCTATAGTCATTACAATAAGCAATCAACATATACTTCTTGATACATTAAACCGGCAACAGACAAGTTTTTTTGCTTTTATGTATCATTATGAAGTAAATGTTGATTGCACCATGTAATGGTTATACGTTATTGACACCATCGTTGTTTAGATCCTGTCCTGTGTTGTTGGTAGTTGTCACAATGAGGGAAACAGTAACAGTCCGGTTGTCTTTGCGACAGTGACACCCACATTAATATGACTTGGAAACGCAAAGGGGGGATAAGTTGTCTTTTTCCACTTAAGGTCAGTTTAATAAGCATCCCGATGGCCAGGGGCCTTTCTGCCTGGAGTTTCCATGTTCTGCTTGTGTCTGCGTCTCCAGAAGCTCCAGCTTCTGTTTTGTTTTATGTCTCTACACGTCAGCCGTGTGGTGAACTGGTGACCTACATGGTGTATATAGAGGTGTACCACCTCTTACCCGGTGTCTGCGGGGACAAGCAGTTATAGATTTTAGATAGATTGATCTTACAGCACTTCCTTCCTGGTAACCCAGCATAACAGACATGGTCAACTCTTTTTTTTTCTAATCTCACTTAAAACTTGCACAAAACCAACAGAATTTGCAATTAATGATTATTTATTGCTGTGTTTGTAACCTGGGTTAGCCTCACCTCAGGACATTCCTCAGGACACAACAGTGGGGCTGAGAGAGGGCATTTAATGACTGCGGGTGCAGCTAAAACACTGTGTTGGCAAAATTGTACTTATTGCTAAGCCCACAGGCACCTTCTCCTCTCAAACACATCTGTATTCAACTCCAAAATAAACTTCTCCAGATGGAAAAAAATCCTTGTCTGGAGATTGTTACTCAGATTCCACTAAATCAAAGAACCATCAAAAATGGCTATTTATTTATTTACATTCATGGAGCACTAAATGATCATTTAATTTCATTCAGCAATGATAGATTCTATCACCAAGGGATGGAAAATAGGGAGCAAAGCACACTGATCACAATCATAGCAGCCAGGCGCCACTGACTACTGCTCTAAATATCTCTGTGAGGTCACTGAGAGTCTATGTCGGCTCAAATAGGGCAGTCTGGCCCCATTGTTCGGACCACGCCCTGTGTTGAAAATGTTGAAACCCTGTTTTTATGCTGAGGCTGTGATGACATCGCTGTTGTAAGAATCACGCACTTGCATCTTTCTGCACACAAGAAAGCATGGTATTCTGTACACTATATGTTAAAATGTTTAATGTCTAGTTGTACAGTAGTTTGCTTTAAGTTTGTCGCTGTACATACTGCTTCTCTGCACATCATCAGAAGCTTACACCTTCAGTTTATTGATCATATGTGCACCAGAAACTGCTTTAAAGCAGCACTAATATTTTAAGGAGAAGACCAACTTTACAACAAGCTAAATTTGTCTGTAGAGTTTCATTGAGCATCATTATCAGTGTCACCTTTGTCTTATATTCTAGTCATTGTCAATGTAAAACTATTGACTAGTGCAGCTTCAAGGTAAGAAGCTGAAAATTACAGCTCAAGCCATACCTCAGTTCAGTCTTACATTGAAAACCATATATTCAAAGCACAACAGATCAATATCTACTTTCCTCCATTCAAATATAACTGACATTTAAACAGCTAAACCTCTTTCCCCACCGTACCGTAGTCCTTAAACATTGAAATGTGACATTTGAGATTAAGATGCACAGATTTCCAAAGGCTCCACATGAAATGTAACCTTCCCCTTGTCTCTCGGGGTGAGCCAGATGGACCTAAAAATGAAGAAAAGAGGCCATAGAGAAGACCAAGAATCTGCCTCGATCGTACGGTGGCCATCGTGGAAATTTAACAATATGACGAGATCACAAAGTATCAGCCCCTCCATTTCCGAGCAACAGATCTCTGGCCAAAATTCCATGTCATTCAGGAAATTTAAGCCCAAAGCAACGATGACTGGCCTGTAGTTCATGTTGGAGTCGGATTTCAATGAAGGTACCTGTTGTGGCTCACTTGACCATTCAGGAGAGATGAAGAAAACTCAGAGACACCGATGATTTACGTTGAAGCAGTTTATACAAACATGGTCATGGAGGAACAAAATAACGGGACAACTGTACGCACAGTGTATTGTCAATTCAATCCTCCCAGTCCTTCTCTAGTTTCAGGTTATATCCTCTCAGTTCAGGAACGTGGGAGACAATCAGTCTGCTACAGCGGATAGGTTGAAGGCCATCCTATGAGTTTACATAAACAACAGCCTTGGTTTGTCAGAAATCCGTTTTGTAAACATATCTACAGCTGCTTCAAACTGCTAAGTTTGCAAAGACCATGAGAGATATAAACTCATAGATCAGACGTCACTATGCCCTTGTCCATACCTTATCGGGCCTGGTCTCCTAACTTTTATACAGGGTACATGCAAAATCTTATCCTGTGGGGCCAGAGAGTCTGGGCCGTGGATTTTTCTCCCGCAGTACCTGCCCCTCAAAGCTGTAGTGTATTGATTGATTGATTGATTGATTGAAATCTTTATTTCATACATTTTTTTTTTTCATAAAAAAAAAGTACTCAGTACTGAAATGCTTCTTGACAGTTTGGATTGTACATGTTTTATTTGAGCCTTCCAGCTGATTCTGTCATCTATTGTCACCCCAAGGAATTTGTACTCATTAACTCTTTCAATGTTGACACCTGTATCTGTACTTGAGTATTTCCTTTATAATTACCAAATGAAATATTTTTTGTTTTATTCAAATTTATTAATAATTTATATCAGCTTCAATATTTTGGATAATTTGCACATGTCATTAATGTAGAAAATTAACAGTTTGGGACCCAATACTGACCCCTGGGGGACACCACAAGCCCAAACACAATAAAAATAAATACTCTCCCAACTTCACAAATTGTTCCCTGCCACTCAGATAACTTCTTACCCAATTCAATACTATGCCCCTGATGCCACATCATTCCAGTTTTTTAATCAATATTTCATGATTTATTGTGTCAAATGCTTTTTTGAGGTCCAGAAATACCCCAACAGCATGTTTTTTATGGTCTATGGAGTTTGTGATTTCCTCAATTGATTCATAAATCCCACTTAAACTCACTCAGATCGGGCTTTTGTGTGCAATTGTAATGTGTAAACTCTGCATTTACACCCGGGTCAATTGACTCTGCATTAGACACAGGTTTTTATCACCTCGGCTCGGCTTTGATCTAAACGTAAGACCCAGGTGACCACGCTAAATTCTGCCGCACAAAGTGATGACGCGTTATCAACATCCGTGGTGGTGCGTAAATAAGGAAGGAATTTGGGATTGGAGTGTTTGAGGTGGAGCCCTGTTCGTTCCTATGAAAGCTGCTCAGTGGTGTTTTGAAGCCAATAAAGCTTGACTTCCCGTCTATGAAAATACATGGCTCGCTGACCAAGTCAGCTAACTTCCGGTTTAGCGCCCAGCTTACTTGAATGAGGATAAAATAATTTAATTGTGTGACTTTCCAAATGTTATTTGACCAAATGGCTCAAATTCTGACAGTGAAACTAGTCATTTTGCGGGGGTTGTGACGCTCTATCTACCATTTTACACTTTCACAATGAGTCTATTGTTGTTTTCTCTTCTGTAACAACTGTTTCCAGCGCGTTCGTTATGTAAAACATGACGTACAACGTAACGCTCCAGATACAAATCACAGACAGGCTGCCTTGCCTGGGGGAAGTGGGAATGGTGTCAATAGGCAATTATAAACGGTATAAGAGAAAATTCCTGCACAATATTCTCCCTCTCAGCATTGTTGAGGGCTCCACCTGACCCAATAGTCCCTCCTTGTCAGCCAAATGGCCAAGAAGAAAGAAAAGTCTTTGACAAAGACAGAAAGGCTAAGAGAAGAGGAATAAAGTCTGGAAATTAATTTAATTCCCTGCTGAGTTATGTTCCTGTGCAGCCTCTTCAGTCTTCCTTATTCCAGTCAGTCATTATCTTTTCCCATGTCGGTTCTATCTCTCTGCCAATGTAAAGGCAATTACATATGGGCGTAAATGTGAATTTCAGAGAGACCATTAGTAAGTGGTTTCAAATGAAGTAGGTTATTGAGACACATTTCTACTTAAGAGGACACATGTAATTGCTACACTGTGAAGGATTAATTTTTACAAGGGAAGCAAACCCATTCGTTAAATATTTATTGTGAAATTTATTCTGAAATTCTATAAGTTGTACTTCACCATTTTGCTCTGCTCTTCTCACATTCTGTCTCAGAGGCAGATTTAACCCTGAATGATTTATTCAGTATCTGTTAAAAACCTTGTTTATAGAGGCACCATCTGCCTTTCAAGCAAATCTGCCCAGAAGGAGGCAGATAGAAGCTGCTGGTGTCCAGTGGAGGACTTACAAAGGCTTGTTTGTGCACAGCTGGAAAGGTCCTGCAGAAAGACCAAAGCTGTTTTGATTGTGCTGAGGTAGACGGTAGCTCCGGGCTCCAGCGACCTGGGATGTTGCGTGAAGATAGCCCACAGCCTGGTGTAGGATTTTGGGCCTGGAGATGCTATCATGCCTGGAGGGGAGAGCCACAGGAGGTGAAATAGTGCTGTGTTCTGAGAAACGACCTTAAAGCTTCAAGTTGCCCTTTTCACAATTTCAGAAAATATACTATTGTAAATGCTGAGACCATCTTAAACAAGGTCCTTGCAGCAAAAATGGCTGGTGGTTAGCATCTTTGCCTTTAGGTAATAGTGGAAAAAGATGAGAAAGAGAAAGGTCATGCAATACTGATGGTGAGCTGAATTCAATCTTAAAATCTCTCAGCTGAAGACTGTGTGAATTTAGTACTTGAGCTGCCCCAAAATTGGGTGTCATACCCTTCTTGCAGCTTTGGTATTCTTTCATGTGTCATTGCCTAAATAAGGTTGAAGGTTATGTTGAAAAAAACTTGGTCAGAAACTTAAATGTTTCTAAAAACTGTGGACAAATATTCACAGTCACTGCAAACTTTTGCTTGAGACCACATCTCTGAAGCTGTTATTTCAAGCATAGTTAATAATTATTAAAAATCTGACAACAGTCACTTAAGTATGGATAATTTGTGAGGTTTACATGAATCCATCTATGTATGCCTTTAAAAAACAATAATAGCTTAATGATTTGCAATACTATGGGTAATTAATTTAATAGGAAAGGAAAATTTACAGTTTAATTACAGTGAGTAAAGGGAATGTCTTGGTAGTTATTGATTGTTTTGGGATCCAGGCCTTTAGGTTGGCAACTGAAACCAATAAAGCTGTACTAGCAAACATGTTCTCACTCCCAAAATATCAAATAAACACAGCAGCTTGGTCAGTGGGCTTAAGCTTCAAACTAGGACGCTCTACTAACACCTCTAGTGTCAGTTTGCACGTGAAGGGATTAGCGTTCAAGTTAGCAATGATAAATAATATGCAATGTCCGGTTAGACTTTCAAAATAAAGCTTGTTCTCCTGGCTTCAGACAGAAACACCTGACACCCTGTGCCAACGTGGCAGGACTTCGATGTCACTGAGTCCTCTCGTGTGGCAAGGGTTCTGAACAACAATAGGCCGTTACAAGTCCTGGCTTCAGACACAAACACCCAACACCTTGTGCCAACAAGGCAGGTCACTGATGTCCTCGAGTCCATGCATGAAGCATTAAGTCCTCTACTGGAGTTCACAGATTCCCTTTCTGGCAAGTCATACGTGACTGCATCCTATGTAAAGCCAGTGGTCCAGCTGTTCAAAACAAAACTACTGAATGTCACACATAAGAGTTGAAGACCAAAATCATTGGCACCATTTTTTTTTTATCTCATTTTGTTTTAGATGTTTTTTATGCAGTTGTGTCTTGCAGATGTTAGGTTGATCTACCTGGAAGTTAACTTTGATTTTCCATGTTTTATTGCAAAATACTTTTACATTGCACACTTTCTGTAACAGTTTATTTGCTACGTTCAAGAGGTTCTTTAACATTTTATTGCACCTTATTGATGCTAGGTTGGTTTACCATAAAGTTGACTGAACTTGTACTTACTTTTCACAATCTACAAAGAGATTGAAAAAACTTATTTGTAGCATAAAGGGACTACAACTTTCATAGATTGACAAATTAATGAACCTTGAAATAATTTTTAACTAAAGCATTAGGTTTTATTAATGATGCCAGTTATAAAGTGTTAGCAAATATATAAATACTTTCCCCCCCTACTTTGTTGATTGCAGGGCTCTGGCCCTCAACGTTTAAGCATTCACCATTAATTAATGACGGTTATTATAAAGTGGTACCATATATTTTTGATTCAGTATATGTTTTGATTTAACATCAACTGTTAAACTGAGGTACAGAGACGTGGCATCACCTCATTGGGGACAAACTTGGAATTGGCATTACCTGAAACAATTGGGTCATTTTTCAAAGCGTTATTAGCGGGCTCCAGTGAGCTGTGCATGAACTTTTGAACTTTCACACTAACAGCTCAGTTGTGCTAGTGGAGTCTTCCTCAGAAAGTGCAAGCTTCCTCATTTCAACCTTCCCCTGGCACAATTTGACAGTGATATGATGTCATGGTTCGCCAGGTCAGTTTGGGGGTTATGTGGGCAGACTGAGTCTATTTTAAAATATCCCCTCCAGACATGTTTAAACACCTCGAAATAATATGCTTTGAATAATAATATGATGATATGATTTTATGAGTTGTTTCCCTTGATGCGGCTATTTAGAATAAGTTCATTCATTTCATCATACTAAACAGTAAGCTGATTTCCTGATTAGCTCAGCCCCATTGTTGAGAAGTAACTGTGTCTATAACTGTGTTTAGAGTGGTGATACATTCTCCTCTTTGCTTTCATTAGTGCATTTAGTGTGGGCTGATGTTATGCTGGCATGTATGAAAATATGAAAACAGAATTACCTTAATGATATGCATCTGTGAAAGCAGCTGTAGCCCTTCAGCAAAAAGGGCCACAAACTAATTAAAAACCGACTGCTGCTCAGGTGTATCAGTTGCAGTAAATATGATGATGTACTAGATTGTTGGTGATGAAACTGAGCTCTCAGGTTTTGTCAGAAAAAACAACAGCAGTGGTGATACTAATAGCTAAAGGATTTTGAAGTTTTTCCTACAAGCAGCCTCTTTCGATCATGCAAATATATCATTGGCCTTTGGTTCAAACTGCTTAAAATACTTATTTTATATGCTACATATCACGACCGAGCAGATGGTGGACCCAAAATGCAGGACACAGATCTCAGAGAAGACAAAAACTTTAATCCAAAAACGGGTTCAGTACACAGATAATCAGTCCAAGACAGGCAAACAAATTCAAAGGGGTCAGGCAGAGGCAGGGTCGGAGAAACAGGCAAAAAGTCAGGTAATCAAACACACTTGGAACTCTAGGAAATGGATGGAACGTTAGACAAGCTAAGACGAACTGGCACAGGAGTTGGGGGAGACAGACTACTTAAGCACACAGGGGGGTGAGACGATGAGACACAGGTGAAACACATCAGGGCAGGGACAGGTAATCACACAGGAGGTAAGGACACGGGGGCAGGAAGTGACGGACCTAGAACAGAGACAACAGGGTGAGTAACAAAATAAAACACAGAAAGCACGAGACAGAAACTGACAAAATAAGAGGGAAACACTTAGCTAGGGAGATAAGACACTACATATATATGAAAATATACACCGATCAGCCACAACATTAAAACCACTGACAGGTGATGGAATAACATTGATCATCTCATCACAATGCGATGTTCTGCTTGGAAACCTTAGCTGCTGGCATTCATGTGAATGCCACTTGACACGCACCACCCATCCAAACACTGTTGTGGACCAAGTACACCCCCTCATCACAACAACACTACTGATGGCAGTGGCCCCCCAGCAGGACAATGTGCCCTGACACACCGCAAACACTACTCAGGAACAGCTCGAGGGACACAATAAAGGGCCCAAGGTGTTGACCGGGCCTCCAAATTCCCCAGATCCCAATCTGATTGAGCATCTGTAAGACGTGCTGGAGCAGGTCTGATCCATGGAGGCCCCACCCCCCAACATACAGGACCCAGAGGATCCACTATAAAACGCCCTGGTGCCAGACACCACAGGACACCCTCAGAGGTCTCAAGTCCATGTCTCGACAGGTCAGAGCTGTTTTGGCTGCACAAGGGGAACCTTCACAATATTAGGCAGTTGGTCATATTGTTATGCCTGATCGGTGTATGCTATATGCTAATTTCAGCATACTGACATGCTCATAGTGATAATGAACATACTGTTGTTTATCAAGTCTAATGTTTACCATGGACACCATGTTGGCATGCCAACATGTTAAGTAATGTATAATGCCCAACAAGGTGTCCATTATCAGAAACGAATGAAACAGAGTCCATTAATTCCTGATTATGATCACCTCTAAGGCATTATCCCACTTATAACATGGTCAATTGCCAAAGGAAAAAAACAATAAGATCATTCATGTATATTTTCATATGTTTTGCAATCAAAATGTAAAGTTTTTTCCACACAGTAACTCTGGTTCCCTAGCAACACCTGAGAGTTTGACTTATAGCTAGAACACTCATTACACTCCCATAGGTTCTCATGCAATGGAAACATTATTCACTATTTAATTAAATATCACAAACCTTTTTCTCATGGCTTTACAACAGGAGATAAACTAGTACTCTCAGAGAGCTAACATGCTAGCATTGGAAACAGTTGACAAACAGTAAATATAATTTCACAACATGTTTATCTAACCACCCAGGTCACTGTTCGCAAATCAATATCAAGATGTTTCCAAACAAACAATAGTCCATGTGTGCTGTCAGCCACAGCATGAAGACACAAGTTGAATAGCGAATGGGATGTGAGATGATCTCTCGATACCAGTTAGCTCAGAGGGACAATAACCCTAACCCTGGCAGAGCTGTAGTTGGGGGTTAATACACATAAAGTCTGTTTATCCATCTTTTTCAAATCAGACTGGGTTTACTCACCCTTTTATGGGTTAACCATTATTTAAAGTTTTGTAGACACTTAGGTTACCCACTTTTACTTTACCACTATCACAGCCCTGAGTGTAGGGTACTTTTTGCAGCTTGTGTATTACAAGTGCCATTTTTCGGTGTTCAGAGGATGATGCACTAAAAGACTATGTTCAGGGTTGTAAATATGATATTCAGACTATTTTTTATTTAAATTATCTGTATCATCGAGGTGTCTGCAGCCGGCTGATGCCAATGCCATTTTATTTTAGATACAAGATATAGTGCATTAACTTAAAATAGTGAACAGACCATTTCACTGGGACTACTTGAGAAGATCAATAGGTGTCCGTATATCAGTAGTAAATTGGCAACGTGTAGTTAATCAGACTCGAGCATTCAACCAGACTATGATATAATTAGCCCAGAAGACAATGTGCAGTTTAGGCTGATGGGAATGTTATCAGTTTTGCTGGTATTTGGTCGTAAATTAAAGCAATGGATACTTAAAGTATCTGTCTCAATCAGTATTTTGGAATTGTGATGATTGTTGTTGGATTATCAGAATAGCTGGATTAACTTTGGACTCATGGATTTAATTCTAGCCACACACAGACAGTGTTGTTGACTCTTTGGTATGCTTGGGCACATGATTTAATGCAGCAGTCCTTCCTTTCTTCAATGCCAGCTGCTAACAGCAGTGACAGACAGCTGCTGGCTTAGAGTCTGCAGAGCAACAGCACATTTCTGATCCTGAGCCAATCACATCCAACCCAAATAATGGCTCTGAATCAAACAGGCCTCTAATTGGCTGTCTGTTATGCTGCTCTACGCAAAGTGGTATTGTTGAACTCTCTACAAATCGTTGCTCTTGTGCTCCCGGATGGGTAACTAGCATAGAAAATTCACTTTGACTTTGAAGCCCTCTTTTGAGTCGTGAGTTCTCACCCAAGCACATTTATGTATCCACATGAGGTAGCTTACATGCAGCAGACTGCCTGAAAGTGTGAGCTTACTCTTTAATTAAAGGCTGTTAGCGACAGGGAACTCTCCCTGGTTAAGGAGTAAAGTAGGGACCTTACACTGACATGTGACATACATGTACTGTAGCAATCAGAGGGCCATCTAGTCTAATGCCTGAACAAGCTGACTGACTTTTAAAATTAACCAAGAGAAAAACACAAGCGCAACCCATTAACACCAGACAACCACTGAACATACAGTAAGGAAGTAGTAACGCGTCAGTTACGCTAACAGAGATTTTTGTGGCCCTGGTTGTCTGCTGGACAACAACAGGAAGGGAGATTGGTTGGACCCGCGGTTGAGTGTCTGCTCTCGTCTTTCCTGCTGTACCACGCCCCCCTGGGTGACCTGATAGTTCGCTGGACAAATCTCACCTCAAATGAGACAAGAATTAGCTATCAAGGGGCATCCCCCCTGTTAAATTTTGACAAATTGCTTACTGCCTATAGCTCTGTAGACAGCTGCATTGACCTAAAAAGTTAGACATGCATGAAATGGGAAGTTGTGATGGAACACCTCCTGAGAGGACAAAACTTTAGAATTTTACCCTCTGCTTCAAAAATGTAACACTGTGAAATTAGTAAAATGTAAAGGTTTGTGTTGTTGCACAGTCATTCAGTGCCATTATGTGGTTAGTTCAAGTAAGTCCAATGCTTCTCTAAGACAATCTAGGTCCAATGACGCTTGCTTGTGACCTTTCATGACCTCATTATGGCTTTTTGAAAAGGTCTGACACAAGAATGTTGTGGTGGAAAAACATCATTAAAAACCCCCCATGTATGTACAATATGTGTATGCATTATGCCAATGTATATATATTTTATTATATATAATTTTCATAGTCAAAGAGATAACACACAAGAATAGTGTTCGCCAAAGTATAATGACGATCCTCCAAGTGTTTGTGGTCATTTATTTCTGTTTTGCAACGGAACACAGAAATATGTTTTCTTTCATTTATTTTTACACAGCCCCTTTTTTGTTGGGAGTAGGGAACCCAGTAAAATAAGTTTTAAAGAACATCCGAACCCATCCTAAGAATGATGTTAGTAGCACCCATTGCTTGCTTGCTGTTTGAATGAAGCTATACACAAGTTGTACACAAGTTGTAGCAGTAAGCAGCACTACAAAGTTCTTTGGCCACCAGAAAGAACTTTCCCCAGAGAAGCCACACATGGAACAATGGCTGAGAAAATGCTCCCTTCTTCCTGAACTTGGCCCCTGTGGTGGGACTGACCTATACTTCTCTTTGCTCTGTGGTTGTCAGACAAGACTTGTTTTCCCAACCCTCTAAAGGCATCACGTGGTTTCAAGTAAAAGGGAGACAATTGATTTTAAATGGCCTTTAAAAGTACTGCATTGTGCTGTGCTTGCATTGGTTTAGGTTAGGGAAAAATAGTGATTTCCATATAAAATAATTAATAAACACTCGCTGGGAACACTTGCTATTTTAAAGATCTGTTCTGTGGTATATGTATACATCCTATTTGCTGCTACCTGCCCATTTTTACTGTTGAATGTTGTGTATTTGTATGTTTTTAATGGTGTGCAGTGTATGTACTTTTACAACACGTTCTCACTGGCAACTTGTCAAATATGTCAGCTTGCTCAGCTGCCTTAAGCTTCAAACTATGACGCTCGACCTAAGCTAGCATTAATATAAAGTATCCAACATCTGGCAAATATTTCGATATAAAGCTAACTGACAAACAGGTCACATAATTTGACATATGATGACTTTTGGACCTTTATTAACATTGTCAAATGATCACAGTTTGGTGAGGTTTATGCTCCAAAACTACTAGGTAAGGTTTAGGAAAAGATCACACTTTGGGTTAAACTAACTACATTCAGTCTTGTAAGTATTTCATTCTTGTTATGTACATGATGTAGCCTGCGTCATTTATATAGCCTACATTAACTAACTTATGTAACATAACTTAAAAACAATACCACTCATGGTCACAAACGGGACACAAACCCCGGTCTCTGAAAGGAAAGTCCTGTGTATGACCTGTCCATCCACCCGGTCCGTGGTCCGCCATCTAACCTGGACTTTTCCTGCTCTTCTGCACTACATTGGCGACTAAACAGGAGATGCTACAGGTCTATGTATAGCCTCAAATTTAGAAGCCACTGATCAGACTACCACACAATAAAGCTAAAGTTATTCTTATGTTTTGAAACGTAATTCAGTCGGTATTACGTTTCCCTCAAAACGTATGCTGTTGCAAATTAGTTGTATATAAATGGAATTTCTAGGACTAGCTCTCTCACATGTTCTGTAAACTTATACCAATACAAGTCCTGTAGTCAATATTTTACTTGAGTAGAAGTACAAAACACAAGTGTTGTCACAAGCTTATTAGTCGGCAGGAAAAGTCTGTCACCGTGGCAACACCAATGCTCATAAATTTGCTTCTAAAATGCAGTTGAGTAGAGTTATAAAGTTGCATAAAATTATAAAAGACAAGTACCTCAAAACTATACTTGAGTAAATGCACTTCCACCACTGTTTTTTAGCTCCAAGCCCCATCAAAAGATGTCAAATTGTGGCCAGACTGATAAAGAATCAGCTAAACTCAATTGAAAGCTCCACAAGCCAAAGAGGAACTGCAGATTCAGGTTATCTGAAGGCTCATCACTTCGAACAACACTTGTTACATTGTTTTCGCATTGTCACGCGATACATTATAATTTTTAAAAATCTTACTGGTTGCCACTTCAAGAAAAGAAAGGGACCAATGAACAACAATGCTGAGAGTCACCAAACAAAGGAGAAAGAGGCAATCAAAAAACTGAAGCAGAGACTGGTCTTGAGCATCTGCTTCATCATTACTTTGATGTTCTAAACAGGTTAATGTTTTCTTATGGAGTTTAGCCTCATTTGCAGTCATTAGTTTGGCATGAATTAAACATCTGCGTGTGTCTACCACTTGTTCTTGTAAATGAGAAGGTCGCATTACCATAGCAGATGGCTTGATACTTATGGTTTGAATACACTTAAGGAGCGATGATCTCTAGCTCCCTGTCTCTTTATGGCTTATTGCTGCGTCCTTGTCTCTCTCCGCTCTGCCTGCCTCACCCAGTCTACATCCTTTACAGTCAAAACGTTTCCTCACACATGTTCACGCCTCACAGATGACTTGTTTCACAGAGCTCCAAACTTTTTTAACACCCTTTTTTCACGCCTTTCAACAAGTGTTTTCCTCATCCTTGAACAAGACTGACTCTTGTTTAGGTTATATTAAAGTTCTAATTAAGCGAGAGGGGTGATCGTGTTTAAAGTTCCTCTCTCCGTGTGAATGGCAGAAATAAAAGGTGTCATAAATTTCATCCCACCAAATGTCTGTGCCTGATGGTTTGGATGTATTACTCATTTGTATCATTTGTGCGATGCTCAGTGTAATCATCCACAGCGGGTCCCAAATGTTATTTAGTGTGTTCCAAATCAATTTTTTATCAGCTCTGGGATTCTGGGGTGTTGTTACTCCATCTCGTAATATTTATTTCTTTTCAAATTGAAAAGTAAACCCCTCGCCTTGTTTGCTCCCCAGTCAGGGGTATCTTGTAAATCTGTAACTGATAAGCATGTTCTGAACAGAGCTGCACACTGCTCCTTGTAATTGTGTTGGTGTGTGTAGACATATCTTCAGAGGTATTAACACAACCAGGCTTTTATTTGGCCATTTTTGCAGGTGGTTGTGTGAGCTGTTCAGTGTGCATTTCACACTGAGGTTTAGATTTTATGGATTTAAAGATTACAATCTTATCTTCCATATTCAGGTTCAGTAGGAAGGTGATTTTATGCCATATTCATGTAATATTATGTGGAAGAATTGGATTTGAATTTGATGTTTCCTTTGTACCTGTAGAGGCTTTATAATTCATGTTTAACTCATCAGTATACCTACATCCTGATAGTAATCCTCAGTTGAATGCACACGTGTTGTTGCTCTTCTTTACTATTGTGAGGTATTTAACAGTTGTAACTTTTAAATTTCCAGAACCCAATGAAAAACAGTCTCTTCAGGTATCACACAAAGATAAAAAACCTTGAGGACAACACACTGTTATATATATGCAGTGAATACTAACACGTTCACATTAAAAACTTTAAAGGAAATTTCAATAAAATGAACATTTCTTGGAAAAAATATGCAGTCAAAATATGTTGAAAAGGTGGGGTTTTCAGCTCTGAAGCTTTATTGAGCGGGATTTGTTGCACTCATTTTTATGCAGGACCAAATAACTTGTTGGTGAGATTAATACTAAACAGAATACAACTTTGGCTGAAGAATGAAAGTGAACACTGGCGGAGACATTTTTTTTTTTTTTTTTAATGAGAGATTCTTTTCTTTTAAACAAATACATGTTGCAAAATACCCTGAGGGTTTTTTGAATGTTCAGGACAAATTCCAACCCAATCCTGTAAAAAATGAATAAATAAATACAAAAATAAGCAATTGGTGAGGCTTGGGATCCACAAAAAGAATCACAACTGAATAAAGTTTTTACATGCCTTTTTTTTATTTCAGGAAAATACATGACATGAACTGGGAAAAGCAATGAATTCTGTCAGTGTTGACATGGTATCACCTGTATGCTAAACATATAAAATGATTGTGCAGTACTCTTCCCAGAAGGATGTTGAGGCCAAAGATTGTGACTTCTTCTTTTGGATCAGACTTGATGCCTTACACCACACTGATGCCTCTCACAGTTAGACTGAAGTGAGGGATGTTTAGTTCCATAGATTCAAACCTATGGCAGGGATGAAAAGTCTGACAGGCTCAAGTAACTGCTCAAGAGCTTGAGGAGTAGCGCATTGCAATGATGTTGTTGTGAAGACTGAAGACATCTGTATTTATGTAAATATCCATTCTTCGTATTATGATCATGTAGTGTAAGTTTTATGCAAATATGTATTACTTTCTGCAGTCTTGGTGGCACCCAGTTAGTATCTTTTAACATGTTTAATTCAAAATGTATGAAAGAGAGCTAGTTGCTTTCACAGGGGGTTGGTGTCTCTGTTAGTGGTGCGTGTAAGCAAATCAATAAATGTCACAGCAGGCGCTTTGCATTTTAACCTAGCCCAGTGCCCCTGTGTTATGAATTTGTGGCCACTGTCATGATGACACCTTAGGCGAGGTAACTGTGTGTGTGTGTATGTGCAAGTGCAAGTATAATATTACAATACAGGCAACCAGCCACATGGCAAACTTCAACTTCACACACACAAATGACCTGCATGACCAGTTGAGCAAATATCACACATGAGTGCACACATGTGAGCACTGGCACTCACGCATAAATATCGAGGGCACAGCCAGCCAAATGGGCAAATATCACGAACATGTACACAGAAATACACACCTCCGCATTCACACACAGAGCCAGCGATGCCAGATGAGTAAATATCTGCTGTGAAAAAACTATTTCTGCTAGGCAGGAAGCTGCAAACAAACACCAAGCAACAGCAACGATGAACTCTAGGGGGTGCAAATAGTACCCAGCACCCACCAAGAAGCTGCAAAAATCAATTTGTGGGCATAAATCAAGAGATGTGTGGACTGCAAAAATACATCAGGCCTTTAAATACTGTAAATAAACTAATCACAACTGCTGTGAGACCTTTCAAAGCATATTTTGTGACTTGTTACAGTAAGAAAAGCACAGGCGTTACTAATAAAAATTAAGGATGGCTCTGTTCTATTGATGTCCCAGTGACTAAAAGGAATGAAGCTTCCTGTAATTGTACCATTGACACCTGTGATTTTCCTACTGGGCAGCACAGTGCTGCAGTGGCTATCACTGTTGCCTCACAGCAAAACAGCACAAAGCGGTGCACTGTGTAGTTCAAGGGTCATTACTCATTTCACACCAGCACAGTTGTCATTTTCACGCTCAGTGCCCACATTGTGTGAACAGCAAATGTATCTGCAATGGCAATTTCTGAAAAATTGCCCATCCATGTTTAATTACTAGCAGTGTTCTTCCTCACCACCTTTGCTGGAGCGTTATCGCTATCAACAGTCAACAAGTGGAATAGCATGACACCAACAGTGTAACGTGGATCACACTGGTGCGTTTGCATCTGCTAATTAAAAATATAAAAGAGACCCCAATCATAAAACACTGTGGTCAAAAACTACACAGGGCACCTTTATTGCCTTTGCAGTTTGGTAGCCAAATCCTGCCTATGTGGTTTACTGAGTGTTGTGTCACATGCAACAACCAGGACATATCTTTGTGCCACAACTCAGCAAGGAAACACTGCCCATGGAAATACAGGAGGACTTTATCTTTGTAAGGTACCCCTTTGATTCAGCTAGACTTAAGATTTTGTTCCCATTTCTAACAACTAAAATGGTACTCAGCACAGCCTAAACCTCCAGCAACCTAAATATGTCTGATTCTTCTCAACAAGATCCATGCATTCTTCCCTGAGAAAATATTTAAAAACGCTTTTTTTAAAGAAAGTGAGAAGAATTTCCTGGAATCCAGCCCTTGAATGGGATCCGCACCAAAAGTTAATGGGGTCTATTCTTGGCCGAGACCCATCCTCCATCCAACTTTCGTGGAAATCTGGTCAGTAGTTTTTGTGTAATTCTGCTGACAATCCAACCAACAAACATACAGCCACTTGGCTGAGGTAAAAACTCTTTTACAGTACATATGGCATGAGAAAAGTATATTGTATCAAGACCCGAAAAATCCAAACCTACCACTTAAAACACACAGCAAGGATGCTGCTGCTGATTAATTAGCATAATGAGACTGAACCCGAGTGCTTTTTTTGTAGTTGTTTGAATATATTAGCCCCCCACACACACATTCACAGAGCTGCACTCAGGTCTCTATGAGTGTCATCGTGCTCGGTACAAAGTCCTTCAATCGGTTTCCAGCCCAGTGGCTTATTCACCAGAACAGTAGGCAGCATGACTCAGTTTAATTGCACTCAATTAATAAGATGGTAGGGTTGCAATATTACCATCAGAGAAAGTCATCTGTTTTCAAATTACTACAATTATTTGTTATTACAAAATGAAATCAGTAGGCCGTGTGAGAGAGCCGCAATCAGAAAGTGAGTCGGCAACAAAAGGCAGAAACAGGTCAGAGAGAGACGCTCACTGTTTTATTGTGGTCCAACAATATGGAGTTGGAGGTAGTGTTGTGAGAATAGAAAGAAACCTGATGCTGATGTTGCAGCATAAAGTCAGTATTTCTGTCTGCCAGCCCAGATGTGCAGAATCCAGTAAGTGGAATCCTGGAGAGGCTGACATGCTGTAAACTCCACGAGGAGACCGTCCTCCTCACTCAAGTGTGTCACCTAATTGAACTTTAGCTGCATGAGAGGCATGAAGCTGGATCTCATTAAGGCAGCGAGCATGAAGGATAGATCGCTCTCATATCTGTGTTTTAATTGCCAGCTCTCCTTTATAATCAGATTAGCTGGAGAGAGCAGTGAAGAGCCAGATAAGACAAAGGAGTAATTGAATTAGAGGAAAAGGAAGAGGGCGCATGAGGGAGAGGCAGGCTGTTTGTGAGGAAAAAAATAATATTAGCCCGGCTGGTTGTGAGAGAGAATTCATGATTATTAGGGACGAAGAGAAAGAAAAAAGTAAAGTGGGTGAGAGATGTTCGCTAATAGTCTCTCCTCTGATAACCACGGTGCGTCGGCCAACTCATAGTCGTGCCAGATTTGCAGGACAGTGTTGGCTGGAGTTTGGGCTTCATCATTCTGTTTATTATAGGGTTATCGTTATGGCAACAGCTCTGTCCGCCTCTTGGGAAGATAGTGGTTATCAAACCCACTCATCATGCTGATGAAAGAATCGAGATGTCTGTTATGGTCTGATCAGTAAGCAAAATAAAAGCTGCTCTGTTTTATCTATATGGATGCGGGGTTAGTATCCATGCAGGCGCAGAATGAAAAGTTGGTGAGGAGGCATGATGTACAGTCCGCGTTATTGGCTGCTGCCTGTTTTTACACAAAACCCGTAATAATGCTGAGCATTAGCATTCTATTTTGAACTTTAATATCCAAGCAACCATACATAAACGAAATAATAGACTGGGACTGTTCTGATGTGATTTATTTTGGAGTACCAACACGGTACACAAACTGTTGGCAAGCAAATTGCTGAGTGCAGTAATTATTACTCAGCAGAACAGCTGTCTCACCACCACCAACACGTATGAATTTTCTTTTCAAAGTGAAGAGTTACTGCAGTCAGCTAGAAGGCCCAAACAGAGCTTGTGTGAGCTTAGCTCCTCATTTGGACTGAGTGGATGTAAACTAGCTGAAAAATAAAACCACTCTTTGGTAAATAAAGTGTTTCCTGTCAAAGAGACATTCTACTCCTTTATGAAATTCTTCTTCAGTTTTCATTGCTGCACCAGCACGATTAAATAATTCATTTATCAGTTATTTCAACAGTATTTGTTCAAACGAGTGGGATGACAGGATGACAAAAACTAGGTATTTTTCTTCCTCATATAAGATGTTGAAGACACGACCTGCTACCACACTACTGTTGTTTGGTCCTGTAACTTTGCTTTGTGGGTAGTGTGGGACATTTCTCTTTTATTTGATGAGTGAAGGATCTGTTTAGCTGTCAGACTGTGAACACCATCAGACCGACACACCCCTCTCCTGCACTGCAGGCTTTTCCATTCACACAGACGCCGTCTTGCCTCTGTTGCGGCTCTGTTACTCTCTCACTCTCTGTTATTAAAAACACAGCTTATCAGCTTGTCTGAAGCTCAAAAATTAACACATTCTATCTTGTGGTCATTTTCACATCTATAAAATACAACTCATTGCATTGTGGGATTGCTAGCAAAAAGTGACCAAAACTGTTTTTTAGTATGGAAAATTTTCAGGCCATCATGTGTTAGCGAAAACCCAGAGTCTCCCTTATCTTAGGATTAACAATCTCAGAACTGATTGAACCTAATGCTGCTGTCTGTAGTACATCCCAGGTGTTGATACAAGCCACTGCCTCATCCTTATGGCTGGATTTGGAAAAAGGAGGCAGTGCAGTGGAGTACAAGACAACACTTCTCATAGAGTTTTTGGTGGCTTACCTGCCATCACCACTTAAGATAGGACCACTAACAATTTTCAACCACATACTGTACAAGGTTTGTTGGACCTGGTTCCAGCATGTCGAGTTAATGGATGTACTGAACATGGTCCACCATGCTTTGGCAAAAAAAGATGGGGCAAAAGGGACTGCTAGGAGGGAGGAAGGAAAAAGAAAAGGAAAAAGAAAAAAAAAAAGGGGGGGGGGGGGGGCGGGGGGGATGAGAAAGTCGCCGGTTCGATCCCCGATTGGAACATGTCTCAATTAACGCAAACTCTTACAAAATGCTATGAATCTATCAAATATCGCTTAAAAACAGATACAAATAGGATTGGTAAGAATAAGAATGCTTTGTTGTGATAATAATAATAATAATAATATGAGAAAAGAAGGAGAAAAATGCAGATTAAATTATGTTATAAATTAATTTTTAATTTAATACTGATTGGGCCAACAAGGTGCACACTCTTGCCAGGATTTGCACCTGGAATCTTCCACCGAAAGGATGGTTGTGTTACTATTACACCACAAGAGTTGTGTTTTTTGTTGTTTTTTAGTTTTTTAGTTTTTTTTTATAACACAAGCACCAAAGGTGTGTGTTTTTTTTTTTTTTTTTTTTTTAAAGAACACAAACACCTCCAATAAAGAGTTTTTCTTAATATATAACACAAACACTTTGAATAGAAATAACACAATGTATGGGCCTGTTATGGAACACCAAATGCAGCACAATTATAAAAAGGAGTATATACAACAACTATATACATATGTATTCTATAATGAGCTCTTCCACTCTGTGATGGTCTGTCCAGATGCAGGACAGTACCATTTCCCCCATAACTGTGTATGGCCAGTATATACACACACCCATACGCAAATTTTACAAATATACTGTATATCAGAGGCAGATACCTCTCAGCTGCTTGCTGGCCTGGAGCAGAGCCATTGCGCTTCCGAGAAGCTGTCCATGGTCAAGGTCTTCTTTTTGCTTTTCAAGGAGTATTTGGTTGGGGACTTGTCAACAGGATCCAGGCAGGAGTACAGTCTCAATATCTCTGCTATCTCAGAGTTTGAGAGAGCTGTTATTGTCTGATTGAGGCTGACAAGATACCCTGCAAAGGCATCGACTACCTCCCATCCGGGAATTCCTCTAGGATCACACCGACTATCCTGTCACATGAAATGAAAACAAAACCAATTCTTGTACAGCTAATTTAAAGGTGAAGGAACAAGCATTTCTAATGGTGAATACATTAGCCACGTTACCGGAGTTGAAGTGATGGGCCCACTGTCCTCAAATGGGGAGCTGGCAGGACTGCTAGACACACCACTTTCAAGTGTAGATTCCTTAAGGAATTATTTGTAAACAGTGAGAGGGGTACAATGAGGTTGATAAAGTTTGTTGTGCCCATGTTACACAAAGGAATTGTTGATTTAACGAGTCAATCACACACCGCTCATCTGGAAAATTAACCTCTGCAAACTAGGTTTACAGTAAAAATGTTTTGATTTATCATCAAATTGTTAACACATCATTACCTGAGATGAAAGATATATCAGTGGCCTGGGGTACTGTCACATCAGGACATTCATCCTCCTGAGCTTCATCCAGCATCTCTGGCTGAATGGCACCAATTTCCTTTTGTGCACTCAGCAGATCTCCCCTGTTAGACTGCGCCAGCAAATATTCGACAGCAATACGCTGTCCTGCCATAAGTAGTCAACAGAAAAAAAACGATTAAAGTAGAATGAGTGAGTGAACAGAGGTGTAACCTTCAGGTAATATCTGACAGTTTGGTCAGATTATTGTCCAGCATGTTTTCTTTTTTTTTTTTGCCATAGAATCTTACCGGTAGGTTTCCACGGGGGTACAAACTCTGAAAGAAGTCCACTTCCCTGCAGGACTCTGTTGCTAAGGATGTTCACACTGGACATCAAATGTACACTGTACATCTTTGTGCGTGATGTACCACTCATACCCAGAGCTTGCTGAGACCTATTGTGGTTCCATCTGGATAACCCCTCAAGCAAGTACATCTGTGTATGTAGAGCATTACATCTCCACCCTGGCAAGACAAAAGCATTGGTGACAACAACAAAAAAAGAATGTTATGACAACTTAATACACAGCATTCATCAACAAAATGTTTAAAATATTTAGTGTTTCAGCTTGCCTGGGATGAAACCACACTGGTGCCGATGAAAGCTCTCTCGAGAGGAGGATCCTCTGCCACATCTTAGGACGTCAAGCGTTTTGTCTCCCTTCTCCAGGTCTGATCCAGTGTTAGTGTACAACTGCACACCAGGTGGATCCTGGATGCAGGGCAAGTGCTTTTGCTGTACCTCCCACACAAGAGACATGCTTGAGACATGTCATGATTTATGAGATGTAAGCCACTTGTGTCTGTGAGGTCCCACATGGAGTCCAGCAGTTGCTTGATCAGAACGCAAGTCTCCTCAACCCCTCGGGTTCTCCTGCGGCAGTGCTTGACCAGCTCACTGAATGTGATGCTGGATAACACCTGAGAGTCAGTGGGTATGTGACCCTGGTCCTTTTTTTTTAACTCTGCCCTCTTGGCCTCTTTGAGGCGGTGAATGTCCTCTTTTTGTGATCTACATAAAAAAAATAATGTCTAAGAAATCATCAGCTATGCTAACAAACTGAATGAAATCAAGTTTACATAGGTTTACATTTACCTTCTTAGTAGAGTCCAGTTTCAAGATTCTACCAAACGTTGAAGTGATGACACCCTTCAACTCGTCAAGGTGACTCAGAATGTCGTTGGCATGAACCGTCTCAAACCACTGGGCCAGGGGCATGGGACTGAAGGGTGGTGGCGGCTGATACACAGCTTCAGACTGGGTGAGGACACAGGACTTTTTGTGGACCTCACAATCAGTGAGGTAGTCGATGGTCCGCCTAGCCCACTCCTCACTGTGTATCTCTTCCTCTCCTGCAAGGCTTGCTGTAAACAGCTGTTCCCTGATGTTCTTGGGCGCAACATCGCAACACACCTCCTGTCCAGTGCCAAATGGGTTGTGAGGTAGACTTGTAGTTCTCGAGACCGGTCTTGGTCTCGAGACCGGTCTTGGTCTCGAGACCGGTCTCGACCACTACTTATCGTAGAAAAATCTCTGAAACGACGATGACATTAACAGACCACACAAACAAACAAACAAACAAACAAAGGGCTACATTACCCTACCTAAAAACGCTTTACATCTAGTCTATACTGAAAATAGTTAACCTTACACAAATAAATGTCGTAGCACAATCCGAATGTGTTAATGTAACAGAAAGAAAGAGACTAAATGTATCGCAGTTTAATTACAAAAGTTCACAACAGCGGTCCTCTTAACGTATGGGGCTAACGTTAACGTTATCTCAGTCATTACGTTACCCTTTCAACATCGTTTCCCACGTTAATCTAAAGGATCTAGCAAAACCTACTGTCTCATAGACTTAAACATTCACACCTTAAAATGATATATCATAACGTTAGCCTTTTTGGATGATTTGAAGTCTACTATTATCATAACACATACGTACCGTAAACACAACGCTTACATCTAAACTAGCGTTACGATTGGACTTAACTATAACCCCGTACACTAAAAACGTATTTAATTCATTCGTACTTACTTTTAATATCCTGAAGGACAGTACATGTCTCCGATAAATTCTATTACCTCAGAATGATACCTGAGCGTCGAGAAAAGTTTGTAACCTGTGACTAAACGGTGGCCGTCCAATCAGCGATGAGATTCACATGACAACCTTACGCTGTATGACACAGCAATTGTTGATTGGATGCGTCGCAACATTGTTTCTTAGGAACTGATTGGCTCTTTTACCCCATGTGTTAGCAATGTTCGGATCTGTGTTAGGACCTCGTTCGAATATGTTAGGACTTGTTAGGAATCGTTAGGAATCATTAGGAGATCGTTAGGAGATCGTTAGGATGTGTTTGGCAGTCCATTTGCTGCAAGGTACATCTCATCTGGATCTCCATCAGACTGGAAGCTGCAGTCCAGTACATTTGGTTGGTCTCCACAACTTCAGGTCCTCCCTTTCCTTTGCAACAGTATCCAAAGCATTTCTGTAAACTGGTTTCAGGACAGAAATAACTAGTTATATATTAAAATGTAATTATGACAACAGACAACCAAAATGGAACCACCAACAGCCCTACCATAAAACCATCTGAGATGTGATGATTCAGTTGTATGTTTATTATTTAGGTCACAGTCAAAGAGTTTTATTGGACCACATCATACTGATATTATGTCCTCCTACATATATGTAAATGCTGTGCATAGAATGGTGAGGTTGGAGGACGCACAGGTGGTTGCGAAGGGGCCAATGAAGAGAAGGCCTCTTGTTCTGGGTCTACAAGCACTGTAACGGTAGGTGCATCAGTCAGTCTGTCGTTACTGCAGTATATCCCAAAACCTGAAAAAACACTGACATTACACCACATGGATATAAATGATGAACGTATTAGCTTAGCAGATAAGGTCACCGAGCTGTAACTAGACTTCAGGGTTCTAATGTTGGCAAACTGAAGTTGCCTAATTCTTTTTCATGTGGTTAGGTTTCACAAAATAGGATGCTAATGCTAGCTAACGTTAGGCATTACACTTGATTAGCTGGTGGATTTTACAAGATAGCTACGCTGCCGTCAATAATGAATACCTTCTACATGTAGCTCCTAATTGTTGCACTCAATACACTGAATAATCTGGAAGAGTAGCAAGAAAACAAGACTTGCCGTCCACCCGTGACGATAACATCAGCAGCTTCGCTATGAACACTGTCAACATGAATAGCAAAGTCACTGTTGCAGTTTAAAAGATGGACTTGGAGGCTAATCAAAACAATTCAAATCTCATGCCCACTCTTCATGATTGCCCAGACTGGTTCACAAGGAGTTACCTTCCTCTTACCGCCATGTTGTGGCAGCAACTTGCAGTTCCAGATGATGGCTTCTGGATTCATTGATACTCAACACACGTGTTTGCACAGACACATATACATTCTCACACTCATATGTATACACTCTATGCACACATACAGTACACACTCATGGCATTCACATACCTTCATACTCATAGATGATAATTCTCTGTGGGTTCGAAGTGACCATTTTGACAGGATACATCATCATTTGATCCATTGCATGTATTACAATATTGATTTGTGCAGTTTTATTTCTACTTAACATAAAAAATATATATATATATAGACAAACTGAATCCATGTATTTTCAAAGGATCCATGCTGTCCTCTGAGCGTATACAAAGCAAATGGAAGTAGACGGCGAGTGATAGATGAGATATAAAGAAGGAGAAAGAGAAAAAGTACGAAAGGCACGACAAAGGTCAAACTCAGCACAGCGTACTTAACCTATGGCACAGTCCTTATAGCTGCTGAGCCAGTGGGGAGACCCGATCATTGTCAAGAGCCCCTTCAAAGAGAGCAGTCAGCAGGGCACAGAGGCTGCCCCTGGGCAAGCCCTGGTATAGAAAAATCAAACGCACCCCAGCAGTGTGAGTAATCTCACTGCTAATGTCTAATATCTAATGGCCTTAATCAAAAGCCCCCGCGACGCTCCTTTCAGAACTGTGTTGATAAATCACAGCACTAATGAAAAATGGGCCGTATCACAGCACAGTGCTGGTAGGCTGCGGCACAGTTCCATTTGTTAAAGCAGCTTCCTGTGGTTTCGGTGTCAGTTAGCTTTCTCTTCACCTCTCTCTCTTTTCTGTTTTCCTCTCCATCTCTCATTTGTACCAGGGTCCCCATCTCCTTTGATTTAACCTCTCTTTGTCATCTGTTTTATTCATCATCTTCTGTGGTTTTCTTTCTGTGGTCTGTTTTCCCATTACCCTCCTCCCCCCTCTCCTTCTTTTCTCTCACACCCTTCCCTCGCTTCCATTTGCTAGCTAGCAGCATCCAGTTCTCTAATCTCATCCCTCCGTTTCCCTTCTTTTCTTCCTCTCGTTTGTTCCCCAACATTGTTCAGTTGTTTCAGCATCTTCCTGCCTCTTTGCCTCTCTGTCTAATTTGTTAACCAGAGGTGTCGTGTTGTGCTCTGTTCTGTGGTCTTGGTGGGTAGGCTGCATGGTGAACAGGGCTGCTGTGAGGAGGTAATTAACCGCTCCTCATTTAGACAACAGGGTCAATCAGCAAGACAGAATGACTACATGTGGGCTGGAATGCCAATTGTAGAGGCCTCAGGCACACACACACACACACACACACACACACATATGATATCAGATTTGTGCCAATATAATCATTCAAAACATGTTAAATATCAAACAAAAATAACAATTTGATATTGAATAAAACTGACTGAAGTAAAAGAGAAATTCCATTTCAAAAGTTAGACTTGCAAACAACATGACAAAGTGAGTGACAGCTCAGTGACCTGGAAGTTGTTGGACATGGACGCCAAAAACATCAGCACTGTGCATTCACTACCCACCCGCTAACGTTTCTGGATTCTAACAATATTAGTAATGATTACTAATGTCTTAGGAGGAGAACAATGAACTGCAACATATACTGTATATGTTGCATTTAACTGAAGTTAGCAGACTGATCCTGCCTCGCTAGTTAACTCACTAATTAACCCACGGACGGCCCTCAATCTACCCTAAGTCCCACCCATTTAGGGCTGTGCTCCAATAACAGTTGGTACACGGATGAACCTCAGTTAACTTTCCTGTTCCTGTTTCCTGTTAAACCTATATGTGCTAGGGTTCGTCTATGTTAAAAGTAAAACAAGTTAAAAGGATGGTTAAAAGTTGTTGCTGAGGGACCTGTACCTGTATCTCAATACCCCGACCGTGTGGAAGGCGTTTATGTTTATTCCGTCCCCAAAACCAAAGACAAATCATGTCAGATGTAGTGAGAAGTGAGAAAGAAGCGGGGGGAAACAAAAGAAGATATTGTCAAAAAATTAAAAGATGACACACATATGTAGTTATACATTTAACTTTTGACATTTCATTTGGTTAAGTGCTTATTCTCTCATTTTTTCTTTGATATTTGAAATGTTGATGTTGATTATATTAACACGAATCTGATTCCATACACGCACACACTCAAACACCTCCTCAAATGCCCCTTCAGAGAAAAACAGAACAGATGCAATGTGGATTCTACACTAATGCTGATGATGTACAGATCGTTCTGAATATGAGATGAGAAAACTTGCCAATGCTCTTTTCAAAATCAAGTTTAAGACTGCACTTGGCTACTAAGAACATTAGCAGCTCCACGTGGCAGCATTTGGTAACTGTTTGAAAATTGACTGAATTAAAATTTCCAGAAATGCTGTGAAGTGGCGTGAGGGAGTTACATTTGTTTCCAGACCTGGGTAGTCTGTGAAGCTTTTTTGTTCCAAGATACCACAGGGATGGGAGAGGAGAAAAGAGACAGGGGGGGTCCAACTTTCTCTCTGGACAGCGAAAAATGTGTGATTGTTCTGAATAGCGGTGGGAGCACAGAGTGGTGGGGAGCACGGGGTCCACTTCTGCATGTTTTCTTTTCTTTGGCATTTTGCCTTCAGTAAACAGTCTGCAGTGAAGAAAGAATCAAGAGAATTCAGTGAAAAGCAGAGAGGGGAATAAACTGCAAACATGTGGGAACCATTTTATATTGAAAACAGCAGCCTCTGTCTGCACACACAGTTCTATTCGGTTTTCTGGTTCATTGTCTGTTCATGTTTTGTATATGAATATATATGTATATATATATATACATATACACACATATATATATACATATACATATTTTATGTAATTATATTGTGTTTGGTATAATATTAATATTGTTTAATTAATCGGTGGTGGTCTTTGCAATCATATTATGTATGTTGTGTAAGAGTAAGCATTTGTTGAAGGAACAACTAATGGGTATCCAAAGTCTTTCTTCTAAAGTATAAGAATTTTAGTTTGCTAAAGTTTGCTCTGGTCAGAGACTGTTGCAATGAAAAGTGGGGAAAAGGGCATAGACAGCTATACCCCCTGCTCCATCCAGCCCTGCTAAAGCAACACTTGGCAAATGTCTCATGTTTTGTTTTGATACAGAGCCCCCTAGCGACATAAGTTACATATTTTACGATTAAACCTACTGAATATGACCACCATCATACTTTATTGAATACAATGCATCTGTTCTATTCATGGGTGTATTGTAGGATTCTGGATACTGGATTCAAAGATAATTGGATGAAATTGCTCACCCTTCTTTGCTTCTATAGTGCACATTCTATACATACGTTTGTGTTGTTCTTCTTATAGCCCGGGTAAACCCAGAGAGTTCATGTGACGTCATGCACTTAAAACTCACTTTTCAAGGCTCTGGGAAAAAATGTACAAAATAAAATCTAGTTTCAAAGCCACAGACTGTATGAGCCACATGTACGAGTGGTGCTGTGGGCCTCAAGCTACACATATCAGTCTTTCCTTCCATAGCTTTCTCTTTCTTACTTGAGGTTGGATAGAAGGAGCTAAAAGGATAGAAGGATGTTTACATGAAACAAGTCAGATTTAGTTTTGTACATTGCAATTGATGCCACACGCTGATCATCACTGCCTTACCCTCCATGGAATCCTTCTATCATCTAAAGCCACCTAAAATGTTGACTGGGCTTGTGTGAATCATCCCAGCTCTCACAGCGGCCTCGCTGTGGTCTGTGTCTGAACTACATGACAAAGTAACTCTGTCAAGTCTTTGCAGGAAAGAAAATACAAGGAACTCCGTGCCAACAGCTAATAGTAACTTTCAAGCCGAGAGGGAGGAGAGAAAAAAGAAAATAGGTACACTTAGTTTAAGATATAAAGCATTGACACTTCTGATAGAATGTCCAGTGAATGTCTGTAAAAAAACTACAGTAGTCAGTATGGTAGTGACAAAAATAGGTAGTATATGACTTTGACCCTCCAATTCCAGAACAATCTTAAGATCAGACCTTTTTTCTTAGCTGCTCTCAAACTGATCAGTGACAGGGCCAAGTGCTGTTTCTCCTTTAAATGAAATTCCCCATTGTGCTGATTGGCAATACACGGCACAATAGAGGGGCACAGATGTTATGAAACAGCTGATCTGAACTCATTCCCCCCTGCCATAACACAAAGACCTCCAGAGAATGTGCTATATTTCATATTGGATGCCCTTAAAGGACCCAACATATAAATGTTAGTACCATCTGTTTACTGCCAAACCCCAATGAATTTATGGTTGAGTAAAGTGACAGACAGAATGCGTGTTAAATTACTTACCTTTTATGATGTAGCTTAACAGTGAAGTCTTAGAATTATTGAATGAAAAGAGGCAGTTTTAATCAGTTTACAAACTGCTAACCTAAAAAAATAAATGAAATAAAATAACTGCAATACCTCCATTTCTTAATGTTATTTGGTGTTATTTGGGGAAAATAACTGTTTAAACTAACTGGCTCTGAACAGGAGGTCCTACAAACTTCAGTGTAGGCAGTGATTATGACAGTTCAGCTTCGGAGTGATTGTAATGATGTCAAAGGGAATGCTGACCTCTCATGTACAGTGAACATATGATGTACATAATTTCTTGCCTCACTCGGTAATCCATCAACCTATGGGTTACAAGACCGGCACACTTTGCCTATGCCAAACTGCCTCTCGGCGTTGCCAAGCCAATGACCACGGCTCGAGACTTTGAACATTTGTAACACTGTATATTTTCAAGAAGACCTCGATACAAAATCAGCTGCTTTTAACAGGACCTCAGAACATCTCCAGCCGTGTTTGTTGCCAACAAAACAGGTATTTTAAGTGAAAACATGTTTTCCTAAACCTAGCCAGAGCATAAGCACAGAATCGTGACAGAGAAAAGTAAAAAATTGAACCTAAATCAACGTTAAGTTGTAACAGTTTTTCTGGTGATTGGGTTGATAAAAGCCCCTAAAGCCACAGTGTAATCACTTTTTTGTACCGGTATGGCAACAACAGGTTTACATGAGCAGTCTCAGACAAACACCTGACAGCATTGGACTTCAAAACCACACCTCCTGAAACACTGAAGCCTTAATCCTGCATCCCAGACCACTTAACCATGCTACCAGACATGGGTGTGGCTTCAGCTGCTGTGTTCATGGTTCTGTCAAATCTCTACCTGTAAAAATCATTGTAGTTGTATTGAAGACAGTCTTTTAAGGAAGGAGAATTGGCAGGATGAAGTGCACTAACTGCTATCGAGCCTGGCAAATGTGTGAGGAGAGCTGGATGGTTTTCAGGATGGGCTCAGACCAAAGACGCTGGTTTCCATCTGCTGCTGGCACATTCGTTGTCTCTTTTTGTCTCAATTTAATCCTAACACAGTCACCCTGTGTCTTTCTATGTGTGTGGGGTCCAGAGCCCTTTCTGTCTAAACAATGGCCTCATTGTAGCCAGTGTAGCTGCCAGTGTAGAACATGGACATTTACAGTCTGATGTAGGGGTGCCATTTCCACTCATAACCCCCTTGAAAATGAGTAAAGGAATATATTGTATGTGACCATAGTGTTTAAACATGCAGTATTTCTAACTTTATCACCATTGTTAGATTAGATTTGGTTTCCTTTATAGTGCAGTTAACATTGTGCTCTATCAGATCAGATTTTATAGGAAATCTGTTGAAAGTTTATTCTTTAGAAGGGGCTAAAACATCCTCTATGACAAAAATCAATAGTGTTTCTGGGAACTGTAGTCATTACATTGCTAACAAAGTGCCACCACATTTTTTACAGGTGTGTAAACAATTTATCTCAGTTGTGACCTTAGCACAGATGCTATGGAAAAGCATCTCAGCTACATCTTTAGCGTTATGCTGCCTCTATCTCAGTCCTGTGATGGACTGGCGACCTGTCTACACCAGCTGTCTCCCAATGCATGCTGGGATAGGCTCCATCTGCCTGCACCCTTGAATATAATAAGAGGTTTCAAAAATGAATGAATAGAGGTTTCTGTCTTGGAAAAGGTTTTGGTTAAGTTCTGCAGTTGAATTTAAAGCCACTCTATACCTGCACTGTAGAGACATGGACATAGAGACAGTAGGAGGTCTGAGCTCAACGGCCTTAAATTTGGAGTTTCACTTGTGAGACAGATTTTCATCTACAGTTCTTGCCAGATGAATAATAACTTTTCCACTTCTTCCAAAGCTCAGCTCGCATTGCTCTGCTAAACTCCATATATAGGCCGCGAGAAGCTGCAAAGGGCAATCCAGAGAGGAGATTAGTCATTGTCAGGATCTGTGATTTAAAACGCTGAAGAGGAATATTCCCTTGAATATAAAGCAGTGGCCATTCTACTCAAAACAATACCATTAATACTGGTTCCAAAGGTGAGTGGTCATAATGCACTTTCATGGGCTTTTCTACCACACTGTGAGGAGTAGGGACTATGAAAAAACAGTGCAGGCATTTGTTCATTTCAAAGCTGCTGCCTGAGAAGGTTTTCCATGTAAAACTGCTAAAACACATAATGGAGATGAACATCATTTACGCTTGTCTGACCTATGTTGTCTTTCTGTCAAACCATCTTTAAGCAGTAAAGAACAGCAGATCTAAGGATGGGTTTTTGTTTGCTGTAAAACCAGAATTCAACTTGAGTTCTTTGAACTTACTATTTCATTTAAAGGAGACCTATTATGCTTTTTGATTGTTTCCTTTCCTCTAGTGTTTAATATATAGTCTTGTGCTTGTTAAAGATCTTGAAAGCTAAAAAAGTCGAAGTGCACCAACAGAAGCTCCTCTCTCTCACAGAATTCACTGCTCCTGAAACGCCTTGTCAGTAGTCCCGCCTTAAATTCTGTGACTTTGTGACATCACACTATGTCATGGAGTCACGCATTTAGATCATTTATGCCTAGTGGCTATTTGGTATTTAAGATTTGATTTAGCACAGCTGATCTGTTGTTGTTATTGGTGCTGGGTCAGGCATGTGTGAGCTGACCAATCAGGGGAGACTGGGTATTTGGGTGGGGGGGCCTTAAAGAGACAGGAGCTAAAACAGAGCATTTCAGACAGAGGAGCGATGTAGTGCTGCAACAATGGCCAGTATGAGAAAACTGCTGTGTTTTATAAGCACTCAAGCATGTAAACCTATATTGGTAGTAACGCAACATAAAATTATGAACCTGAAAATGAGTATACTATGTCCTTTAAGTTACATAACGTAACATGTTACTTCACCAATGTAGCTACGTTTGTAAATGAAGTTCCAGAAGTAACACTGTTATTTATACCCAAACCACAATGTTTTACTTAACATAACCAAATAGCTTTGGTGCCTTACCTATACAAAACTGTGACCGTATGACAAAAGGTCTGGTGTGGCTGTTGCTTGCACACTGCAACGGTTATGTTGTTTTGGGAACAGTGATATACTGCTTACCCACATCTATTGTAAGTACCAGCAAAGCTCCTTTTATTATTTTGATTTGGCATATGAACATGTACAATGTTGCAAGAGACTGTCAAAACAGAATTTAAAGTAGGTCTCACTGCATCATAACTGTAAGTAGAAACTCTGATTAAGGACTTTCATGGCCTTTTGGTGTGTTTTTCTATTGGATTCTTTCATATCTTTAAGAATATACATCTACATTCCATGTGTTCTCTTTATGCCAACGCCAGTTTGGCTGCCACAGTCTGCCAAGACTGTTGGATGATTAGGAAGTCTGTTTGATTTGCAAATGAAAGCAATAAATAACACATTCTTTCTCTTCCAGATAAAAGGTTGATTTTTTTTTTTTTTTTTTTTACCAATAAAACACCCTGTCCAGGTCAGTGCACTCAGGGGTTTTGTAGTTACATCCCAGAAGCCTATGGTGGCTAAAGCTAGGACTACCTAATGGCAAATTCTCAATAGATATTGCTCAGTAATGGATATTACTGGGTTTGTTTGCTTATTATATCACTGTTGAGTGTGATAGAAAAGCTGGTATATTTTCTTTTGCATTTTGGAACTTGTCTAATATGTGCAATAATAACCATTTCTTGAAATTTGATTTGTAATTCTTGAAATAACCCATTCAAGTTATATACTGTACAACTGGCTGCTGATTTTTATGAAATGTTGGCAGTCTTCAGCTCTGCACTTGCTTGTACAGTATATATATGATGTCATTAAGAAGAGTGAGCGAAGAGTATCCTTGTGTCCTTTGTGATCTGACTGACATCCCAAGGCAAACATTACTTAAACTATATCAAACATGTTCAACTACTTTTTTACTTTACTTTGTTTTCACAATTGAAATAGAAACATACAAAAGTACAGGGCAAAACAATGTACTGTTGTAGGTTGTCATTTTGACTCTGTATTCCCTCTGGTTAAACAGCCTGTGTTAAAATGTTTTAAATAAATAAATATTTCTGGATGTAGCGATGGACTTAACTAATAAATGGGCCAATTAGACTGTGAACAAAATGGTCAAAGGGCCAGAATGAGGTTATTAAAGGGCTGCGTTCAACCCATGAGCCACCAGTTGAACAGGTCTGACCTATACAGTCCCAGATTTTCTATTTTTAACTTTTATTTACACCAAAATTCAGTCCATCATTTAGTAAACAAATATCTTTGCATTCTTTTATGTAGCTCTATGAATTTCATGGAAAATAGATATGTGGTTGTAACTCCATAGACCAGAATATCAACAGCATCAATAAAAGCACAAAACAACAAAAATAGTTGAACTCTTGAAAACATGAAAAAAGACACGAGACAAAGCATTTCTTTATTTTACGTCTTTGTTGTTGACGTGGCTGATATCCATGGTGATTGCACAGGCCAATGTCAATTTTCAGTTGTAGTTCAGGTGTGACCTTTTCCATAATGAACACCTCATTCACCTTTTGTTACCATTGTTTTATGTTTGGGGGTTGTGGCAACAACGATAGGATTGTAATTGTCTGTTTGTTTTCAATTAAAGGTAGGGTCCTTAATAAATCCATTTCCTTTTTCGCCATTCAAGTTCCTGTAGGGATCACTAGGATAATTAATTTATATCAACGATTAGTTCTTCTGACTTTTTAACATCCCTCCAGTAGCCTACCACTGCAGATTTGGTAAGGTCCATGAAACGTGTGATTGATCCCCTTGTTGGCCATACACACCACTCACACACATACACACAAATAGTCCTGAGGTTTTTATGGCAAGATTACTCTCATTATCCCAGATGGAAGCTAAATTATTCATATTCAGCAGTTGTTTAATTTCCACTTAAGTCCAACTGTTTCCTCTCTCACCTCCAGAAGCCAATATATATTTTGACCTGCACAAATAAACAGGTAGCTACTGGCTCTGTTGTAAATGTCTTTAATAACTCTATCACTGTACTTGTTGTTTATTTTGAATTCAGACATATAATCTATCCACAGTGTTTTAAGATCCTTGCTGAAAGTCACAAGTAATTATCCATTGCTTCCACTCAAAACATTTGCTGCCTCATTATCATTTTACGAAAATCAACATAAAATCAAGGAGCCCTCATTTAAAGAAAACATAATTAATGTACTTCACCTGCATCATCACTGATTAGTTGTGTACAGTATGTGTTCTGTTTGTCAGATTTCTGCATTTATTGACTTTCATTGATTGTTTTCACAGCAGTGATTTATAATCTGAAAAATATCTAAGATTAAAAATAATTTCCAGCTGGGGATCACATTAACAGACACCAATATACAGTATATCAGTAGCTGCTGGAGGCCTGTGGCAAGTATTGATTGACTATGTATATAATCTAGAGAGGCCTGTCAGCAACATCACAACATGCCTCAGTTGAATCCAAAGCATTTAACAGAAAGAATTTGTTAAAATGTAAAAATAATCACCAGGCACTAAGCAAAAGCACGAGGCAAGACATCACTAACAGCCACAGAAAATTGCACTGACCAGACTGTAAATCAATGGCTCTGGCTTACAAAAAAGCCATTTATTACCATCTGTAGATGCTGGCACTGGTTCCCCTTCTCTTTTCTCTGGCCTAACCAGAATTATTTGTCTCTATGACTTTGTTGTCTTTCCCAAATGGGAGATCTCTCCCTCTTCTTTCTCTCTCCCACTTTCTCTCTGTAGTCCTGTCCAATATTTTTTCTCTGTACACAATCGTGCATTACCAAGTGCCAGCACCAGAATAAATCTAAGCCAGATTTACAGTGCGTCATTAACCTCAAATAAGCATCAATATGGTTTAATTATGGAAACATACAAAAGCTGAAATTAAACATTGTATGCTTCAATATATTTACAGACACATATTACGTATCAGTAGCCATAAATACCAAGAAAGAATTTCTGTTTTTACCACATCAGAAATTCACAGATCTGCTACTATTACATCCCAGTTTAATCACAACAAGATATTGACCTTAGTTAAACTTTAAAATGCATTTTTGTGTGGATCAAGGTAGGTGGAACAAGAGCCAACGTAGTTGCACTAGGAAGAGATCTCTTCACATGCAGTATGGGCAGCAGAAATGATTACAGCATCCAACATGTATTAAGATATTCTTAAGAAAAACAATTTGAACCTGTGAAAAGCATTCAAACAAAAATGCCCTTACTGCATTAACATTGTAAGTATTTAAAGCAATCGTGGACACCAAATCAAGACTAGGAGTACGTTTTTAGCCCACTACCATTTCTGGGGATGGGAATGTTACACTGGTGATTTCATGACTTCTTGTCTAGCATCGCCATGACAATGACAGTTTCTAATGAAATGTCTGTGTTGGGAGAATTAGCATAAAATGCTGTGGTTTATAACTAAATAGCTACAAAACTAATCTCACTCTCATCAGCCAAAGCCACACTTGACGTTGAGTACTAGAATCTTAGCTTGTAAACAGGCTAAAATAAGATGCGGACATGGCAAAAACTGCTAAACACTAGCATGAAGCATGCTTGGCATTAGCTTCACAAGTGACCACACGTCTGAACATATTCTTTGAACATTTGTTCAGATATGAACAAAGATGTTGTGTGTCTGAGCCTGTGATACACTACAAATGGACATTAACACATGGAGAGATACCTCCTTAAACCACACCTAAATACTAATGCAAACCCTTTCTCAGTCGTGCAGAAGCGTTGAGGAGTAGTGTAGTAGTGTGAATAATAATGATCATATGTATTCATGACCACATAGTTGTATGAGATAGGTCACAGTTACATATAATTGGCTGGTAAGAAACATGGAACTAAGCTGATTTCTGTGGTCGCAGTGATCAATCTGAATCACTTTTAGAATCAAGTACAAGTGAGAGATCTGGCCAACTTAATTTCAAAGTCTGAAAGCTCCCAGTGTACACCATCACATGAACCCCACTCTCCAACACACACACAAGTTCACTTATGCATTTTGTTCTCCCCTTCTTCTATTACCGTCTGCTCTGTTTTTCTCTTAACTTCTAAAACCCCTCATTAACTTGAGATGGTCTCCTAAATCCTCCATGATAGAACGGAATATTTTCTCTGCTTTCAACTTATCCTCAGGGATGAGCCAGAGCGAATGGTTGGACAGTTGGATGGATGGATCTGGTGAGTTAGTGGAGGCCGCAAAGTTTTATCTCTCTCTTGTGGACAACAGATGGAGTGAATGGACTGATGGATGGATAGATTTGGATCTGACTTCATTCTGTTCCTTTCCTCATAGAGAGGTGTTATTGTTAACTTTTATCTCTGTTTCTGTACTATGATGAAGAATTTTGATGTGATAATGAAAGTGTGTCAAATTGTGTATGAAATCAGTGTCCAAGCAATTGAGTGCAATATTAAAATATTGTTATGGCAACAGTGATGCATTTAACTACATTTTTGTTGTTTAACGGTTATTTTTTTCAGCTTTATTGCACATTTTACCTATGGCAGAAGCACAGTCATAAGCATTGGAGAAGAAGGTGCAGGTTTTGGATGAAGAGCAGTAGACTCTGAGATGATGTTAATCCATCTTTGATTTAATGCTGCTCCTGGCCAATATCCAGTCACAGGAAAATGAAATGGACAAATGAGACTGACCAAGCAACAAGAGATAAGAGGCTGTTGTGCTCACATCTTTACAGAGACCTGCCTCCACCACAACATCATGACATCATGACGGGTGGACCGTGTTTCGAGCAGACAGAGTGCAGGACTACAGCAGGACGAGGAGAGGTGCACTCTGTGTTTACATTGATGCATGATGCTCACACTCAGTCAAAGTTCATGAACAATGTTAACCTGATGGTGAACTTGTAATGTGAAGATGCCGACCACATTATCATGACCATCTTGTTGCTGCTGTTTACAATACAATTCAATTCAATTCACCCTGACGCAAATTTAAAAAATACACTACATGTTAATGTATATATTTGTATAAATAACTGAATGTTCTATGTTTGTGTAGCATGAAGGACTTTACAAACTTTGATTTTATTATCTAACCCTGTGTTGTATGACATAAAGCACCTTGGACCTTGACAAGGAACTTTGTAACTTGTCAAGGTTGTTACTTGTACAAAAAAGTACAATCATGGGTGTAGCTACTTTTTAGATGTGTTTACTGAAAATGCCATCATATCTGTGTCCCCCAATCAACAAGGTGTAAACAAAAGTTCTGAGGGGGGAAGCAGTGATCCCAAAGACACACTTCAGTGTGGGTACAGCAGTTGGTGGCAGGCGGCAGTCCCTTTATTGTTTGCCAGCCCCCAAAAAGAACAAGAAGGCAGGGGACCACAACAAACCTGTTGGAAGAATGCAACAGCCCCCATCCACAGGGATGTCACAGGTAAAGTGACATCAGTGACATGAGTGAGATCAGCTAAAGGTCAGCAGCAAAAGACAAGAAAGAGAAACACTTAGTCCAATAATAAGATAGTGGGAAGAAGAGAGGCACAGAGATGTGCTTTACGCAACTGCTATTGTAACTTACGTATATTGTTGGCTTCCACTGTGCATTAACCATGTTTTAGCGGAAATTTGCTGTTGGGACTGCGTTTTTCTGTTATTAATGTTAGCTTGATTTAAAAACCAAACTGCTGGATGATGACTGTTTATAACTGTATCCATGTAACAAATAGAAACCACACATATTACCAGATGTATGCGGATTGCTTCATATATTTATCAGCTCAGTGTCAGCTCACCAATTTGTTGCTTAGCAGAGTCAAGAGCCAAGTTACATACTAGCAGCCATCAGACTGTACTGATGATGAGGGTCGTAATGTCAGTGGGTCATATTCACACTAACTGTGTGTTGCCATGGCTTGAGTTGTCACCCCTGCCAGGAGAGACCCTAACCTGTTGCCAATCATTAAATTAGGCTTTTGGTGAGTAACACTTACTATGAGCAACTACTGTTTAGCACACACAAGCTGTGGGTGCAAATGTTCAAGCTCATGGTGATCAGACGAGGCATATGCATGACAGGGGATGTCATTAACAGCAAAATGAAATGTGGAGTCTTTTCATCTCACTTGGAGTCATGTTTCCTTTACTCCCTGACCTGGTTTTGTGTTAAAGTCTGTCCTTTTTTGAAAAATTCTACACACTTATAAAAATGTTGTATCATCAGACGCTGCAGACAGCAAGAGAATTAAATGTGTTAAATATCCTGAAATAACCAGCTGTTGCAGCAGGGGCTGCTTTTACTGTTGCTTAGCTAAAGTTACAGGGTTGCTTTAAATGATACTCACCTGTGCTCTTAATCACGATCTAACACAAAAACACCAGTACATTTTGTTCATTCCACCCATACTCAGTAATGAAGCCACATTTTCATGCAGAAAGCAACCACACACAGCTACGCACATCACACATCTGGGAGGTGTACCAGTCAGACAGTGTAGGAGGAACAAACAGTCGATATCACATACTTTTGGATGTGCAGGCATCATATTGAGTAGATCCATGAATCAACATCTAACCTTCACCGACTCTGCATTCACAAGCAGTCTGTGTTTTGCTTTGGGCAGTGGACCGCTCTGGGAGATGCAATGAGAGTAGTTGGTAACAAAAACAAGACTATCATAGTCGAAGGCTCTCGCAGAAACCATTCTCTGTGTTAAGGATTAGGACAAGTTTTGAGGAAATGGGTCAATTTGGGTCGAGGAAAATTCGACGATGAGATCCAGTGATGTTTAGTGCACCTCGCTAATGATTTTTCTAAAGAATTGGTGCATTTAACCACTTTTTGTTGCATCCATTCTCCCTTAAGATTACTTTCTTAACTCAACCCAACATATCCTGCAGCTACACTGAATTTTAGTGTGCTGAGACTCATTCTGGAAGACAAATTAGTATCTTTTCTTTTTCTCTACTCGATTTCAATAGAAAGAAAATAGAAATACAAACCACTCCTGCTGATCAATCTCATGACTCATGATCTGGCAGCTATTTTGATAAATCTATGAATTGTTTGGTATTCAAAAATATTAAGAAAAAACGAGTTATGTCTGACAAACCCTAGAAAACCAAAGGATTTGCAGTTATATATTTTTACAATTATACAAGACAGATAAAAGCTGCATGTTTTCATTGGATAAGCTGGAACAGGAGAACATTTGCTATTTTCTGCTCAACAAGTTAGTCATTATAGTTATATTATTATTATGTTATATTATTTAAATTATAATAATAGTCACTGATTAATTTTCTGTCAGTCAACTATTGTTTCACTGTTACAGCTCTACTCCAAACATTACATGATTGCCTGCTTAAGCTTTCCCGTAGTGACGTAATAAGCAACAGGAGAGAGTAGGTTATTCTGCAGGAGTAGTTTTGGAAGGGCTGCTGTGGTAGTTGACAATTAATTGCAGGGTTTATGCTTCTCGTTCACCTGTCAAGATGATCTACAGTGTTCTTGAGCAACAGACCCCTATATTGAGTGAGTGGAAAAAAATCATTCTGGCACAAAATGCCACCTTCCAAGCCCGAGACCTGTTGACATTTAAATGATAAGACTGGTGTTATTCTATATTTCTGTCATTGTCATCAAATTCCATGAAAAGGCCCATTAGCCTGCCTCTCACTACTTCCTGACTTTCCTAAACTGTTTCTGAAACTCAGCCCAAAGCTGAAGATGTACATCTTTAAAATCAAATCAACATCAAACCAATTTCAGCCAGTTTATGTTACGTAAGTAAGTTACCAAACATAAATGATGTACCTTATTTTACATGAATGAAGTTGTGTATATTACGTGACATCGGCTAAGTAACATCACTTATGTAACTTAGGTTACATAAGTGAATGTAGTGCTCTAACAGGTGTCTCCAGCAGCAGAACGGTGTACGTGGGATTGATTCAAAAACACATTAGAATGGTTGTGGGGTAGTGATGGAACATGTGTGGCTCACTAATGTGGTTTTCATAGTTTTTGGATACGGTGGAGCTCTCCTGAACCTAACAAGGTGGGACAAACAATGCAAAGTACATCTGGATTCAGCTTTTTTCTTCAAGTGATGGGGGCTTCTACAGTCATGTTATCAAATGTGACTCATTGATGAATCACTACATGAGTTAACATGGTAACACTTAACTTTCATATTGAGTAATGATTTTCTCTTTATTTCTGCCTCCTCTGGGGTGCCATAGTGATGTTTCTTCCTGTTTGTCAGTGTGTTTCCACAGATTCTTATGAACACAACCACTCGAGACCAATCGATGACATATGCTTTATCCTCGCACTGCAGGTTCCCTTGTGTTGATGATCTGATTTACGCTATGTGGCACCACGCTGCAAAAATGCCCATAATAATGAGGATACAATCATTTTAAAAAAGTACTAGACCTTGCTAATGCTTCCATTTGTGAAGCTTTTATTGATACTGATAAGGAAGCATTTGCTAATTAACACATCAGGTGGTATAAATTACCTCATGTTGAGCAGACCGTCTTTTCCCTCCTCTTCTAATCTTTTCTATCATCTTTTTATGCTATTTCTAAGATGATATGCATTGTTTGTTTTCGCTCAGTATTTAGAGTACAATTACACAATTCTTTAACAACTTTTAATTAAGGACATTTGCTCTGTTTGCTCTGTAATCTGCTTGTGTCTATGAGAGCATATCAGGTAAAATGCTAAAATGGTATTCACACACACACACACACACATTGAATCATAGGAGGACTTCCATAAAGTATTTTACTTATAGAATCATGTTATATAAAGTGATATTATCTCATATTTATGTTGTGTTATTTTTTTGTTGTATCTATTTGAATTGTACAATAAAGAATATCTCAAATATTACATAACACCTTTGTTATGGATGTTTGCAGCTTTAACGCCTGTCATTGTTTCATCATGTAGTATTTTCTGCTGACTTAAACCAGTACAGAATAATCTCAGCAACCACACCAATAAACAAACTATACACCAGTAAAGCTTTCACAATGGGATATCATGCTGCAAGCTGCCTCTGCACCTTTACACGAAACTCAAGCTGTGTTGATCCAGTAGCTAATGTTAATATAAAGACATATAATATCCACCACAGCCAACGGCAGACAGAAAATTATATTAAAATTATGTTAATATGCTGTTATGTTAAAATGAACCAATTTCAACAAATATGAAATTGGTTCGACAGCTTGGTCAGTGATGCTCTACCTACCTCCCGAGTGTCATTTATGCACGTGAAGGGCTCTGTGGTTAAGTTAGCAATAACATGTCATTTGCATCCAGTTAGACTTTCAAAATAAAGCTTGGTGACAAACAGTTATGGCATATTATGACTTCTGGACTGTTAGTAATGAACGACTGAACAATGAACTACTGGACAAATTGGACCTTTGAAGTAAGTCAGGGTAAGGGTCAGGGTGTTAGAGGTTAGCACTTGCTTAAAATAAGTTATGTAAGTGACATGAGTAACTAATGTAATATAAGTAATGTATGTATGTCACTTACGTAAAGAAAGTTATGGCATTTATGTACCTTCCCTTACTTACGTAACATAACTTCAAAACAAATCACTCTTTACTCTTGGCCACAAACCTTGGTCTGTGGGGGTAAAGTCCAGTGTATGACCCATCCAACCATCCTATCCACCCTTGACAAGCACTTTTCTCTGTCTTTATACTACTGCACTAGAGGGGCGCCACTGACCAGGCTGCTGTATTTGACGTGTTGGCAGTGAGAACAAGCCGGCCTCTGCTCCAACATGTTCCCTGCACACTGTCCTACCAGTTCCACGGGCACACACACTGCTCTGTGCAGTCATTTCACAGCTACAAATTCTCAGTTTTGATCAACATAGTTGTTGTAATTATGGTCACATTTTGCTGGGGGCCAATAAAAAATTTTCCTTATCTCCCATTCCATTTACAAAGTTGCAGCTACATGCTCAATTCAATCTACTGTGCCCCACACACACATTCACAAATGTTGTTTCTAGAAACTCATACGCCATGAAATTATTGAATTATAGCAAGAAGACAGAGAGGACCTTATGGCCGTTTTGGCCTTGACCACATCCCAAACTGAATCTTTTTACTTTATGCCTGACTCGTTTCCGCTGAAGAGTCGCCTCCACTCCTGTTGGCCTGGCTGCACAGCATTACCTCCCCGAAGCACAAAATGGCCCTCAAGTGTTAGTGTCCCAGCTGAAAACATGAGCAGACACCTGTTCAGCTCCATAAAACCAACTCCCTGTGAAAATCCTGCTGATTTACCTTTGAGCTGCTGTTAGTTCTTCACAGATTTTATAGTTAATCTATCTGCTTCTGTTTCCTCCTTCTCTCTCTGGGATTTTCTAACAGGACATGTACATATTTGTTTTGTACTAATCTAACACAGATTTCATGGCTAATGAACCTCCTCTCTCCCCCTTCCTCTCTGCTTACATCCCAATCCCTCTCTGTCTGTTTTGGGGACTTGTAGGATATCAGTGACTTATTATTGGATCAGCGTGTGTCTCAGAGGTTTATAACAAGGCATGTATAGTATTTTCCTCAGTAATAATACACTAGACAGCATTATGGTTTATGGCATAGAGGCCAGTATACTAGGCCCTTCTTGTCACTACGCTCAGGAGCTTTAATGCTATGCTCTGATTTTCTTAGACAACGGTGCTGCAAAAAAGTAGCCAAGAACACAAAGAACACAGCCCTAAATAGCAGGGATCATTCCACTGCAGCACAAAGGATAACCCAAACAATGGCCCTAGGTAGCAAGAGGAATACAGGGGAAAAAATGGCCCAGTGAGGCAGAATGTTAAACCAGCCCATAGCCTGGATGTCCTGCTGGTTCAACAAACACAGAAACATTATGGTTTTAAAATGGCTTGTGTGCCCAGTAATATTAACCCATAACTACTGAAATATTAGCTTCCGAAACACAAATAAAAAGTTTTTTTTTTTCAAAATATGGATTCAACTGTGATTTAAACTGAGTATGAAAGTTCACTCTTGGAAATTACATCCCAACTTAAGGCCTCTTTACTGTAGAGCTTTTTAACTGTTTCACATATAAAGTCTGTAGTTCAGGTTCATACTTAACTTTTGGATTGGTGTTTGACAAGACACTTCCAACTCAATGTCATCTTACCAACTTTTTCCACAGTTAGAAAACACTCTGTCAAACTTGACCAATATTGGTTTTCTGTTTAACTTTATAAATCTGCTGCGAGAAGTTGCAATGTTCCGAACTTAGTGGGCATTGATTTTGTGATTTGTGGCCCAAAACACTTGTTACAACAAAGTTGTAAGTATCTAACCAGGCCTCAGTCCAGATCCACTCCAAAAATACAAATAAACGCTGATTACACAGACACCCACAGCCCTGTAGCACTCGCTGGCGAGCTCAGAGATGTGTTAGCGGCTAGTTTGTTCAGTTCAACAAGCTCTCTTAGCTTTAAGTCTCATAAATTCATATATAAACAACTGGCACAATCATATAAACACAAGCAAAATAGCCGAATCTCTGGAAAAGCTAATTGGTGCGTCAGTTACTTCCTGGTGTTGTAGGTGTATGCTTTGTGCTGACTGGGTGAGCTTGGCTCAGAGGCGGTGTGTTTTGTGCTAACATTAGCTGCTGAAAGAGGCTGTTGCTGCCACCACAGCTCTGTTCAGTGGCTCAGGGGCTGTGTGCTTAGTGCTACTGAGTTAGTTAGCTGCTGAACGACAGGCTCAGATTGGCTGTGTAACAAGAACACAGCACATCATTGTCATCACTAACCATATCTAACTACCTCATGTTTTATTCACATGAAACAAAACATCCGACATTATCATAATGAACGTAAACAACAAACATGGCTATTGTTAGTATGCACTTTCTCTGCCATTCTTGTGCCACTAGCTCACTAATACCTTTATTGATATAGAGTATCTGTCTATATTCTGACCTGTACCACACTCTAGTTTTCGTGCTATGTGTTACAACTTTGTCATTTTCATTGTATGATCTATTCAAAGGCAGATCGTTGTGGACGTAGCTCTTGTTAACAAGAAAAAAGCTGCAGCGCTAGCCCTGTTGACTGCATGCAGCAGTGAGGTGATTCAGCTCCTTGGAGGAGTCACGTATGACAGGGAACAAAAAACTGTTCCTAGACTTGCGCCTTTCAGACTTGAGCTCCAAGATGTTGCACGCATGATCAGCACTGTCAAGGCAAAGGTGGGTCTGTGGACCTCACAACAGAGAAACAGGAGACTGATGCACTTCCCAAAGCTGGAGAGGATGGAGCAGAATGCAAGAAAAGCTCATTGTGTTTATTTCTGTCTTTTTCAAGTATTTTTTGAAGGATGTTGTCAAATTCACCTCAAACCTGTTCAGACCGTCTGATGCTGAGATTTGCTTTCAGTAAACATTTTACACGGAAATGATTGAACTGCAAAGTGGCGTGAAATGAAACTTTTTAGAATTTGTAAGTAGGTGAGGATTTTCACTTCTCTCCTCCTGCGCACTAAAGGTCAAGCTCTACAGTGACTATGTCTGTAAGATGGCATTTCCACAGATAAAAATGAAATCAAAGCATAAGATCTGCCTCGAATGACTGACAGACACCTTGCTGGCTGCGAGAGACTTGGTGTCTGCAACGGTGAATTACAGAGTGCAAACTGCAGTCACAGCAGTCATCCTGACTTTGACATATTTTACCATAGTTTGCTTGAGTTGAAATCATCTATTATGCTGGTCCTGTTTTTTCTGCTTGGTATTTATTTTTGAACGTGTTGTTGCATACATATCAGTCTGTTGTTTGTCACTTCCCTTTGTTGGGGTAAATAGTTCCATGCAGGGCTGGACTGGCCATCTGGCATACCGGGCAATGCCCGGTGGGCCGATGCACATATTTGGGCCGGCCCAGTACTGTCATAATTAAAAAAAAAAAAAAAAAAAAAGGATATAGTTTTTTATCGACCGCAACGGTATCTGAGACACTAAACGTGGCCCATTGGTTGATTTTCTTGAAGGACATTGGGCTAGTCCAATGAAATCTCTCAGCTCTCGTTGGCCCGCCCCTCCCCTCCCTCTTGATCATTTGTCCTGACTGGAGGTGGAGGGAGTGTGGTGGATGTCGAGATGGACGGAAAAAAACAAAAACGAAAGGGGGGAGCAGAAAAGCTAAGGGAAAAAAAAAAAAAAATACTGAAAGAGGACGCAGCAAAATGTGCGAAAATTACAAACATGTTTGCTACCACAAGCTCGGCGGCTGTCGTCGGGTCGGCCCGGTCGGGTCCAGCAGTCCCAGACCCGGCGCCGGGGGCGAGCGCACAGGTGGTTGACGGAGAGGTAGCGGAGGAGGAGAAGGAGGGAGAGGAGGAGGATGATGATGACGAGAGAGACGTGACCCAGCAGCAGCAGGGACAGATTGAGGTCAGAGAGGCCACTGAAATGTTAGGAGAATCAACGTGGCATCAACAATGAAAATGTTATTGGATGTGTACACTAAACAGTATCTGGGGAATTTGTAGGCTTATATGCAAATGGTCAATCTAGGAAATTATATACATATATAATAATATATAATATATTAATTTTATTAAGTCAGTCTTAAAACATACGTGTGTGTGTGTGTGTGTGTGTGTGTGTGTGTGTGTGTGTGTGTGTGTTTAGGTGTGTGTGTGTGTGTGTGTGTGTGTGTGTGTTTATGTATACTGCCTTTATAGCCTTTGTTGTCAAATAATGCTTTGAGTAGATTTGGTGTCCAACTTACAGTGTTATTTATTTTAGCTTGCCATAAAGTTATAGTTTGCAGGTGTTGCAGGTTACAATTAGGCCTATTATTATCACATAATATTAGTGAAACATTTCTTTGCTGAAATGGATGATTAATCATTGGTAAACAGAGAAGAAACACTAGTGACACATCTCTGCCTCTCTCTCTTTCTCTGTGTTTAGTCAAGCCATGCTGTTGAAATGGGAGTGGAGGAGACAGTTTAGTACATATGTAAGCACACGCCAGCACACGCCATCCATATATCATGTAAATAACCATGGTGGGCCGCCAGGGACCAAAATGCCCGGGCCATTTTTTGGTCCCAGTCAAGCCCTGGTTCCATGACATTTAATTTTGTAAATTACAGTCATTGAAGGATCAGAACAACCTTTTTGATTTAACTTATCACTCTGAAGTTAAACTGATTAAGGAGTGAAAAGGCTGTAGGGAAATGACATCATCCGTGTAATGATTCGTTCCCTGTAAAACTCACTTTCACTATGCTATTTGGTCTGTCACTGTGCTCAATTTTTCCCAGAAAAGCGAAGGACAACTTACGGCACAAAAGAGGCACTTCTGCCATTATGCAACCAAAACAGCAAGTTGTTTAATTAGGTCACTATCTCCAGGTAACAACTGGAATAACTGTGGGAACTCTACACTGCAAAAGAAAACAGTTAACAGTACTTCTCCTCACTTCCTCCTTTGCAGCTGTAATAATTACTACAGCCACGAGAGGTCGCCACCTAACAAAACAATGTCTCAATGGCTCTGGTGAGTGTTTATGGCAGCAGGACAGTGTATGTTGGACCGATGTGACTGTATCTATCTATCTATCTATCTATCTATCTTGTGCACTTTATTCTTTTCCCCTTTACGATCCTCTCTCCTGCTACAGCAATTTCCTGTCTTCCTGCAGTCTGTGATTCCCACGCCACTCTCCTCCCCTCTCACCTTCACCTAACCCACCTCCTATGTGACGGCGTGTTCCCAAAAAAGTCACTCCTTATTAGAGAATGACTCAGATTAGATCCTGCTCAGCGCTCTGTAATGATATCTGGGGGGATGTATGAGGTGTATGAAATACAAAGTGATACAGACAAACAGAGAGGAAGGTACAGGCATGCTGAGGAAGATGAAGACAGAATAAAGAGGAGGAGTAGAAGGCAGGGAACAATGGAAGTACAAAAGGGAACTAAAGAAAACAAGGAAAGAGAAGCTAGCTGTTCTTCTTTCAAAGTCATTCTTTTCTTTCATTGTGCCATTTCACCCACCAATACTTTGAGTCTGTGTGTGTGTGTGTGTGTGTGTGTGTGTGTGTGTGTGTGTGTGTGTGTGTGTGTGTGTGTGTGTGTGTGTGTGCGTGCGCGCGTGTGTGTCCATGCTGGTGTTGCAGCTATTTCTTTGTGTCTCTGTGGGGCTTTTTAAAGTGATTCATGTTTCAGGCTTTAGAGGCAATATTCACTGGACCCTCGGCTCTGCCCTGTTCTCTTCTGCTTCCCAATTCACTGCTGGCTCTGGATGAAAAAGCTCCCTCGTTCCCCTTAATGCAAGGCTCAAACCCAGCCAAACCATATTTGTTATGTACATTTTTTACCACAGTAAACCACACAACAATATGATAGCTTATCTGAAGTTATCGATCGCGCCTCAAGTCCAGAGATCATATTTATTATTTTTATAATAATAAGAGGCTGAAATACAGCTCTATGCTCTATAATACTACTAGCTAAAAGTTTTACTCCCTCAGAGGTATGGTGTATTTTAGACTTTTAATGCAATCCTTGTGTTAAAGGTGCAATATGTGAGAACTGGCCACCTCTTGAATTCATACTCCTAACAAGACAGAGTAACCGCTAACTGCAGCTAACTGTAGCAGCCGTTAACTAGTTACCTCAGTTAGACGAACAGCTAGCGGTACAAAATGGGAGCTCTGAGTGGCATTATGAAAAAGGACAAGCCAGGGCTAGCTGGTTAGCATGGTAACTTCAGCTTTTTTGAAACTTTTTTGAAAGTTTTAAACATTTTTTACATATTGCACCTTAGAGTCTGTATGTTAAGTGTTGCCAACACAGTCCAACACCTTAAACCTAGACTGTCTCCAAAGAGATGTAGCCTTTTTAAATATATAACAGTGTTTCCCACACATAAACATTACCTGAGCAGGAGCAGGTATATTTGGCAGCCCATTTTTAAATTTTAAATCTGGGATTTATAGTTTATAAGTTGCCCTCCATATTACTCTCTCTCCTTGAGGTAGCTCTCAGTCTCAAAAAGGTTGGTGACCCCTGCTGTATGTAGACCGATGTCTTCAGATACTTTTCACCTCATGAACATGCAGCTTAGCATGTTTTGTTTAAGAACTCATTTGACTGAACTACAACCTTCTGCCACTTCCATCACTTTTAAGCCCTGTACAGCAGCTGTTGTTCCAAACCATCTTAGTGTGTTGACCAAGCAGCCAACAGCAGAAACACAGAACACAGTAAAATAATAGACTCCAAAAAGTTAGTTAGTTTTTAATGGTTTGACAAATGGTCCAACTAATTGCAATGCTTCAGCTCTAACTTGTGAAACAATTCCATTTGCATCTGCTGGCCACAGCACACATTTTGGCAATCCGCTCACCGGCCAGGCACATGGTTGTACCAGTTTAGCACAAGAGCCAAAAGACCATGATTTATAATGACTATAAACGTGTTGATTCAGTGTTTCAGTTTTACATGTGCTGTACTCACTTCACTTGACAACTAGCTGAATGCATCAATATGACGCCTCTCGGGGAGTCGCACAATAAGGGCCGCAGCAATATTATTTCGGCAGGTTTTTCAGAGCCAAATGCCTAAATTGCTATTCTTAGGGAGCCACAGGCACTATGTCAGACATGGATTTGGTTTAATGTGTCACGGATGGCTTCATTTTATTCTCAGTGCTCTGAAAGTTGGAGTCTTTTCAAAAACTGAAATACTGGAAGCCTGTCACATCCGACCCATAAAGAATGAAGAGGAGCAACTTTTGAGTGCTGTGCAATATTGAATGGACTGCGGTTTGGAATTCAATTATAAAACTGAGCTCACCCTGAATGTATAGAGCAAACTCCTTAGCTGCTGTGAATGTGTCAGTGTGAACTGCCTTTCTTCAGAATAAAGAGGATGTATGTAGTTCATTTTGACAAGGGGAGATTACAACTTGAATTCCCCACTTTGACATACGTGTGTATGTGTCTATGAGTGTTTCAAGAAATTAAGCAGATTCTTTCTTTACACTTAATGCAATTTTTAACCATGGCCTGTCGATCTGTCTGTCCACCACTTTGCTCCTCAAAGAAATATCTCAACAACTAATGGATGGATTGCAATTAATCTTGATATACACCAATCAGCGACAACATTTAAACCACTGACAGGTGATGTGAGTATCATTGATCATCTCATTGCAATGCAATGTTCTGCTGGGAAACCTTGGGCCGCACCATCCAAACACCATTGGTGTACTACATGGACCAAGTACACCCCCTCATGGCAACAAACAGAATGTCATGTGTATCAGAACGATTGCGTATTCCACAAAGCGGAAGGTTTTGTTTTTTAAAATGAAAACACTCGAGGTATTATCACAAGTTAAGCTTTCAGGAATAATAATTTCCAGTCGGCATATATTTTGCTGTTCTGCTTGATTTAGCGTTTATTCTCAAGAGTTGTTAAGAAACCACCTTTGCAAATGCATGCATCTATGTGACCTGGCAGAAATGCTAACAGGCAAGGTTATATGTTAAAGTTTTATTCACATTACTTTTAGTCTCATTTTCTCTTCAACTCTCTCTGAAGTTATAGTGACAGCTGACCAAATGAAATGCACTTTCACAGTGAACAGAAAAAGGATTACTCTTCACCCAAAAAATAAAAATTTAGTCATTACACACCCACACTCATGTCCGTGGAAAGCTGGGTGAAGTACACAAAGCTTCACATTCAAACAGAGATGATGCTTTCTCCTAAACCACTGAGGTAGACGGGGCCAAAAAAGAAAAAAAAAAACACCATAAATGGCTCCGTACAGCTCGCCTGGTATAATTCAAACTTGTAGAAGCCCTGAGATCCCAAATTGATTTGGAAAGAAGTCATCTACACCCATCTTAGAGCTGAAATCTTCAGTGAAGCTAAGCTAAAAGCATCTGAAGTGTGTGCACCAACATGATCGCAAGTCGAGGGTGTAAATAACACCTTTCAAATCTTTTTTTTTTTTTTTTTGCTGTGAAGCTCCAAAAATGTTTTGTGGATTATGACACTTCACCTGACTTTCCATCAGCATGGTGGTGCGTAGATAATGACTGAATATTCATTGTTGGGTTAACTTGTCCTTTAAAGCCTTGTTTTAAAGAATTGGTTTTAATATCCTATGCATTGGTTTGGTTTACATTTTCTAATACAGTCAGGACTTCATTACTTGTGCGTATGCATGGTCTGAGCCATTCTAAATCAGTAAACAGAGAATAAACAAATTTAGTGTGGAAAATATTAATGAATCCCGGGTATGTGCGTAAAACATTTATACATGCAGTTTCAGCACAGATTTGTGGAAACACACTGTGAATAAGGGAGCGTATCTGTTTCCTTACAACCATGTGAGAGCAAAGACTAAAAGCTGTCTCTGAATTGCCTCCTGTGTAGACAGTGTTAGTGTAAACATTTCAAGGCCTCACACTGTCAAAACCTTCGATTTGGTTTTGCTGTTTGAAAGCATTAGTGACATTTAAGGCACTGTCGACGCAGGCAGAAGGGAAGTCAGACAGGCTGGCGGGCAGGGACAGAGGCTAAGAAAAGATTTGTTTGATAGCTCTGTATGTCGAAACACTACCTGTCTGCAAGGTCAGAGAGGAGTACACAAACAACTTGGAATTTCTATGCAGTGTCTGGGACAGTTTCGCGTCACGTTGTCAGACTCAACTGTGTAAACAGTATTGCAGTGCTTCTTTTTACTTTGTGTCCTCTCATACGCTAAACACACGTACATGCATGCATGCGCAATTTCATCATTTACTACACAGTTTATGATACTGTATTTATAAATTAAAGTATAAAAACTCGAGGTCACTGTCAGGCTGCATAATGTACATAGTGGTTTGTCACTATCAGCAACTCTGATCGTTACACTGAGACATTTAATTACATTTTGAACTTCATACACTAAGAAATACAGTAAGAATATGGTTGATGTTTATTTCAACAACATTTGACCAATTTATTTTCTCTCTTTGGAAAAATTACAAAATGACACGACCCTAACCCATAAATGCAAATCTGTTTTAAACCATGGACCTATTACTACTGGGCACAGCCCTCGACAGCCCAATTCATTCCTGAAAGCTGCTCAGTGGCACAAACGCTCGACTTCCGGCCGGGTCTCTTCCACATAGCTTCTGCATTGCGTGCACACTAGAGACTTCCGCCGACCAAGCCGGCTAACTTCCTGTTAAGCGCCTGGCTAACTTGAATGGGGATGAAATGATTTAACGGTGCGGCTCTTTACTTTACAAACGTAGTGGATCGAATGGCTCCAGTTATGACAGTGAAATGAGTCATTTCTCGGGGGTTGCGACACTCAAAAAAATGTATCCACCGTTGTACAGCCCCTTCTTTCACAATGTTAGCTTATGGGAAAAAGTGTTTTTGGGCCGCAGTGCATCACGTGACATTCTCCATCATCCTTGACATTTATCTATCATCTCAAAAACTAATCATGAAGGGAAATTCAGTCTGATGGATACGGAGGAGCAGCTGTCATCATCATCCTGTGTTATGCCGCCTAAGACTCACATCCTGTTTGATTAATCAATACAATGATGAATGAATGAGTCAATAATTACACAACCCATGGTCTTCTGACAAGATCAGTCTCCGTCTCAACTGAAATTTCAAGGTCTCATCTGGGAATCAATGTCCTGTTTCTGTCTCAGATAAACAGGACTCAGGATTTTTTTTTCATTACTGGTGTGGACCACATCTGTAGGGATATAACTTCATTTCCTGTGCATGGCCTGATTTATTTGTTAACATCATTACGTAATTAGATGTAAAACGTCCTGCTTCATATGGCCGCATGGGACCACATCAAACTTTTATCAGCAGGCAGAGAAGAAGTATAGTGAGAGGTTAGCTGAGTGTAAGTGATGCTAGCAAAAATGGCTAGCTAACGTAAGCAATCTGTCCGTCAAAATCTCTTGTGGAAACTCCTTGCACCTCACCTAAAGAGATTTTGGGAATATTAACTATATATAGTAGCTACCTAAGTATACTGTTTTGTGTGTCTGCTTGCGTTTCATATGTGTCATCAAGCTCTGCTGAAGCCTGATAACGACCAACCAGGTGTGTTGGCGCAGGCAGGCATCTAAAACACACAGGACGGGAAGCCCTGAGGACCATGATTGAAGAGCACTGGACTTGATCATTCCCTCGTGATCACATTATACAGTTCACAGATTTTGCGTCAATTTATGACATTTTATCATAGTTTTGACTCATGCTGGTCGGGTCTTGGTCTTGACTCAGCCTTACACTGTCAAAGTTTTGGTCTTAGTTTAGGTGGTCCTGACTTCAACAGTCTGACATATTGATCATGTATTACATATTACCTGTCAATAGTTACCTGTCAATCAGAAGTTGTTTTTTTACTTCCTCAGTACTACAATAAAAAATATCAACTAAATGGAGCCTGTCATGTCATGTTCAGAAGTGCCAGAGCCTGTTTGAGGGCTCTGGCAGTTCTGAACATGACATTGTGGTTTCAGCCAAACCAGATGTTTATCACCTGAGGAAAAGCACAGGTGTGACTAATAACAGTAATGCTGGCTCCGTTCTATTTTAAGTGTCTCCAGTTAAAAAAAGGCCTGTGAGAATGACAATGACCGAAAACACAACAAAACAAAAAACAAAGCAGCACACATAAAATGAAAATATGAGATCAGACAGAAACTTTCTCCCATCATACTCTTAAGTTTCTACTTTCTGCAGTTTTTGGAAGTGTTTCCATGGCAACAGTAATGCAATGCAGCAATGACTGGTCGCTAATGAAATCACCTCAGTGTGTGCAGTTTCTTAGCTTTTTGTGTACACATATGACAAAATAATATGCATATTTTTATGTAGGTGTATTCTATTTAAAGAGCTAGTGTGTATGTTGTATGCCACAAGTTCTTTTTTGCTTATTTTGTTGTTTTTTTACACCAAAGGGAACAGGCCAAAGGCCCTGAATTCGCAGTGCTGCCACTGTAATACATGAGTATGAGTAGAAGTGACAGGGATTTAAACTTAAAGCCAGTCGAATTTTATCGAGGGTTGATGTCTTTCCCTACTGTCACAAGTAGAGCATGATGCCAAGTGTTTTTCGCATGTGAATTAGGCCTGGTCTACACTTACACAGGTATTTTTAAAAACGCTTTTTTTTTTCGTCCACACTAACAGTATTTAAGAAGGCTGTCAAGCAATGTCAAGTGCACGCCAAAGCAATGGTGCACTGAACCAATGCACAGGGGGACACCATGGGCTCAGTGAAACCCTGCTGTCACGTTACCCTCTGATTCGTGTGAGCGTTAGACTTCTTAGTCCGTGTTTCAGGATGGGTCAGGTAGGTTGCTGTCATCGCTGCAGATCTCTGACGCCAGCCCACCTCTGTCGACAGTCACACCCATCCCTCCCCCAGGAGGGGGAGAGAGGGCGTAGCAATCACTCAGTTCACAGCCCAGGAAACATTGAGGTCCGGGCGGGGGTCACTGTAAACCTCTGCCACCTTCGCCCCAAGCCTTTCTAAACCGACCTAGAGCCGGTCACCTCGGGAAGAAATGCGCCCGGCAGGGGTCAGCCTGCATCGGCGGCGGGGGTGTCCCTCGAGGGGATCGCACCCACAGCCGAGTGGCTGTCCCTTACTTCAAACAACAGAGAAAAGCCAAAAACTCCCGGTTTTCCTGTCTACACATATACACTGACTGCGACGTTTCTTCGCCCTGGCAGGAGTTTCCCAAAAGCTCAGTTTTCAGTGACCTGAAACACGGTTTACGTGTGTACAGAAGGCCCAAATGCATAGAAAAAAAATATTTTTAAGAAATACCCTTGAACGTGTGTACAGGGCATTTAGTTAATGTCTCTCCTCGCCACATTTGGGTGTATTCTCATCACAGATAGTGAAAGAACAACAACAAACTACCAAAAAGAAAAACAGCACCTGCTCGCTCAATTGACTCTCACTGGAGTTCTGCAGGAGGAAGTGCATTGCATTCATGCAGACTTGATGCCGGGAGTCATGCATTAATAAAGGGTGCTAATGAATTTGGAATTGGATTCCCAGTAACTAAGGTCATAGCAGTGTGTGCCACATATCTATTAAAAATGCAATTTAGGGAATTAAGAAAGGATTCTCTATTTGACATTTGACCTCCACCCAGTACCCGGTGTGTTTGAGAGGATTTGAAGGATTGAGTTCACAACATCAATTTATGTTGGGGCCAAATGAGTTTTTGAGCCACATGTGAAAATGAACAGAAAGCAACTTTGGAGAATGACAGCAGTAATAGATTTTTGTTCTCTGTGCCTCATTAATTTCCAGTTCAGGAGTTAAAAGCAGCCCGTCCAAATCAGAAAAACAACCATATAGGTTTGACTGCGAAAGCAGCTTATTACGACACATATAGAGTGCTACAGGGATGACACATTTTTGTAGGCTAACTTGAAGGTTAACATCGCCCTGGTTCCCTTCTCAGAAAGCCTGATGAATCTTCCACTGAATTTGGATCATTGCAAAAAAAATAATCTCTGTGGCAAACACAAGTTTATGATACTTGCGCATTTGGTTCAGTGAGATAATCTTCACAGATCAACACCACTTTTGATTTTTGAAGCATAAATTAAATTGCCAGACATAAATAGCTAATGTTAGGCTATAAGCGAACTACATTGCAGTCACATGACTATAACGTCACTACCACATAACATCTTACTACACTACACAACTTTGAAAGTTTAAGTTAGAATAGTTTGCAACTAAAGACAGACTAGTGAGTAGATGACTCTCCATGTTCCGCATGATGTCGTTTAATGTCCATGACAACTTCTGTCTCATTTAGCCATCGCCGTTTTTAAGACACGTAAGAAGAAAACGTCTAAATATCTGTCTTCCACGTTGTGTTGCGTATTAATGTTGTCATGAACTATTTCCATACATGTATCTGTTACAGACACCTGCATCTCTGTGAATGGTGAATGACTCGAAATGAAGGCTTGTCACACTACCACTCACACGCAAAAGCATGTTTTGTTTATTCCATCTGTTCAGATTGTGTTATCGAGGTGTTAAACTGTTGACGTGGGCTACTAGACTGTATAAAGTCCATATGTGGTCTGAAGCAATGCAAGTGAACTGTTAATGTATTGAATTCCCTGATAGTCCAGCGTCAGTAAGAACTGATTTCATGTCAGTGCCTTGACCCATCAATAACCCCTGTCAGTGTCAGCAGTGGGTCTTTCTCCTGTCTGTCCAAACCTGATAAAATGCACCAACCTTCAAGGACAACTAATGCTACAACAATAATGACAATTATTATTTAACATTTCCTTAAATGTTTTGGGAGTAAAGTTTATATACTTCCCCAGTCTTTGGGGCTTTAATAATGGTGACAGCTGTCTGACTGCTTGAGAGACATCAGATTACTAATCAGCTGGATGCGACTGTGGCTGACAGGCACATTGATGGGGTTTCAGAAAGTTCTGTTATTACTGGTAGTTTAAGCCTTATGTATACACATTATAAATTAAATCTATTTTGTTTTGCTTCCAGTCTTCACAATGACATGGTCTTAAATCTCTGATCTATAATGGATCCTCCTCAGATCTGTTAGACATGTAGGAGCTGCTCAACTCTGGAACATGGACTGAAGTCAAAAGATCAGCTCTTGGTTTTATATTGTGACACCTGCACTGTATTCAGTATTTAAGAAGCTTTATGTTAACCTAACATCACTGTGGGTAAAGGACCTTACAGGATACTGGGTCATGTTACATACAGTCCATTTAATGAATTAAAGCTCAGTTTTCAAAGTTTTTGAGAAAGAAAAATACTGTGTATAGAAAGGAACTGCACAGCCACCAAATAAACAATTGTAGGTAGAATTGTGCCTATAAACAATAATATCGGTATTAAAACAACATTCAGGGGATGTAATCTGAATTTAATGCAACACAAAAATGTGATTAACTCATAGAAATATCTATTGAAGCTTCAGTATGAAAAGGAGATTTAAGTGTTGGTTATGCTGAAAAGAAAAGTTAAATGGTATCATCAGCATGCTGGAGCTATTGTAACTCTGCTACAATAGCTTGGGTTAAAAAAAAATTGCTCAAAGGCAGCTGAAGTGCTGATACTTAGCACCAAATGAGTGGAATGTGAGTTGAAAGAGATTGACTCCACTTAACTCAGGTGTATCAGTGTGAGCACCCATGGTCGATCCTCAGGATTGTTGCCAGCTCACCTCTTAATCACCAGGAGCAGTCAGCTTTTCCAGCCTTTACTTTTACACTTTTGACCTGTGTGGGTTTTTTGCTGACAACCCTGGGAATAAAGCGTTTGTGTCTTTCAGTCAAGCTTTTCTTCACAACTCTCAACTTCTCATCTTTTGCTGAGCTTTGTATAGAGTTTGATAGGGATTTTAAATAGTCAGCATCCTTCAGGTGCCTCCTACATATTTAATATTCTTTTGCAGAAGAAACATCCATCCGCAATTATTAAAGATCAAATTAAAGACCTCATAGCACTTTATGTAAATTTAAATTAGAGACTGAAAATCACGATGAATTAATTTACAATTAGGTTTATGTAAAACACAATGTCTCTGATTTGAATAAGTCAAACGTTGCTGCCAATGATTCCTTTTTGAGTAGTTATATTCAACACATTCTCAGTGAGTTCAGAGAGTTCTGGTGGATTGGTTTGGTTCTTACATTAATGTAAGTTTGAGGTTGTGTGGGTGGCACACTGGGAGGTGGAGGTGGAAGTTTTCCGTTAGACAGGAGGAAGTGTAGGTTCTTGAATAAGTGGGATTGATCCATGACTCTTGTTGGACTTCAACTCAGGCAATTACTCCACACTGTTCATTTGCAGGTATGAACAGATTTTATTGTATGAGTTCACATGGTAAAATTTTATATCAAGGGATTTCACTCCCACTCAGTCTCTCTCTTTTTCACTATTCCTCCCACTCCTGTATTTTGTTTCAAATACCAGATAAAACTGACCTACATTGAGTTTCATTTATTACAGATGAAAGTCAAAAACGAGAAACTTGCATTTTATGAAAAGACAAACAAACAAACAGTAATGTGCAGTAATCGATGTCTTGTAAGTGGTAAATGTGTCACAAGATTCTGCTCTAATAGAGCTTTGCTAGCATAGTCAGCGGAATTTGATTGTAATTTAGCGCCACCAAGATGTGAATGTCATCACTTGCACAGCAGCATTGACCAAAGTGAAAGAACCACCCAAAGTTTGTGATAAGTGAATCATGTGTTAAAGAGATACTGACATCTTTTTAAAGGCTGCAAGGTGCCAATGTTGGTACTACACATGTCTCTACTTGTATATTACAGTGACGCCGCGGTGGTAAAAGGGGGGCTGCACTTGATAAAGTATTTCTGATTCTGATAACTGTGGACACTAGGTGGCAGCAATGTGCTTGACTGCTGATCATGACAGTAAAATCCTGATTTTACTTTATACCTCGTTTGGCCACAGTGCGTTGTCTGTGTTTCGACTGGTTGACTCCACAGGAAGCGGATGTATGTAGTGCAACGCATGTTAATATGACTGCTTCGGCTGAGACTTAACTTAGCTCTTCTGTGGACTAAGTTAAATAAACTAAAAATGTGTAATGTTAAGCTACTGTTTGTACTTGCATAAGCCTATAACTGAAACATACAGTCTGACATATATGTTTACGCCCAGCTCAAAGGCAGTATGGAGATCGCTGTTAATTAGCTGTGGCAGAGTGTGGTACACCCAGATTAACTTGTGATATAACTTTAACCAGTGGTGCAGGTATACGGCATAGAACTACATACTTTTCAGTCGGCATTGCGTATACCCACTTCTAAATCCCCTCTGATGCGCATCTTCATGACAATGTTTGAGGGAACTATAGGTAACTGCGAACTGTGCAAACTGTGGATGCAACCGTCACTAATGCTAATGTAGCTCCTCAGGGATTTACAACACATTAGTTAAGGTTGTAAGGACGATGGCTGTTGGTAGTTGTTGTTGATTTTGTTCATATACACCAAATTGTAATTTTATGGGTTATTGTTCTTCAGACAATGGGGCTAAACTAGCTAATATGTGTTAACAGCAGTTGACACATTGCGTCACATTATGGGCTGATGGGATGTGAATACTGTAGAGTGCAGACTCAGGCTATACAATAGTGTGATTGTTGCCATATATTTTTGTCAATTTCTTTATTTCTGTCGTTGTTATAGTAACTAACTGATAAAAAAAAACTACTAAGAGGTCATTTGAATGTCTATAAGTAGGCTCTACATGTTTCGTAAATGCAATTTTAAGGTCATCAGTATCCATGTTATCCATCAATTTTCATTTTACTAAGCTGCTGACACAGTTGGGCAGAGAGCATTTGTAGTGTTACTGTAGAAAGGCTCTTCTCTCAGTGTGACAACGCACCTTGTGGTTGCTGGAAGACCGTGCTGCCCTGGGTAATTCTGAGGAGAGCTGAGCGGTCCTCTGGTCTGAACTCTGGTCTGAAATGAAGCTGTGGGTCGCGTCGCTGTTGGTGTTGAGGTGAGCCTGGGGGTGAACAGTGAACTTTCTGGCTGCGTTATCTGCACGTCTAGAGCCGCCTGAATTTCTCTGATCTCTTCCGTCTGTCTCTGGCTCTCTGCTCTCTCTCTCTGGCTCTCCTCTGTCAAGGCTGCACCCATCTGCACCCCCAATGCCTCTGCTCGCCCCTTCTCTGCGTTGAGCTCTTTTGTTCTTTGTGCGAGCAGTGTAGACATGCTCTCTCCTGCGTTGTGGTGCCGGACAGAATTTATTTTAGCAGCCTGAGTTTAACGCTAGGACCACCAGCATTCCAGCACCCACTGCAATGTCTGCAACAATATAACAATATAATAATACATTTTATTTATATAGCACCTTTTAAAACAGAGTTTTAATATGGTATAAAATAAAAAATATCTGCGTTTTTTCTTTGGTTTTGTTTTTCACAAAAACAACACACTCATTGTTGCACACAGAGGGCTATATGCAGACTGTGCACATTTGTCTTTAAAAAAGAGCCTGAGTCAGAGCGGGGATAAGCGTCAATAAGTTAACACAAAGTTTTATTCAGTCTTGTTCATTGATTCATTATTTACGGCATTTATTTATTTATTTGCACATTGATTTTGAGCCTTGTTCATTGTCTGTTGCTGTTAGTGTTTTACAATAATTGTTCTACCTGGAGATGACGTGTGAGCTCTCACAGAGACCCGTGTGTGTGCGCTTTACAACACCAAGATCTTGTTTGTATGCAGCTTGGCATGGAGACGATGCATGATTACACATTATGTGCAATAAACTAACCCTAACTTTAGATTCTTACACTCAGTAATCCGTTAATTATTGCGCTTTGACACACGCTTTGATACGGACCGAGTCAATGAGGAAATAAAACAGCATGTCTGGTTCTAAAGGGACGAGAGAGAAGGGCCCTGATGTGTTCACTGTAGCCTGGACTGCTCACATGTGTCACCTGGTGGTTTATTGGTTCACACGGCAGCTAATGCAAAATCAGCCGGGTAAAATAAAAGTCCCCCCTCCTTTTCTGCCATGTCACAGCATTAGTGATTGTGAGCTTGTTTGGTCTTTGAATATGTAGGAATCAGGTTTAGGTGACAGGGATGTGAAGTTTATGAATGATTTATGGAGTTTGCCTTAAATTGGTGGGAGGTGGGGGTGGCTCATAAATAATCAGAGTCAGAGACAATTGCTGTAGGCGTAAATACTGCACATATGCTACCCATTTACTGATTTATCTTCACCAAGTGATGATATTCATAGAAAATGTCTGTGTAAAGTTTAACACTTTTTTGGCTTTCAATGTCAAACAACAGTGTGTGAATTAATGGTTGAGGTAAACTATAAAGTATTAAGGGAACAACAGGGAGGCTATGTCGACTCAAGGGAAGTTGGTTTATGTTAGTTAGGATCACTTTGCTTGCATTCTCTCTTCTCAGAGAATTGCATGAGTATTGTGTTGCCACTAAATTATTGATTTTACTGACCTTTTAAGTTTGTTTCCACTAAGATATTATTGAGTTAATAGTGATTTTGCTGCGAGAATATTACTGTTGCTGTCAGACTTAATCAAAGAGTGAACCAAATGCAAGACACTCAGAGGTTTGATGCAACTAAAGCTGTAGTTATTCACTAATGAGACACAGGTGTACACAGAAAAAGGGCGGGAAAACAGAGGGAGAGGAAGTGGGAAGGGATGATGTGCTTTGAACATAAAACAGGAAATCACAAAACTAAAAACTCAAACCACGACAGTTGCTGCTAGAAACAATAGAGTTTTATTTCAATTCTATTCCTGCTCTGAACTACCAAGTCAAGTAGACTAGATTTAAGCTGTACAAGCCAAAAGGTTTTAACAATTCAAAATTATTAGTCTACTTTACTTGATCATTTTAAAGTAGTTGCTTTCCTTGATTTTTTTATTTTATTTTATACATTTTTTTGACTAAAGTCACTTAGTATCTGAGTTTTATTTCCACCCTGCCCTCACCCCAAAACTTCCCCATAACTTCCAGCTGTCCAGGAGTACAGCTTCAGGTGCAGAAAATAAAAACTAATGTAGGATAGCTGTTCATATTGGATCCATTAGAAACAGAGGGAGACCACTTGGATCAAGACCACTGGCGCACAATCACTTGGCCAAATGTAATTACTTCTGAGAGCTTCATTAAATTCCTAGTGTGAGAGTTGTCATTACGAAAGTATCAATAGAGTGTATCATTTAGGAGGTAGGGTATTTTCTTCTCATTTATCATAATTGTGTAATTCCATGATACTGTAGATATTATTACTCACCCAGTCGGGAGGCTGGGTTGTAATGAATAACTTACCATTTGCCAAATTGAAAAAATAATTTAATTGAGTAGATTTAATGTGGAAGAGGAGAGAGACGGTGGACCAAAATATGCCCTCTCATATAGTTGTCATTTTCATGGGGAAATGCTGTCCAGAGAGGACAGAAGACAAGCTTCATTTCCAATGGTTGAAAAAAAAACTGAGTTGACCATACTCCACTGGAAATAGTGGGTAGGTGGGACATAAAAACAATTTAAATGTGAAAATTCATTACTTTTAACTATATTATGCTATGCTAGTGTTCATAGAAATGCCAGTATTGTGCTACACTGGCTTCACTGGCTTGAAGTACAGGCTTGTGTATTTGGCATTCTTTTTCTTTTTTTTCCAAAGTTGAACTTTTCCACTGCTGTTGGAAGAGCTGAGAACAGGCAAGGTTCTTCCCCATTTACTACAGACTGTTGTTAAAAGTAATGCTGTATAAAAACTGAAGGTAAAAGTAGAAAAATGTTCACTTCTTAGGACAGCTTGCATTCAAATGTGCAGACAAAAGACACTCAAAGTACTGTCTGTATGTCAAAATGTCTGTATGTTTGAAATGTTATTATAGGGAAAAAGTGATGGCCAACTGTTGACAGTTTTTAAGGAAAACTTGATTAAATGTATTGCTTCTAGAATCAAACTGCACTCCTTTTTTCACCATTTTGGATTGCAGCAATAGTAATTGTGAAATAGCAGTGTGTCTCTAGTTATTACTTATAGCAGAAGAACAGTGTAGCCGAATTAGTGCTAATGCAAACATGGACAAACAGATCTTGACCTTTCTGTGAGGACCCCAATATTGAGTTCGAAGGAGGACTGTTGGTCCAACAGGAGGCCCAGGCTCTGTGCATGTGTAAGTTGTACATTTGCAATAATTATTAAAATCTTTATTGTAGTGGAATTCCTAATAATATATGTACTGTCAAATAAAGTTTAAATTGACTATGAAACTCAGAATTATTGTCATTTTACAGTTTGGAGAAAATCCCAGGCCATTAAAGCTGAACCCTTTGTCCTACTTCTGGGAGATGAGAAGAACCACTCTCAGGTTTTGACTGCTGGGTAAGCAGTGTATTTATGACTAACATTAAATACCCCAAGTAATGTTCCTCAGTGTGGGAATTCCTGCAGATGGTTGTCTGTCAGCTGCCTGGCACTGAGTCTCCGGCCATTAGATTTCTGAGAAAGTCCCTCGGTGCTAATCCTGCTGTTTTAGCCATCAAAGTTTATTCAAGATCTGGGTTTAATTTTTACTTATTTACTACTTTTTTAGAAGGGGGGGATATCTAAAGCAGGGTCATAGGGGCAGCAGGACAGACTTTGTAAAGGTCAGAATGGATTGAGCCAAGTGTGTAATTTGTGTGTCACTGTGAAACTTCAACTACCATTTGCAACACATCCTCATACTTAAACAACTGAAGGTCAATTTTCAGCATCTCCCAAAACAAACCTTAAATCCTCAACCAGAAGATTGGGTCTTAGGTGCAGTTGGGGGTTCCAACAGGACAGTGACCCCAAACACACATCAAAAGTGGTAAAGGACTGGTTAAATCAGGCTAGAATTGAGGTTAGGGAATGGTCTTGATGGGGTTCAAGTCAGGACTTAGGAGACTGTGCTGAAGTAACAAGACCGCGCCAGGAAGCCAACAACTGGATGGCTATCAAAAGCACCTAATTGATTTGAAAATGGCCAAGGGACATTTAACCAAATATTAGAACAACTGTATGTATATTTTTGAGCCAGCAGATTTGGTCATATTTTCAGAAGACCTTTATTACTGAAACAAAAACTTCATGAATGTTTTTTGTGACAAAGTAGTATGTGTTCCCTAATTCCATCACACAAAAACTTTCATATATTCTAGATTCATTACACAGAAAGTGAAATATTTCAAGCCTTTTTTTTGTCTTAATTTTGATAATTACAGCTTATAGCTCATTCAGATTAAAAAAAATCCAGTATCTCAAAATATAAGATTACATAAAACCAATCAAAAAAAGGAGTTATAATACAGACATGTCAACCCTCTGAAAAGTATGTTCATGCACTCAATACTTGGTCCGGGCTCCTTTTGCATGAGTTACTGCATCAATGCGCTGTGGCATGGAGGCAATCAGAATGTGGCACTACTGAGGTGTTGTGGAAGCTCCATACTGTATGGAGATGCTGATTTCTTTTCCACCAGGACTAGTAACTGGTTTGCTGCCACCACTGGTTTGCACCTGTACATTCATACAGAGGAATAATAGGTAAGTTAAAGTCCAGCAAACGTAGTTATGATGCAATTTCTAATCCCTATCATGCTGCAGTTAGAAAAGTAATCTTTCCTTCATCTAATGCTCTGTGTCATTGCTAATAAACTTTGTTCTTGCAGACTGAGGAAACATGATGTTCTATGTCAGAGACGATGACACTCTTAGTAAGTAGGAAATGCTCTCCTCCCTGCCACAGGAAACCAAGGTGACAATGACAGTATTTGTATTCAATCAGCTGCAAGTAGCCTTTCAATTAGCTAGACTGGTGGGTCAGGAACTGACGGAAGCATAACATCAAAGTCAAACGTGCCCATAATAGAAACGGCCGAACACAAAGCTGCATATAAATCTACGTAAAGCTGCTCCAGCTATTTCCACAACAGCATTTATAAGACAGCGGGGTGAAATTGAGATCAAAGTGGTAACTAATGCAGAGGATGTAGCGGTGACAAACGTCATTGAGAACAACAACACTGGCTGTAGGGAAAGAGCATGAAAGGCATCGGAGGTGATGTGAGGATTTAGAAACCATTTACTGTATGTACTGAACTGATGGAATGTTTACTGGCTTAATCAAACAGGAGATAAAAAAAAGAGAGGAGATAAGAGACATATAATACAGTATGTAGGGTATCTCCAGTGCTGACCAGCTATCTCAGACTTCCACTGACAGCATGTGGGTGATGGCTGCGTGAATCTAATGCCACCCTTGGTTAAATAAAACGCTAGGATGTTCAAAATGATTACCACAATGAGTATGATTGATGATTTGTACAATGTTATGAAGTTGTGTTTCAGAGCCGTTGCCCAGTCATCGGAGAAAGTGGAAAGGAAACAGCCATAACAAAGAAAGAACACAGAGTGCGAGATGGGAGAACTGATCCAAAGATTTCAAAGAAGGAATCATAGACAAATTGGAAAACTTCAGGGCAGACTTTAAAGAGTTTAATTGACCTGATTGCTGATGTAAAAGGACTTAAACAAAAGCATAAAGACTCCCATGAACAGGCTGAGGAGGTGGAGAAACAACTAGGCACGTGTGTGTGAAGAAATGGAAATCACCCTCCAAGAGCTAAAATGGACCACAAGATAGATTATCTAACGAAGACATCTCAACAAAATGTGATAAGGATATTTAATGTGAAGATGGTATTTAATGGAAAATATGTGGCTGCTTTGTGTCAGGCTTCTAGCTGAGGGGAATAAAGCAAGACCAGTAATAGATTACTCTGAAGCACATCGCTTCACTCGAGAGCAGGTAATACAGGAGCCTGACCCGGCTCGTTGTGGTGAATTCCCTTTGAATTAGGGAAGAAGTGAGAGAAGGGACCCCGTCTGAACTATTAAAGTGTAATTTATAGTTGACCATAAGATGATAAGATAAATTTCATTTTATTTTTCTTCTTTCTCTCAAAATCGATCTAAAGCTCCAATTGTTCTCCTTTTCCCCTCTTCTTTTCTATTTACTTTTTTTGTTTTTGTGTAAAAAAACAAAACAAAACTTCATAATCCTTCAGCCTCTTTTAACTTCCTACCGACCATCAGCAAAGAAATGAGTTACTTGTTGACTTAATGAGAAGGCAGGAGAGAAGCTACCTCCCCTTCAGGATCAAGAGGGCCCTAGTGGAGAGGGGACACTACTTACAATCTGACCCTGCCACTGACCCGTTGATAAAGACGGGGCACCAATGCTTTTATCTTGCTTTTAGCTGTCTGAGGAACTTCAAGCTGCACTCCAAATTCCAAGGAACATTTATGCACCATTGAAAGTATCTCAACAGGAAGAATCGACATATGGATCGGAAGTGGCACCCAGCAAGGCTTCGAGGCCCTGAAAAGCATGGTTCAGTCAGCCTACTCTAATCTGCTGGACATCTGTATCAGGCAAAAAGCAAAGAAAATGAGCCAGGACCCCCACCACCATAACAATTGTCTCTTAACACAAGTGTGGTCTGGAAAAGAAAAGGCCTGAAGACCAGGTAGAGGCTTAAGAGGAGCTTCCTGTTTTAATAACGGGGGTGTCTTCATGTCTCTGCAGACTAATGCTGGGCTCACATGTGATCTCTCTCATGAGGAAGCAGACATAAACTAAATGGAGATAAGCGTGGTGCAGCAACTTGCTGCAGTAACTCGTTGCAGTGAGAATAAAACAAAAGAAAAAGGTTAAACGAGTCTGGATGAGTGGGGAGATGTGGTCAACACTTGTTATTCTTGTCTATTCATCAGTAAGAACTGGAGGTGAAATTTTAAGTTTCTGTCAATAGCAGTATGTTAGCTAACGGTAGCTTTGAGGGCTAGAATGTTTACTGTTGCTTGGCAGCAACGTCAGCTGTTCTGGGATGCCTCTCACTAATTGTTGTGTTCCAGCTGGGAGAGTGATGATCTAATCATCCAGATTTTGTATCGTAAATATCAATATATAGTATTGGTATTGTATTTATTTGTATATTTGACATTTTGCCTAAATGTATTTTAAGTATTTTTCATGTTATGGTGGCTCTTTTCTTTTGTTATAATATTTAATATGTCTGCTCCTTGCACAATCTGAGGAGAAAGAAACTTGACATTTCACTGCAGTGTACTGGCATAATTTTGTTGTTTTCCACTAATTTCAATTGCACAAGGGGCAACTGTGGTGTCTCAAACAACAGCAGCTTTGTCCCCCCCCCCCCCCCCCCCCCCCCCCCCCCATAAAAACTTTGCTAAACTATTTTATGTGGCAATATGGTGCCCATTTGAGTGTGTCAGCTGGATGAGGTGCAAACATTGTGTGATTGGATTAGGCTGGGAACCGATAATTAGAGCAACCAGTCTTTGAAACCATTATACATCACACACCCAGCGAGCCAAATTGTTGCAGCAGTGGACTCAAAAATTCTGTGCTGTGTCACCAGCTTGAGATGAAACTAATGATTCCTGTGGGCACATTTAACTTCTGCAGCAGTTGGGGAAAAAAAGATGTACTGGTGAAAGTAAAAGCAGTAACACTTCACTTTGAGTTACTAAGAGTATAGAGAGCCAGTTCCAGGCAGATTTGCATCCTGTCTACTGTATATGAAGAAGTCCTTTCTGGAGAGGGCAAAAGAGACTGATGAAGACACAACGATGAAACTGTGTTTTATAGTGTTTTAGGGACTAGAAAATGGACTTTATATAGGCCAAACACAAGCTGCAATCATGACAAGATCTCAGATTTTTTTGTTTTTGTAAAATTACACATGAAATCCAAACTGATGAGTAGAAATTTCTCAGGAAAAAACACAATAACTTCAAAGAACAGATAAATAATGATTCCACTATGTATTAAACTAGTATTTAATACATATGCCAGGAAAATGACAAGAAAACACTTACAAACATGACAGAGTACAAAAACTATTTCTTCACTTCAAGTTCATGAGTTGTGGGTGAAGTGTACTGGATGTTGGTATTTCAACATACTTGCCTGCCGCGAATGTGCATTCAAATCAACCAGCAAAATATGTTGTTAGTTAATGCTCAAGAAGCATTTATAGAAGTGTTGTCTGATCTGACTCTTCTATATGAAGGACATCATTTGTCTGTGCCCTCCAAAAACAAATGCGAATGAATCTGTTTTATGATGTGACAACACTATTTTTAGGGAAAGATCATGGTTTGAGTTAGAATTACTACTTTGTTCAGTTGTCATGGTTACAATAATGAAAATGAGGCTAAGGTTACTGAACGATGGAGGTCATGGTGAAAAGAAAACAAGGCTGGCTTTCAGCTGAAAACAGAATGAAAACAGAATGAAAACAGCGCTCTCTTGTGTTAAAGTCTGACTTTTTAAGAAAACTCTTCAAATTGTCAAGTCATGGTGGTGATAATATGGCACACAGAATTTAAAATTTAGATCTTAGCATGAAGTTTGTCTCAGATATATATTGAATTTTTGTTAATATCAGTATCATGTTTGAACTCCAAAGTCATTCACATTAAACTGACAATAGATAGGTTTTCTGCTTTCATCATATCATTATGAAGTAAGCACTGATTGCACAGTGTAATGGATGTAGAATAATGACACCACTGGCCTTTACATTGGTCCCTCATGAACACCATCACCAGCTTATTACCACTTGTTATTACTACAGCTCATTATGGATGTGGTATCAAGTGCAACAAAGACAGCATAGAGAGGCAGTTGGGGTGGATGGATGGATTAAAGAAAAAACAGGACTTTCACCCAGGAGACCGCTGTTCATGTCCATACATAATGTACATACGTAAGTATAACTAATGTCCTTGTTTTAACCCAGACCATCTTCGTTTCACGCGAAGCCTAACCAAACTGTGCCTGCGCTGAAGGGCCGGTACACATGTTGCTGGCATGCTGTCAGGGTTGTTTTGGGAATGGTAAACTCTGTTGTTTTGAGAGTTGCTGGCATCAACCCATTTAGGTATCACAATGTGTTGACGAAATCCTGGCAGAAATATAGATATTAAAGAAAGTTGATTTTCGAGTCTCATTCCCAACTCGACAAATACTGATGTTTTTACGATTGTAGGACGGGTCGGCCACCATCCCAATGTGTCAGTATTGTCAGAACACTGATGGTCTCATCACTTTATTTAGGATGGAGCTGGTCAGCAAATGTGTGGAGACCAGAGGCTTTTAAGACAAGCTCACAGGTAACCTCTTTAAGACAATCACCGATGATGACTGAGAACTGGGACTAGAACACAGTTTAGATACTGGACTAAAGCAGAACCTCCAAGGGGCTGGGCCATGACGCAAAGGAAAAGGCTGTTGATGTTGATCCAGTCCCAGCGGGAGATGCAACCATGTGGCGTCACCGTGGTTGTGAAGGGAAATACAAAGCATGTTTGATGATCACAACCAAACTCCATGTTGGAGATGATGAAACCCTCTGGTAAGCAGGATGCAGTCCTTTCCCTGTCACAGTCAAACTGGAGACAGTCAAAACCAAGGTGACAGTGACAGAGATAATCTGCAGCCAGCCACTAACTGGCTTTTATCTCAACTCTCAGTGGTCGAGTGACGAAAACTGGCCTCAATGTTCTCCCTGTTTTCACTCCTCTCTTCACCCTGTTTATTTTTCTCTTCAATCCCATGCTCCCCTTTCTTGATCTTTCCTTCTCCTACTTTCCAGTTTCTAGTTTACTCCACATTCTCACACTCTCCCCATCCCTTATTCTTCTTTATCGTTTGTCATATTGCTGCCTCTTTTCTTTTACCGTTCCTTCTTCCCTTTTCACCCTCTCTTTTAAGCTTCTTCCTTTTCAATCCTTTCCTCACTTCTTGTTTTACCTTCTTTGACCTTTTCGTCTTGCTCTTCTAGAATCCTCGTCTCAACATTTTCTTCGTCGGCACTCTCTTTCCTCTCTCTCCTTTCTTTCCTTCAACCCCTTTTTCTTCCTTTACCCATCCTATACCTTCCCTCTCTTTCCTTTTACTCTGCCTTTCACTCATTTTATGAACTTTTCATCATCTTTCCCACATTTTCTACATACATGAAATGGATGGAAATGCACTTAACTGTCTCTTCCTCCCTTCTCGCTCATTTCTTTTCCAGTCTCATCCCTTTCATCCTTCCTCTCTCTCCTCTCTTTCTACTCCTTGTTTCCTTTCCTCCATCTATCAGGCTCCAGATCAAACAGTCTAACTGCACCAACTCTTTACCCAGTCTACTCTGTCACTCCCTCAGACCTGCTCGTCCTCCTCAGGCACTGAGTTTGTTCACGTGAGCGGGGACATGATGTTATTTAATGACACAACAAGATTGGACAGTGTGCACATCCTCCTAATTTTTTGTGTGGATGTGAACGTGGGCTTTTGTAGAGGAGTATGCATGCGGTTGCCTTTGTGAGTGAGTGAGACGCTTCCAGCAATTTCAGCAAAGGTTAATGGAGAACAGCTTTGCACCTTCTTTCTGCACAGCAGAGGGAGAAAGAGAGAGAAAGAAAATAGAGAAAGAGCAGCTGCAGGATACGCGAGGAAAAAAGAAAGACGGAAAGATTAAAAAGAAAGAGAGAAAGAAAATCAAATGCAAGTTTAAATAGACAGCCCATTAATCTTCTCCTGGTGGCAGCCGACCATCTGCGTGTGTGCTTGTTTATCAAACAGGTAGGCCAATTATGCTGCAGCGAAGGCACACAGTCTACCTTGGGTACAACTTAATATCACAGTCGCAGATACTTGGTGATTTGAGCTTTTGATCATAATTCACAGTCTATCTTTAAAAAAGAAATTAAGCTCAGTGGTGACATTTTGGAGAAAAAAATGTCAAAATATTGTTATGTAGCAGTCCCATTGTTTAAGACTGCTATCTTTCTTTGTTTTGGGCTGATTTTCAGATCACCTGTGCGCAGGGTGGGGAGACTGACTCCTGATTGGGGAGTGGAAGCAGCTTGGGGCATTTCCCCTCCCTGCCAATCGTAGTGTGATGACGCCCTTTTCGTGAAGGCTTGTAAGAGGTGGGGAATGGCACCCAGGTGGCTCTCACACTCATTCTGAATCTGTCCCTGACTCACTGAGAACCTCGTCCCCTTAGATTGCCAGACAGAAACTCTGGTCTGTTTAGGCCCTATTGTGTTTTCTTGGCTGCCCACATCATTCTAGTGAGGAAACTGTGTTAATTTGTGAACTCCTTGAAACACCAAGCCCCTATACACCTTCAGTTTGACATTTTATTTCCCTGGGGCTTGTAGGAGCACATTTTAGTTTGATTATCCCTGAAGAGGCATTTGTTTATTGGTTTTTATTTTTTTATTTTACTGCCAGTACCGCCACAGTTTGTTGTTTTAATGTTTTAATTCCTGCAAAAGAAAACATTCCCAATCCCCAAAATAAATATTGGCAATGTGCATTTCTGCAAAAGTTAAGATGTTTCATCATGTTGCAACTTTGTTATTTAGGTACAATTGTCAATTTTTCTTTCATCACAACACTGTGCTTATGTTCTTGTGAAGTTAAAGCGAAAAAACACTTTGTTAGAGTTAGGAAAACATCATATTTTGGATTAAAATACCTGTTTTGGTCACTAGAAAGACAGCTGGAGATGTTCCAAGGTCTTATTAAAAACACCTGTTTTTGTTGCCACAAACACGGCTGCAGATGTCCCGACATCCCGTCAAAATATTTGTTTTATGTCGCCACAAACTTGGGTGGAAATTGTCCCCAAGCCTCCATTAAAATATCCAGTGGTGTCACACTTACAAATATTGAAACACAGACTCGAACTGTTGTCACTGGCTTGGCAGCCTAGTTGCCTCTCCATCATGTATCAATGTATCTGTGGTTTGCAGACATGTTAACACTTTATCCTGGTGACTGGGCTGGGAATCTGAGCGTCTTGACAATATTTCGATCATATTTGATATTCATGCCAGTTGTATTGTTAGTCTCATTGACCTTCACTTATTGCTTCATTAACACAACATTGTAACTCAATCAGTTTCCATTAGGATCCACCGCTTACAAAATTGCACCAGTTTGCCTGAGGAGAGTTTAATAGCAATGAAATTAGAAGTTGATTACAGTCCCTGAATAAAAGCTGACCATGGTATCAATATTTATGCTTCATAAAACACTTAGTAAATAAATAATGACACACTACTCTTCAGCCACTACCAGTGAAGTGACTGTAGTCTCTGATATGATCTCACCTGTCACCACAAACAGTCAAGTGTGGTCATTTCAAACTGATAATGATAATTCGCTTGGAAAATGTTTCTGAATGTGTTTGGAAGATGAGCTCAGTTCTTGTAATAAAACGTTGGTACTAACTCCTTTTATGGAGAAAAGGAAACCCACCTTAAATTGAATTGCAGTGTAATTCGTCCAAACAAACAGTGATTTGGGGTTAGCATTCGACTTTGGCTTCCACACCAGACTAAAATGACTTGATGTCCTTCCCATGCCTAAAGCTTTAAAAATCGCTAAAGCTTTTAAAAACCAAACCAGCAGATAAACAAGAGATTGTCACAGGTACATATTCAAGCCCTTTAGTAAAATGTTTCTCATTTCAAACATCACCTGTAGTTAGTTAAATTAACCATCTCTGCAGCTGTTTCGTGTCTATGTCTGCCTAATTTTAGTTACCTCTTTTTAATGCTTATGAACTTATCATGTAAACACAAAACAGTCAACACAAATGGCCGATGTATGTATATATATATATATATATATATATATATATATATATATATATATATATATATATATATATATATGTGTGTGTGTGTATATATATGTATATATATATGTGTGTATATATATATATATATATATGTATGTATATATGTGCAGCTACTCTTTTCGGATGGTGCCAACGTGAAATATGATTTTATTATTCATTATTCTTTTGGTTCAAAGAGGGTTGGATTGCATGTAATATCTTGCCAAGGCTAACCCACCTAATCAATTTGACTCAACTTAAGATTTTTATAGTATAAGTATAAGTATATTAAGTATAAATATATATTAAAACATCATCTTTATGTTTGTAAATGTACTATATTAACTATACTTTCACTCAAAGATACAAATAAGACTTGATTTAGGACTTGCTAGTCTTGACTTTTTCCCTTCAGGAAGCACTCTGTCCTTAATTCGACTATTCTTATCAAAAGTTGTGGCTTAGTTTCAACATGATCCCAACCAGACATGCTCTTTTTATTCCTGTAAAAGATTAAACAGAAAAGTGAAACTAAAACCCTGAACTTTCAAGTCTTTCAAGTTTGAGTGATGCAGCAAAATTCTTTCAACTGCTTTAGATTGCATCATTTTGAAGGCTTTATCTAAATCACTGCAAAGATTTTGTTATAAATGTTACAGACAGTATCGTCCTTTGTCCCCAAAAATCATTTTTGGTTGCTTTCCACAGCTCATTTTCGAGCTCATTATCAGCTTAGCAACCGAAATTTGTCTGTGGATGACATTATCAAGACATCTACCTCTGTTAGAAACTGTCACATCAAAACACTAAATTGGGCGAGAAACTTAAGATTCCTTTTAATATATTTTGAGCTGGCGTCAGCTCATCCATAACTCAGTTGAGACCCAAGGTTGCATCAGCCACTGTAACATATTACAGCATCACTTTGAGCCTCGATGCATTATTCAGATAAATAACTGACTGAACTGAGGGCTGACCCCTTTATTTCACTCTTTTAATCTATAAATTAGAAGCAAGATATTCTTTACTCATCAGAATATTACAAAGAGCAGAGCCTGGTTACACTAGCAGAGGAAGACAGTTTTAGTTAGGAAAAAACTGCATCTATGTACTTATGTAGTTCTGAATGTTCGGGAGGAATGGTGACATTTGGACAACAACATGTCAGTAAGTGCTTGTTGAGTTGTTTTTAACTGATCCAGTGGAATTCAGTCCTTCATCTCCTTTTGCTCTAGTGGTCATGTTGTGTGGGTTTGCAGTTTTAAAAGTATTATTTCTATAATTTGATTGTCTTGTCTGGGTAGAGGATTCTCCTCGCTTTCAGCTGGATGGGTTGTGTTAAAGGTCGAGACACACAATCTGTACAGCTCCAAGAGAGATCTTTGACCTTCTTGTAGAGAAAGTGAGAGAAGAACTCCAGAATTGCACCAGACCAGATTTGACTTTTGTGTGGTTCATAAATGTTTTCCTGTTTCCAAAACGTTTGTGGGTGAGAAGAAGATTTGCCAGAGGTGAAATCACTCAATGAGTGGTTTGCTCAACTTATATTTTAAACTGATTTGCACCATCCTTGTAATAGTTTCAGGAGCCTGTCCTCATCAGAAAAAATGAAAGCAGGTTATTACGACCCATATTTACTTTTGTTGTTAGGTGAAAACCTATAGTGGCTGTAGTGATTATTACAGCAGGAAAGAAGAAAGTGAGAGAGAGGTACTATAAAGAGTGGAAGATGGGGATGGACGGTTGGGTTAAGAAAGCAAAGGACTTTCATTCAGGAGACCACTGTTCATGTATTAAGTTAGTTGTCAATGGTGAGTTCTTTTAACTAAGTTGAAGTTATATAACGCAACATAAGTTACTGAGGTAACATAGGTACGCTTGTGACTTAAGTTACATAAGTAACGTTGTGATTTTAACCCAAGCCACATAAACCTAACCAAGTAGTTTTCTTGCCTAAACCTAACCAAACTGTGACCGTACGACGAAAGTCCGGCACATCTGTTGCTGTCAACGCTGCAACGGTCATGTTGCTGTGGGAATAGAGATGTATCTTTTTGGGAAATGCTGACAACTGACCTATTTATTAATTTAGGTATGAAGATGTGTTGGGTTTGTAGCATTCTAGGCCACGAAATAACATATCAAACACAATTTACCTAGTGGAAATACCAGATATAGAATCTTCATCTTCTTCTTTATCTTGGTTTCAAAATGGTTTGTTCTTTTATAGAGCAAAACCAGCCTAGTAGTTTGCTTGATAAGATATTTTTGTATATGGAAATAGAAAATGAGAAGAACGTGACTCACACTAATGTCATTTAAAAAGTATCTTAGCCCTAGGCTGTAAGACAGACGGTTTTGCTGCCGTCTCTGGTTGGAAGTTTTAATCCACTTTTACCACTGACTATACCCAGCATCACAAATGTTTACCTATACATCCATCACTCACTTATCTTCATCATGCAATCATGCTTGCAATAGAGAAGTATAACTGCCAAAATTAACCTTTTCTTAGCAACTTTCTCCAACTATTTCTGATTACTTTCTTTACACACTCCCATGCTACTTATGGCTTGTTTGTGCATGTTTAATTCCTCTTATAATAATCATAATAATAATAATAATAATAATAATAATAATAATACCCAATTGCTTTCATTCCATTTTCAACTTCCATTTTTTCTCTTGTCACAGTGCTGTGCTTATGCTCTGGTTAGGTTTGGGCACAAAATCCACTTGGCTTGGTTGAGGAAAACATCATGCTTTGGCTTAAAATACCTCTGTTGATCACCACAAACTGGGGTTGAGATGCCCCGAGTTCTTGTCTTGATCACCACAAACATCTCTGGAAATTTGAACCTGTGGTTTGCAGAAACATTGACTGCTAACATTTTATCCTGGAGACTGGCCTGCACTCAATGAGGGGAAGGACTGCTGTCTAACATAGGATTTTTTGGACATCTCATTGTGTGAATAAATGAATGAATGAATGTAAAACAGACTCACATACACACATTTTAATTTAAAAGAAAAAAAAATAGAAAACATTTGTGAACGAGACCCATGCAGTCCCAAGCCTGATGTGCTCCTGTTGACTAACAACTGTTCAGCTGGTTCAGAGGGCTGCCATTTTTTCTGCTTCATCAAGTGCTGTGTTTTTTCCAATTAAAGGAGACGATGTCAGAAAACTGTGTACATGAAAGAAATGTTGTTTTCTCACCAGAGAGAAATGGAACTCAAGTCAACTTAGACTCTAATTCACTCAAACTCTTTGATATCAGGATTGTAAGTGTTAGGGAAGTCTGAAAGCCTAAATATAAAAATGTTTGAGTTTCAGGGCAGAAACCTTGAGGATAGAGTTTTGTGTAGTTGGTATAACAGCCACTGTGCCTTTAAGAAGATTTAAGGTTGATGATAATGTATGTCATGATGTCTATTGTCAGGTCAACCTCAGCACAGTGATGAGAATGCATACTGAATTCCTTATGTGTTTTAATAAACGGGGCCAGATGATGGAGAGATGCCTATCTCCCGCTGAAGCATGGTAGCTGTCTGAGATTTGCTTTGCAGAATACACAAAGGAAAAGCTGTTAGCCTGCCGCGGAGGAGAATGGAACTTTAAGCTGTTTAATTGGATCAGTCAACAAAAGAATTGTTTACCATTGTGGAGGCTTAAGAAGATCTAAGAGGCTGTGAGGCAGCCTATCAGGCGGAGGCAGCGAGAGGGAAACGAGGAGGGAGAGAGAGGTAAGGGGAGACAGGTGTAACATAGGACTTTTAAGAAAAAGCGGTGAGGAACAGGTAGAAGGGAGATGACAGGAAAAAGAAAACATATAAAGGAGCGCTTGTACAGAAATGGTTAAAGAGAGACATCAACCAAGAAGGAGAGAGAGGAAAGAGCGCAATGGAATGTGAGTGAATAGAATAAATATGATTGTTTCTTCTACTCGGAGTCCCCTCAGGCGAATTAGAGCCAGGCCTCAGAGAAACCTGACTGCCTCGCTTTGATCTTCTCTCTAATCAGATTGGAGCTCGGGGTTTAGGGAAAAGGCAGAACATTGTATTGCCTCTTTTTTCTTTGAAACCTCTGCGTGTGTGTGTCAGTGTTTACACATATCTGTTTGTGTATGCATGTGGCGGGGGTCACTTGTACTAAACAGAATGCTGTGCAATGAATTGAGAAGGCCCAAGAAGTATAACTGGCCCTAAAGGCATGCATATGAAAACATCAAATCAATAGCTCTGCATTCTGATGGTAGTTGTTTCATTTTGTCAGCAGACAAAAACTCCACGGAAGTTTCTATGACCACTCAAAACACCTCTGGCCAGACGCATAAATACGCAGGTTTGCTACTAAATCCTCAGCCCGTTCTCACTCCCAACGCACCAAACACAGCAGCCTGGTCTGTGGCCCTTCACTTCTCAGTTTAGTGCTGTACGTACCCCTCTAGCGTCACTTCTAGTGCAGTAGTATGAAAAGTGAGAAAGGGCAGTTGAGGTGGTTGCATGGGTCATACATGGGACTTTCCCTCCAGAGACTAGGGTTTGCATCCCATGTTTGTTTTTAGTTTGTGTAACGCAATAGGTTAATGAAATCTCAGTCTATGCATGTATGTAAGACAAAAATTCAGTTGTTCAGATTTATAAAGTTCTGCATGTGTGTGGTTCTATCACATACATCCCCCCACAAGAGTACACATGCGAAAGCCTGATTTCCAAACAATCAGCTACAAATCAATTTAGGCACACTTAAGTTGTGTGCATTTAGGAAGACTCATGCTCTACTGGTACAGCTGTGAGTTGATGTGTGAGAAAGAAGCATGTATGCAATTTTTTTTTATGCTTTTTTTTTTAAGTGACTCTCAAGTTGAACTTTAACACCTTAGTGAATCTGGTGATAGTGTGTGAGGAAAAGAAATATTAAATATTATTTATAAATCTCTGCAAAGAAATCTGCAAACAATGCCCAAACTTTCGAGTCCCTTTGTCTTAACTGTATGTACCCTACTGTATTGTTTACTGTTATTTTGGGAAGAGGAGTGTGTTTTTTCTGGTGTGGATACAGCGTGACTTCTCCAAACAAAGCAAGGCAACAAACAGGGCAACAAGAAAGGAAAGTCACTTGTTTGGTTACATGCTGCAGGAGTTTTGTCTGTTTTGGAAATGTAAACATAAAGTCCCCCTGCACTTCAACAGGGAGCTATGGTACTGCAGTGTCTGTCCCTCTGTGGTTTATCGATCCCGCAAACTTGACCGGAGTTTCAACTTTGGGATTGAGCTATAGAAAATGACTGATTTTTATTCTGAGATGAAGTTTTGCTAAAGTCGAACACCTTACGAGTCATCAGCTTTAATATATGTTTGACACATGACACGCTTGTATTACACCATTTCACTTGTCGGTTGTCTCGGCGTCGACTAGAAAGGTTCTGTTCAAGGCCCAAAATCATATCACTGATGATGCAAGCACAGGCCAAGTGATGGCAAGACTCATTACAGCCAGACCTTTAATCACTCTCCGAGATTAAAAGCTCTGAGACTTTGAAAGCAGAGAGACTAAAGTTCTACTTTACAACAAGGAAAATACAACGTGGAACTTTATAAAGTTATAAAGTATATTAAGATTTCAGGATAGCATTTGGTGAAGGGGCTGTACTCAGGAGCATTCAGTGTGTTTTTTACCCAGGTTGAGAATAATGCTTTGATAAAGCTTTATCATTCAATTAAGAAAAAACAAAAAAAAGTGCTTTAACCTGAACCCTACAGTAGCTGACGATTGTAGAGCAGTTATGTATGTAAACAGTCTGCCTCATTCAGCGTTGGCAAAGAATGTGATCCATGCTTGAGTAACAGAGAGAAAGTGAAGAATATAATTGAATTAGATTCTTTATAAAGCTTATTGATCAAATGTTATATTTTTATCAAACGTGGAGCCCTCCACATTTACATATAAATAGATCAACGTAGAAAAATGCAAAATGGCTGTGCATGTGTGTGCACACATGGCATATAGAACTATAATAGACTTTTATCAAGGGGACTATTTCTATAGATCATAAGAGTGATTTATACATTTCCTATTTCACATGAACTCAGCACACACATACACGCATGCACAAACACACACACAGTAAATTGGTCCTCACCTCCTGAGTATAGTGAAACACACAGTGGCAAACACACAAATGGATGGTTGCACACTCATATACACTCACACATTTTCAGACACACACACACACTCTGTCTTTAACACACACACGCACACAGACACAGTGACACGGTCTATGTATCACTTTGTGACAAGGCCAATCTTTAAGCTCGACTCTTTTTGATAAGTCCATGATTGATCTGTGAGGGTCTATTTCCCGTCCTCACCTGTGATAAATCACTTTTACACTGTCAGTGTGCCCGTGTGTGTGTGTGTGTGTGTGTGTCTTAAAGGTCTGTAAAAGTATTAGTGCCGCCCAAACCACAGTGTGCATTTCCCCATATTGCGTATCTCCAGAGTAGGTATATTTCATGGAATAAATTAGTGTTATTATTTTCCATCTGTATGATAAGTTATCTGTTTGTTTTTTTTTATTTATTTCTGTGTCATGCCAAAGATTTGCCCCAATTCCACATTGGATTACAAGACACCATTATTCATCAAATGTTACCAAAATCTTGATTGATGTGAAAATTGGAAAATAAATTGTACACCTAATAGGAGAAGAATGGAAAGAAACACAAGCCTACAATGTACCCTGATAAAAGGGTTACTTTTCTCATCTCCCAGACTTTCTGCAACTAACTGACTAAATTAAATGTTTCATATGTGAACAGCCAACATTATATTTTTACAAAGTCAGTTTCCGTTTTTATCTTACTAAAGGTATTGGGCAACTATTGTGCGGTGCCGAGTTATAAGGACAATAGAAAACAAATTGGAAGTCATTCTCTACTTCATTAAGATGGCACTTTGAGCAAATGTACTTTTCTTCTTCCAGACTGACACACTGTCTAGTTTCAAATACCAGAAATAAAACCTCAACTGGGCTGACACTTTCTTACTCCCAACTCGTCAAATACAGCAGCTTGCTCAGTGGCCTTGAGCTCCAAACTACGATGCTCTACCTACCCCTCTCATGTCAGTTTTGCATGTGAAAAGCTACACGGTCAAGTTAGCAATAATACACAATATACAACGCCTGATTACACTTCTTAAATAAAGCATGCTAATAAACAGTTCACATTTAATGCAAATTATGACTTTTGGACGGTTATTAACATTGTCAAACAGTCGTGGTTAGGTTTAGGGACCAAGGCTACTTGGTTAGATTTAGGAAAAGATCATACTTTGGGTTAAAATAACTACGCTCAGTCTTGTAAGTGACATAACTCATGTCACATGACTAACTTACTTATGGAACATACTTTAAAAATCTTCCTTGACTCAGATGTGGACCCCAGTCTTTGAAAGGAAAGTCGATTGTATGACCCATCCAACCACCCCAACCACCAGCTGTGACCATTTGACAACGTTAAAAACAGTCCAAAAGTTATAATATGTCAGCCTCTTGGTTTCTCATCATCATCAAACTTCAGTAAGTGGGGCCACTGACTGGCTGCCATATTTGTCGCATTGGGAGTGAGAACAGCCTGACTGGGCACATAAAGATCTTTGCTTTAAAGATAAATTATATACAACATAATTGTCAGTATGCATGTTATCATCCACATTGTATGTAGTTTTGTTTTAGGTCATATATCATTAGCTCATTTCTCCTTACTCTCAGCTAGCACACATCTCTTAACATATAAGTGCATTTATTATGAAAACATAAATCATGTAACCCATAACCAAAGTTTTATCATCCCTTTCTCTTCCTAATCTAACCGCCTAACCCTGATACAAGTAAGTCAGGCTCTCTGTCAAACAAGCTGCACATGAATTTCTGTAATTTCTACAGCTTTTGCTATTTGTCTGACTGATTTTGCTGTCAGCTTTGAATGGGTGCTTAATGCTTGTCTTGCTTATCTTTTGTGAATGTTTGCTCTCAAACAATAAGCCTTGCAGCGAATGCTGTGGAAAATGCATGAAGTCTGACATACTGTAAACACATGAGTCGTGTGTTTATGTCATGTGGGATGTTTTTCTCCACAGTGAATAGACATTTGTACATGTTTGCACAGCCAGTAAATCTAGGTTGTTCACATCCCTCTAATGACATATTTATATAGTATACAACATAACAGTCACAGTTGCAAAAAAATTGTCTTACCAGGGCAAAGTTCTTCTGTGATGGTGGTACTAGACAAATCCAAGTCATTATGATTCTGAATATTCTTCTGCTTGGTTAATATTGTCTGCCGTGTCCCCTTCCTTCTGCCTACCACCTGTTCTGATTGGATGAAATGATCAGAGATCCTCAACAAGCATATGTCCTGCTTCAATTATGATACATTCTCTCCTTGCCAAGGCCTCAGATACAATGCAGAACACTAAAGATATAGAACCACCAGCCTAATATGGTGTTTCCTGTTCCGTCTTCCCTTCCCTACTTTTCTAAATATGCAGTAGGAAAATATGACCCCATGAAGCCAATGTAGCTGACATCACAAGTCTGTCTTTATTTGCTTTAAACAATCACAGGACTTTCATTGAGGAGACCGCTGTTCATGTCCAGTGTGAAACCAGAAGTCAACGGTGAGTTCTTTAACTTACTAACGTAGTAAAATTACGTCCCTTACATAAGGTAACAAAAGCCAAACCACAATGTTCTCCTAAACCTAACCAAGTAGTTATAGTGAAGAAAGGCCTAATAGAGATGGGCACGTGTATTCTCACTACCAGATCTGGACCAACCCTGGGACCATAATTCATGCCAAGTGTATGTGACTGTGCTATACTATAAGTATTTCTTCAATTTCCTTAATGTTACCTTTACTGTCAAGAATCTGGCATTGAAACTTATGTGAGAAAAAAACAGCAGCCTAAGCTGACAAATGACAGTCCTCACATGTTATCTGCTTACCTAATGTGTAACACAACCACGACCAGCCTGCTTTTTGGCCTCCATGGCACAGCTTTCTGGTCTCAAAAGCAATGTCAGACCATCATTTTCGATTAGTCATCAGAAAAAGTCCATATAGGTTGGAAATAATAAAAGCAACTTATTACGACCCATATTGGTGACCTCTAGCAACTGTGGTAATTATTATGGCTTCAAATAAAAAAGGGAGGAGAAGTAATATAAAGAGTGAAAAGCCTGTGTAGGGAGGAGGTCGGAGATGCATGGTCCAGTTTAACAAGTACAGGACTTTGATTCAGGAGAACACTGTTAGTGTCCAGTGTGAAACCAGAAGTCAGTAGTGAGTTCTTGAAACTTACTAACATAATGAAGTAACCTGGGTACGTTTGTAATGGAAGTTACAGCGGCAACATAGTGATTTTAACCCAAACCACAATGTTTTCCTAAGCCTCACGAAGTAGTTTTCTTGCCTAAACCTAACCAAACTGCCAAGGTCCAGTACATGTGTTGCTGATATGCTGCAACGGTCATTTTATTTTGGGAAGAGTGATATATGTGGTGTTTTGAGAGATGTTACATATGAGGATGTTTGAATTTATATCAGTGCTGTTGTATTTGATCTTATATTTTTTTATTTTGCTTATAGGAAAACAAGACGGGGGTCAAGGTATACCACAAGGGTCAGCTTTAAGTCACTGCACACCTACCGGGGCCATAGGAAGAGAATTAGGCTGGATGGTATAGAGGGCTTTGGAAAAGTCTGGTAAAAATACTGTACGAAGCCTCTTCATCGCCTTGTTGTTGATTCGGAATTGGGTCTTTTGTGTTCAGATTTACCAAACTATAGGGGCGAGATATTAGTTTAGAAAAGTCTGAAAAAAGATGGGTCCTAGTTATTCAACACTCATCTTTAAAACCCTCCGATTGGGAGTATCACCCTTTGTTTTATGCTGAGCTTATGAATGGATAGTGGTGAGACTAGTGAGGTAATTATTAAATTGGTCATTAAAACCATGTTTATCAAATCAGGAAGAAAAACTACTTCCTATTCAGCAGTGTAAAAACATGTTTGCATCTCTTACTCTCAATACACTTCACTACCTCCCACAATACACTCGGCTATCTTCTTCTGTTCTCATCATCTTTTCAAGAAAGTTAGATTTTCTCAGCCGTTGCTCTCTATTGTTCCGCGATGAATGCAAATTCTACAATTCACAGCTTCTCCCGGGACGTGGAAACGGCCTCCGAAAATTACTTTGCACACCTCACTGACTGTCAGAGGGAGAGGAGGGAGGAGGGGAGGGAGAGAATAAATAGGGAGGCAGGGGTCAGAGTAGAAGAAGGAGAGATGAGTAGAGAAGAGGGAAAGACAGAGCAATTCAGAAACAGAAAGAAAAGACAGTGGCTGATCTTTAGCCTTGCCTGACCTCTTCTCCAGGCCTTCTAACCTGAGAGCAGGACGTGCCGGCCTCCTCATTAGAATGGCTTTTGGTATGCTCTGAAGGAACAACCACCAGGTCAGCCCTATCTAGGAGGGCAGGGCAGGGCAGGAGGGCCAGTGTCTGTTTTGGGGGGTTTTGACCCTGTTTGATTTCTGCAGTTTAAAATGTTGTTAAAGTAGCTAGTAAGGAAAAGATAAGGTGTAGCAAAACACACAAAAGTAAGACAATTTAACAATAATTTTAACAAACGTTTTTTCACCCGAGGTATTTGTAAGTAGCACTGAGTAAAAACCTGGCTCTGTCTGTCTGCGGTGTGGCCTGATTGGGCGACGCGAGTCCACAACCCTACTTAACTTAACTTACTTCCCCCATTGTCCTGTAAGATAACCTGATGAAGGTCTAAGTACCGAAACACTGTCAATTAATTGCAAGTGAAGTGGACAGTGTGCAGGAGTCTTTTTCCTGATTTTGTCAGCCTTCAATCTTCTCCTATGCACCTGTCAATCTTAAGTTGTGCAAAAGCTATACTCTGTGGTCTGTAACATTACAAAAACTCTGGTCATTACAAAAACTCTGGTCTCTCATGAAGGTTGGATATACAATTCCACAAGGGCCACAACCTTGAAGTTCACACCCAACCTGTGTCCAGTCCCACTTTCTCTGCTTAAATCAGCGAGGTCACTGTTCAAAAGTAAGTCAGTTCACACTTAGGCCAGGTCATAATTCACAGTGCTAAAAGGTGTAATAAAACGTGAGGTCACAGGTAAATATGTGAAGTAAAACAGTACAAGGTCACAATAATATGTAAGGTTAAATGCAAATGATAAAATGAGTTACTACAAATCAGAGGACGGGAGGTGACATCCAGACTGCTGGATGCACTGCAACATTTTGAGCTTTTTGAGGGACATCTTACAGCTACATGAATAGATTACATTAAAAATAGCTGAACATTCGGTATGTGTCATTATGTTCCTGTCGTGAAAACTTCCTATAACTGACAATTACACGTTTTAACTTTTCTAAGGAACTTTCACTTTAAAGAAGAAGACATCTTATGGACAGAGCGCATGTTTGTGACCCATGTTATTCCCGCTGAGAGCCTGGTAGATGGAAATCTCTTATCGGTGCTCTTGTTTTGGAAAGCTTTTATCCTTGAGCCAAAATTAACTCGGTCACTTACCAGTGGAGCCTTTTCAAACATATTTTACTCTGTTCATGTAAGGCCCCAACACTTATTTCCCATCAGAAAAGAATCTGAACCTACAGATCATCAAATTAAAACATCATTTACTCTGTACCTTTTATCAGTGATTAAAATGGCCCCTCATTTATGTAAAACTTAAGTCATATTGACATCACATTGCCCTTTTCTTCCTTTGATACTATTAGTTAATTAACCTTATGTTTCACTGCCACACTTATTGTGTCACTGCCCATTAGTCACATTGCTGGAAGTACATTTATTTTCCCCTTTTTAAGTCGATCTGTCACTTCTTTTCAGGTGAGTGTCTTCAAGGAGACAAAAGCAATCAGTGTGTAAATGTTTAATTAGGGAATAGATCTGAATATGAATACATGTTTTAGCATTTTTTAGTTTATTGAATTATCCTTTGAGGGACTTTGAGTCTAATGTATGCAGGATACCCTCACAGGTCTAAATATAAAATGGCGTGCTCTCATCTGACTTAGAGTTATAAGAAACTGAGAGCAGTAATTATCAATGATGGCATAATTTTATTTTATTCGTCATTTACTCTTTTTAGTGCGGCTCTGGAAACTCTCATGGCAGTACACAGCCTTTGTTCTCCATCATCTTTAATTTATGAGAGACGCAATTATTTATCCAATTTCCAACTGCATGTCTGTGCGTCACACCGCGGAACAACTGTTTTCAGGAAGTCGTCTATTTACAGAGCCGATCTTCAGGGACTGGTGACAATAGACGTGCTAGTCTTGTATGGGATTCACATCTTTCTGTTTTCTTCATATCTTTAATATTTTGTACACATTTTAAAGATATAACAGTTATATCCAAGGGGTCCAGCATGAGCTAAATTCTCTGAGCTGATATAAATTATATATGACTCTTCTTTATCTTTAATTGAATGTGAAGAAGTCTTGAGTCAGATTGCTTGAACAGTCTCCAATGGCGAGGCCGTCCCCCCTCTTGTGCTCTGCTTGTTTTTAATCTCACACAGTGGCTTTTATAATTTCATTTATATCACATCTATTTACAGACTACTTCTCTGAAGAGACAACAAAAGCATTGTTTAGGTCACAAGAGGCTCACTACTGTGGTCTGGTGACAATTTTAAACATGGCACAATTAGAACAGAACAAAACTCTGTAACTCCCCCGCTCGACTCTACTCTTTCTTACCATGGAGATGAAACTTTTAAGTGCTTGAGTGCATAATGTATCCACCATGATGCGAAAACAAAGGAAAAAAGAAAATTACAAATACTTTTAGATGTGGAAATACACTATTTTTAGCTTTGGATCAAGCTGTTTTGATTCAGATTTGAATTTGAAGCTGCAGTTTGTCGCAATGTTGCTTTGTCCACTGCCTGTGTCCCTGATGGGACAGTATGAATATGTATGTGACGTACCTCTGAGAATGCATCAATAGTTTGAGGCAGTGTACACCATTGCAACAATAACCTCCTAGAAACATTGAATGTCTGTACAACCTTCCTAGAGGGAGGACAGGATCAATGCTGCTAGCTGGCTTCTCACGGTTTGCTGTCTCAGTAAACATGCATGAAAATTTGTGTCCGTATACTCACAGCCTTATATGGTTTGCTAGCAATAGAGTCATACCTCTCTAATATTTTTGTTAGCCTGAAAAAGTTTTTGCTGTTCAAAATGCCAACAGTGTGATGACTGTTACTGTGTTGGGGCCTTTGTCATTTTCCTTTCTTGTATGTTGTGGCTAGATAACAGTTGACTATTCAGTGACAACTAATGCTAGCATAAAGTATAGTCAGCCAACATTGCCACAAATTTGGAGTCATATTTCTGGCCACCTGATAGATAAATGTAAGTCAGATATTACTTTTATCTCTGTTTTTGGTCGCTACCAACTCCTGAGGTAAGTGTCTGGCTCTTTAGCTGCTAAATGCTCCACAACATTCACAAGCTAGTCGCTAACTGGCAGGAATGTAGTGTACAGTAATTTTTTCGAGCTTCTTCATTGAAAACAGCTGCTTGCTTCGTCCCAATAATGTCAGGTGGTGGGAGTGAACAGTGACAGTAAAGTTGTGGGCTGGACAGCCAAACAGCTATGAGGCCCTCTGAAGCTGAGAGGAACAGCAGATTCAGCTGAAACGTTTCTACACATTTATCACTTCGAGCAACCCGTTTCCCATTATCCCATTGTTTTCACTTTGCCATTTGATACATTACTATAAAAATATTGATTATAGCAGCTGTATGGGATCTTGTAGCATTCAACGCTGAGAAGAATTTGTGAAAGTCTAACATTAGCTGACATTACCTCCTAACCCTAACCCTAAACCAGGCAATTAAAACTCCATTTGAAATTGCAAGCGTGCCAACCCGTTGGGACTTGGAGATAGATAGTGATCACAACAGAGGATTTCCATGCACCGTATTGAAAACTATTCCCTGGTATGTAGTGGTCTCATCTTCATCTGTGTGGGGCAATTTAAGAAATGAAGTAATTTAGTAAGATTGTACACAGTGGCATTCATACAACAGTAGGGGCCATCAGCCCTCTTAGATTGAGATTGATCTTGCCGCTCTGTGTGTGTGTGTGTGTGTGTGTGTGTGTGTGTGTGTGTGTGTGTACATATGGTGAGTGCTGGAAGCGTTGTCAAACAATGGGATGGGCTAAGAGTAGTTGTGTTTTTTGTACCTCTCATAAAAAACATATTTTGATTTATACAACCATGTAAAGCCAACACTTTCTCCTCCCGACTCATCAAACATGTCCACTAGGGGGCTCTCCAGTAGAGCCCCCTAGTGGATACTATGCTCAGTTAGTAGACTCTGCGTCCCATGTGTACAAGCTGTGTCCTTGCTGCGGCAGCCCAGGTTCAATTCCAGCTTGTTACCCTTTTCCTGCAGGTAATCCCCTCTCACTCTCTTTCAATTTCCTGTCACTCCTGACCTGCCCTAGCTTTTAAATAAATAAAAAAAATAGAAAATACAGCAGCTTGGTCAATGACCTCAAACATCAAACTATGTCACTCTACCTACCCCTCTAGCATCAGTTATGAAGATGAAGCGCTCTGTGGTTAGCAATAATATGTAATATACAACGTTCAGACTTTCAAAATAAAGCTCGCTGACAAACAGTACACGTTTTCTGACATGTTGCAACTTTTAGATTGTTGGGGTTTGGTTAGGTTTAGGCCCAAAAATTACTTGGTTGAGTTTAGGAAAGATCATACTGTGGTTTGAAATAAATACATTTAGTCCTGCGACGACATAAACGACGTACGTTACATCATTTACATATGTTAACTTACTCACATTTCAGAAATCAAAACAAATTTCTGTTGGTCACAAACAGGACGCAAACCATTTCACCAGAGGGAAGGTCCACGTATGACTCATCCAACCACCCCAGCTGCCCCCTGGCTCTGACTTTTCTCATTCTTTATACTACTGCAGTAGAGGGATGCTTTAAGAAATAACACTAGAGCGGTACAAAGTGTAGGGCCACTTTCCAGGCTGCTGTATTTGATGCTTCGGGAGTGAGAATGCACCTGGTATTAACATTTTATCAGAGTCTGGATACATTATCTGTCAAAGAATTCTACTGAAGCCTGAAAAATGCAGGTGGCGAATGTGACTGCTGAGAATGGAAGTCATCTTCAAACATGGTATCCAGTTCTCTTAAAACATCCATGGTTCTGTCCTGTTGCTGACCCTGCACATATCTGAGAGGAATGATTACTCTGAGATTACAGGCTCAAGATCGGTGGCATCTGCATTATATTATACGTAGTCATATTTATGGCAACAACTAGGGTCCCCTCGAGTCGATATCCCTTTTATGACCACCGGCACTCATACACTTTACATGATGACAGTGAGCATTTTACACACCTCATTCTACTTTTGCAAAGCCTGCAAAACAGGAAAAAGGGGACATTTTCTGCAATGGCCTTCATTTATTGCAAGTGAATTACAGAGCGTGTTGACAGTGATCATACAGCGCTCACAATTTTTCTTGTCATTGTTCACCTCTGGAACATGAATCGGTATGTGAGGCTGAGCTATCACGTTCCTCTGCAGAAAAGATCTTATAGAATAAACTGAATAAAGAACTGAAGTTAAAGGGCAACACAATTTCATAGTGTTTTACTTTGTTTATATGTGGCTGACCCTGCCACCTTTCTACCTTCAAACAGTGTTCTGGGGACGTTATTTTCCTCTGAGAACAGCTTGTTTATTCAGTTACGGAAAAAAGTTTGAATTTTCTTCTCCAAAACTACACAGTGCCCTTTTAAAAATAAAACCCCAAAGTTCTGCTCAGTTTACTGACAGTACATACTATATATCACCATAAGGGTTTCCTCGTCAATGAAATGTTCAGAATTCAAACATTTACCTCAGAGAGACCTGTAGCGTGCAGGAAATGATGATGATGCGCTCGTTAAGTAGTAATTAGAATGAAAACATATTCAGGAATGACTCTTGACTTCAGTGATTGCACAGGTGCCTGTGTGTGTGTGTGTGTGTGTGTGTGTGTGTGTGTGTGTGTGTGTGTTTGTACTTGCAGGTGGCTAATTACCCCTCTCACTGTCTCCCTCTCTTCTGTTCGTTAACTTCTTTTCTCTTTCTTTTTGGTCCCCTCTCATTAAGGGATGTTCAAACTGTTTGAGTGAGCGGAAAGTGAGCTGAGGATTGTAATGCTAATCTTTCTGACTCATTATCTAGAGGACAATCATACTCTACGGTTACTTTTGTTCGAAGGATAAAATCACCTGGGTGTGCGTGTGTGTGTGTGTATGTGTGTGTGTGTGTGTGCCCGGCATGGCAAGATACATGCAACACTCAAACACAGCACAGCAAAGTTCATCCCCAAACATTTGAACTTCAATCATTCGACCATTTAATTCCTCTGGAGCCAAAAAACAAAACCTCCCTGGTGTGTGTGTGTGTGTGTGTGTGTGTGTGTGTGTGTGTGTGTGTGTGTGTGTGTGTGTGTGTGTGTGTGTGTGTGTGTGTGTGTGTGTGTGTGTGCGTGTGCATGTGTAAGCTTGTACATAATTACCTAGCTGTTTAATTCAAGCTCTGGGTGTGATTTGTTGTATGTGTGTGTGTGTGTATATGTGATTACTGACACCGCTAACAGCTCATAACTGTGTTTGATAGTGTAGGTTGTTAGCAAAACACCTGTTAACAGAGACAGAGGTATAAAGTCTTTCAGTAGACACTCACACACACACTCTGTAATAAATAAACCCATCCAGATCTAGGCGGGAACAGATGGGAACTTTATTGGGACTCTTAATACTCAGCAGGATTTGCATATGAAAACATCCTGAGCAATGCTACTTGCTTCATTAATACAAAGACAAATGACACAAAGACAAGTGTGTGTGTATATATGTGAGGGGATATCTATCTGTCTATGTATCTATCTATCAAGTGTTGCTCTGTGTGTGTGTGTGTGTGTGTGTGTGTGTGTGTGTGTGTGTGTGTGTGTGTGTGTGTGTGTTTAAAGATCACAGAGCTGTATTTAATCACTTGTGCCTTAAACATTGACCCAGTCAATATATTCAGATTGGAAAATGGGCTCTAATCAGCCTTATCGGTGGGGGTGGCGAGTAGACAATGCATCGCTGTCACATTTACAGCAAGGTTAAGTTTTAATTATGGGATGGATTAGCATGCAGTGCTAATAAGCATGCTTGTGCATTCCATTACAGCAGATACAAGTTAATAGTTGTTTTGCTTTATTCAAAAAATATGTAGCGTGAAATTGTTTAATGGCTGCATGAGTGACACGGGGCTGTCGCATCAGTAGCCCTTTTCACACGGAGACGCCGCGTTCTCCTGTGAATGGGGCTAGTGATGTTGTCTTGTTGAACCCTCACCAAAACCAGTAACTCAAACATTGTAGAGCTGCTCCTGTATATTAGATTGCTCACAAAACTGACAAACTCCCTTTTCACATAACTGCAGTTGTCAATATAACCAGATTTATTTTCATCTTTTTTAGTACTTTTTCTGTGCCGAGGCGGTGGCACTGTAGGTATTGGTGACATGTGTTGAGCAAGACTTCGTAGTTCACTGAGCAGTTTAACATGCACACACATTCTGTTGCTAACCGGCGGTCAGACATACTGATGTGTAATTGCCTGGAGTAAGTGTGAGTAAGACGGCATCTGGTGATCGGAAGCCATGCTGAGACTGTCTTTCTGATGGACTGTGTATAGACTATTGGAGACCCGTTTGAAAACTGAGGTCAAAGGTTGCCAAACAGCTGTCAGTGCCTTATCTACACTCCGAGGGGGTATTTGGTTATTGTATTTCTTGTGTGTATGTCTAATGCCCTACTTATAATAATAAAGGAATCAATCTATTTGTGTGACAGACAGGAAACATATTAAAACATTTAAACTGCACAAATATGGATGAGTTGAAGTGAAAATACAGTTACCGGGTCTAAAGCGCCAACAGTTTGGTCATAAAAAGTCTTGTATCAAACCGTCTCAGAACCCTTCCCTCGATGAGTGTCCAGCGGTCCAAAGTTGAAACTCTGAACCCTACAGCACCTAATATCCCTACCCTAATATCAGGACGATGGAAGGCATCAAGAAAAGAAGGTTGAGCAGCCTGTGTTGAAGCTCCTCTGAATATACAGAGATTTTCTGCTTGGCCACACTCACTCCAAGCAGTTTCGCTGAGACAGCCAAGCTTTAGGATTAAACTTGTTCTAATTGACTTAATGTTAACGCACCAATTCATCAGTCAGAAAGAAACTACTCCAGCGCTTAAACTTGAAGCATGATGCACGTGGCATTCAGCTGACAACTAATCAATTTATTGTGCTTCCAAAGGCTGGGGAATTTCATATGCCAGTTAAACTATTTAGGAAACAAATCTTTTTTCCACATTTGCATGAATTTAAGTCAACGTGCAGACTGTGACTTTAAAGGATTGACTCCGTTAAGCCCCTCAGTTGTTGACACTTGGGCCATAATTAACTCACATTGCCTGATAACTGTGCTGTGTGTTTGCGTGTTTATGTGTGTTGGATTCAGCACCATGACATTAAGCCCTTAGACAAATGTGTCGAGTGGAATCTTATTTGGATGTGCTGTTTCCATAAACTTTAATGCGCAGATAGAGCCTTGCTTAAAAAATAAACAGGCAGGAAAAAAGGCCCATTAAATGGAAAATACTTCCTAAAAAAAAAATCTCCTTACTTAGAGGGAATAAGCCAGTCTGATGATTCAAGTGTGATGATGCAGCAACTCCAGCGTCACTAAAAGGCAGCAGCATTTAAGGGGGTAATTCACTTCAGTACGGCATCACTAGTTTTCAGCCAACAGTAGGAGCGTAATGACTCACTAATCTAGATTTTAAGGTCTGAATTCATTTCATTTTCACATCACAATAACTTTCACAGTTGGTGCAACATGGAGCATCATTTTGAATCTGCCCTCAGAGAATTTGAGGGCAATATTGACACTACTGAGCATTAAGTGGTTTTGATTTCCTTATGGGTGCAGGGTGAGGTCAAAAATCTCTCCTGCTGAACTGTCCTTACGCAACACTGAATTCTAATGGCAAAGTCACTACTGTGAAGATGCAGTAACTCTGTCTGCTAGGAGCCAGCTTGAAGATAAAACGGACCAAAACACTAAAGTCAGTACTTTGTTTTTACCAAAAGAACTAAATGTTCAAATAATTAGGTTTTCTCGCATCTCAACAAGATTCAAAAGTAACATTATACTATAAATGACACTTTTATATAAATTCATAATAAACAAGCTGTGCTCAGAGGAAAATAAGGTCCCAGAACACTGTTTGAAGCTAGAAAGGTGGCAGGGTCCGCCACATATGAATAAAGTAAAACAGTATGTCTTTATCTTCATGACTGAATAAACTGAATAAACAAAGTGACCTGAAAGACAATTCAGTTTGATCACTTACTTTGACTGATTTCCGAGCTTAAGCAATGAAGATTTTTCTCTTCTGATTCAAATTTCTTCCAAAAAAACTACATGCACCTTTTAAAGATGTCAGCAATAATAGGAAATAGTCACCACAGATCCACTGTACAGAGGGGGGGAAAAAATCCCTATAGATCAGAATACAAATTCAGGCTGATCCATCTACAATACTAGGACGACTAGATACAGAATGCCTACAATTCCATAGGATATCATATATACATAACAGAGGTCAAAGTAGGAGGTTGCTATACAAAATTCATGATAGATTACAAAACAATAAGGAGGTCATGAATATACCTAATAACAGAGGGGAGGGCAAGGGGTTGTGCCAGAAGGGAATTAGTGGCTCAACCTTATCAACATGTACACTGTAGGCACAACACACAATGAAGGTTAGACATAAAACCACACATTACAAATATGGACTTAAGTCCAATGTCTCATTTAACCCAACACTGTCAAAAAAGCATTTGCAGATACATTCAATGTCAATATTTTGCAGCTGTGCCAAAATATGAAAAACATGTCCTCCTTATATTACAAATAAAATCTGTGTAGCATTATATTTCTTTAAAAACATATCAGCTGATTATAATTAGATAATAATAATTAATATAATTTGCAAATTAGCAGTAGGCATAAACACATTTTTGGGAGGCAGGGTTGATGGGTGAGTGAAGAGTTGCAGTGGAAGGAGGCACAAGGAAGGATGTAAAGTACTACTTTATCAATAGACTGCATTCAGCATACTGAGTAATAAATGTGTGGTGCTTTGAAAGTCGCAGGATAAATGTAAATGTACAGTGAAGTTACTGTAAACAAATACGAAGGCATGGGGAAGATGATTGGTAGCATCTATCTTGGTAATCCCAGTGGTATTGTAATGCTACGACCACATTAATCATTTATTCCCTTATATTAAAAGTGAAAGTGATATTTTTTTTCTTGGTAGTTTTTAATATTTTCTAATTCCATCATCAATCACTGGCAGAAGGTGTGAAACCTTTGGCTGTCTGTAGTTTAAAAAAAAGAGTGTTCTTCCTGTTTTGTGTTATAAAGAATTTTCCATCACACACAGTCTGCTGAGAAATGCAGCGAGGAGAGCGACAGAGACTGTCAATCTCTTTGCCGAAGGGCCTGTTTGATTACAGCAATTAACACATCACAAAAACACATGCAGAAATAGTTTAGCGGTGTCACGTGACCGCTGAGATGAACAGGACGTGACTGGGGCAGATAGTACAGAGGATCACAAGGATGTGAGCCTGCACACTGTATAATGCTCCATTGACACCTTTATTGGACCATAAAACAACATTTGATCCACAGAGAGATCTTCATCAGGTCAAACAAGTCGAAGATCCTTCTGCGAACCAACACGTTGGTTTATGGTCTAATAAAGACATCAGCAGGGGATTACACACAGCTCAGCCTCTCATGCTTTGATCGTCTCAGTCACGATCACCGTGATATATAAGTGCCGTGATGTTTTCTCTGACATTAAATACATTATTAGGCCTGAATATGGGGCTGCTTTTACTTCTTCCCTCTTCCCACTGTTCTGTTCTCTGGTGGTTGGGCAAAGACAAAACACACCATATACATGATGTGCATGGCGTCACAGATGGCAAATACTACAGCACATACTGTAAATGTTATACAGAATGGTGGATTAGGTTTGTCAAGGCAGCACTCTCTGACCATATATTGTGCTTAATTAGATCATGATCTCATGTATTGATAATATATGACTTGTTATTCCAATCAATCCTGTTGTAATGAGGGGGAGTGCAGCTTTGTTTGCGCCGCTCAAAACATGTAAACTCTGCCATATGCCTCAGCCCAACTAGTGCATTCCATTTATTCCTGTGGGGAACATGAATGTACCAAATATCATGACAACCTAAAACACAGTTGTAAAAAAAAAATCTTCTTCGAACGTCAATTAAATGAAAAGTCAGAGGACCACGAATTGTCAGAATATGTTGTCTGGGTACCATATCCACATTTTCCAGCCAGTAGATATGAAGATATTTTCCCTGGATAAGTGAAAACGTTCAATGGATGGTGCTAGATGTGAAGTCGGGGAATGACCAACATTGTCATCCTTGGTCCTTGAGGAGGTTTGATGGGTCTGTGAGGGCAGAGCTCAAGTCCAGAGCAAGAATAGGGCAGACGAGATGGAGCTGAGACCAGGGAGACATCTGGAGGACAGAGCAGGCGAACTCTAGGCAGCAGAGATCAGAACTAACTTCACAGTCAAAATCAACAGATAACTAGATAATAAGGCTGATGGATTCTGCTCTGCTCTGTCTCTAGCACACCTGTCTCACTCACACAGGGAATCACACACACACAGGCGGAAAAGAGAGACAGAGACTTTGGGGAAGTGGCAATCAATTAAGCACTTGATGTAGAGGGAGACTCATCAGAGGCAAATGTCACAAAAAAGGGTAGGTAGAGAAGAGAAAAAGAAAGAAAAGTGAGAGGGAAAAGCTCGTCTTCGTCAAACTCTCACCAAAGCTTCATTAGTCTGAAAATGCGACGTGCTGCATCTCTAATGACCTGGCTATATGTGCTGCTGCTGCAGTGAGGACGGAAAGAAAGAAGGAAAGAAAGAAAAAGAGAGAGAAAAAGTTTTGGTGCTACTTCCACTTATGATGTCAGACTTTCAGGCAACACTCGGTTGACTCTGCCTTCATTAGTCCGGTTGCATAAGGGTGAGTCACACATGCACTGCCTTCGCTAATATGGAATCTCAATGAATAAGAAGTACATTTCAACCGTTAAATTGGCCTCTCCTAGTGTTTATATTTTCTATCTTTGCTATTTTTGAGATTTCACTTGATAATTTATGCAATGTGCCGGCTGAATTGTCCTCAGTGAATGTGTTTCTGTGGTGAGTGTATAGCCTCTTATCAGCAGCAGAAACGCTTGTGTATGTGAGGGCGTGTGTGTGCGTGTGACTGTGTGTTTGTGAGTGTGTGGGGTGTGTAATATTGCATGAATATGAAAATTGCTCCCATAAATAGGCTTTACTTTAAGTTCTGTGAAACTTTAATTTCGACCCCCTGTGGCATATGAATCTCATCTCCACATCTGCCCCAGAGGATTCTCTGTGACGCTCGCTCTCTGTCGCTCTCTCAATTTTGTTTTTTCTCTCTGTCTCTCGTCTCCATTCATCCGTCTTGTCTGGTACTCGACCTTTTCCCTCCTCCTCTTTAAGTGTTTGCCATCTCTCCCATGTCTCCGAACTCTAAAGCTTTCTTTTTGCTGGCATAAATAAGTTGCACAAAGATCAAACAACACACGCTGGCGTTATAACGATGCACCAGACAGAAATATCAAAGGAGAGAAATGTCCAAAGTTGGAAATCAATCCACTTTCACCTTTTAAACAGGCAGAAGTGTGTTTGTCATTGTGTAGGCATATGTGTGTGCTTCCGAGAACCGCAGTCGGTGCATGAGAGGTCAGCGGTCCATCACTATCATAACCTGTGATCAAATCAGCTTGTTTTAAATTGAGCCAATACAGACGAGTCAATGAGAGCGAGGGAAGGAAGCAATGCATGAGAACGAGAGACGGAGGGTAAAGACTGAGAGGGGAGAAGAAATGGAGCAAGGGCACGTAAATAAAATGAGGCTGAGGGATGAAGAGGAAAAATTGGTTCTCATAGCTTCAGACGATCACATCCCCTGCACAAATATTTGACTGGGCGAAGTTAAGAGCTGACTGCTGAGCTTTTGTGGGGAGAGAAAAAAAGTTTTGGAGGAACACAGCAAAAGGATGTGGATTAAAAAAAAGGATTAAATGTTAGGACGCTTCTGCGAACCACAGATATGTTCAAATTTGTTTGTGTCACTGGCTACATGCCATATTGACATGTCTACAAAACGTGTAATATCGCCGTCACATTTCATGTTTATTACCTGACTTTCACATCGGGAGGTGGAGGGGACTGGGGTGGAGTTCCAGGCGACAAGGCTGCCAGCGTGTAAGCGTGACACCACTGGATAGTTTTGACATAGGAATATGGCATTTCATGTATGTCAGTGGACCACAGTGTTTCAATATTTGTAAGCGTGACACCATGTGTTAGTTCCGACAAGAGATGATGAAGTTTTAACAATTGTAGGTGTGAAACCATCGGATATTTTTGACAAAAAAGGACTACGGCATTTGTAAGTGTGAATCTACTGGATATTTTGGACACAGTGTTTCAATATTTGTAAGCGTGAGACCGTTTTTATAATTTTAACATGCATGAAACCACTGGATATTTTTGACCACAGCAGTTTAACATTTGTAAATGTGACACCACTGGATATTTTCAAGGTGGCCACAGTGTTTCAACATTTGTAAGCATGAAACTACTGTATAGTTTTGACAAGGGACCACAGCGTTTTAACACGTTTAAGCGTGAAACCGCTGGATATTTTTAAGGACACCTCAGAACAATTTCCAGCACGGTTTGTGGCAACAAAAAATTAGTGCTTTGAAAGCAGAAGAATTGTGCAAAATAACAGTTTTTTATTCATCCTTCAACATAGTTGAGGATGGATTTGGTTGTGTTGTTGTTTAACAAAATGGCCACTCATCATTGAAAAAGAAATATTTGAACACTAAACTGGAATATCTTTGACTCTAACCACAGGCATGACTCCTGCAGAGAATTGCAAAGCTTAAACCTCTTTTTTTTTTTAACTCAAACAAACAATGATCAGGTGCATATTTTAAAATCTTACCAACTGGGGAATTATGTAGAAAAAAGGTTGCACTAATGAGAAGAAATTGGCCCAAAGCAGGCATGAAACCAGTATGATCCTGTGAATAAACACTGTAAATCCACAAAAGCTCTCTCCTAATAATGTGTGTAAGATCCAGACAGGAAAAAAACAACTGCTCTAACAGTGCACGAGACAGATGGGAGAGGAATTGTACAGGTATAGCTGGAGAAACATTATCATTGAAGACAACTGACCTCAGAAGCATTTGTTCCATTCAAGCTGACTGGTCGAGAGGGAAAACAATAACGGGGGAGGAGGAGAAGATTGGAAAAGAAACGGCTCACCTCCAGATACTCACTCGCTTCATATTAAAGTTAAGACCTGCAATAGCAGAGAAGAAATATAGGCGTTATCATCATCACTCTTTGCTGAGTGTGTGTGTGTGTGTGTGTGTGTGTGTGTGTGTGTGTGTGTGTGTGTGGTTGGGAGGAGTGTTTCGATATCACTCACAACAATCTCTTTTGTCTCTCCTTCTCTCTCGTTCTCATAATCTGCCTTTTGTTCTCCATCACTTGCTGACTGTCTCTCTGTGGGGAAACCTGAGGGTTAGCTCTCCATCTTTCTCACACCTTTCATCCTCTCTTCTTTTTCTTAGACCTTTTCCTCTCTTTTTTTGCTGTCTCTATCCTCTCCTATCTCTATTTACCCCGAAAACACTCTCTAAACCGCTCTCTCCTGCTGTCTACCTGTTAGACATTTCTTTCATTTTGAACGGGACTGTTATTGCTCAACAATATTGAACAATAAATATAGCCTTTGCTTCATAAATCTCATATCATGCGCTAACACATCTGCTCTTTCTCTAACACACAAACCCACACGCAGTGGACAGAGATTGTGAGGCATGTGTGCATTTAAGTGTCTGAGGTTTGTCCAAAATATATTAGAGTTGAAATAAAAAGAGGATCAGAGGCAGTGCAATGAAAATAATACGCAGATACATCGGTTATGATAATAATCAATACAATAAATTAGTTGCAAAACTAATTTTACCATCCTCTCTTGTCCCATAACTGTGTGCAAACAATTACATTAAACTGTACTGTGGAAAACAGCTAACAAGCAGCATTAACTTCCTCCTATGTTTGAACTCTCCAGCTCTCTGTTCTTTATAAATGTACACAGATTTACTTCTACCTCTGCCAGTGAATCCACTCATTGCAGCGATTCCATTGGAATGAATTTTCACCAATTTTAATGACAATGTGATCAAGCATTTATCTGTAATAAGAGTACAGTGAAATCATGCAATTCAATTGAAGTTGTGCTCACATTCAAACTAAGCAGAAGAAATGGCTTATTCACATTGCAATGGAAAGACAGGGGTTTTCTGCGCAATATTTGGGCTGCACTAAACTGCTGTATAATGGTTATCTAGCTCACAGTGGATTGCCATGTTTTTTTTGTGACAAAGTTAATCTGCATACTGATATTTCCAACATATTCTCATACTAAAACTATTCCCAAAACAACATATATCACCATTCAAAAAACAACATGACAGTTGCAGCCTACCAGCGACAGGCGTACAGGACCTTCGTCGTATGCTTGCAGTTTGGTGTGGTTTAGGCAAAAAAATACTTTGTTGGGAGTAGGAAAACATTGTGGTTTGGGGTAAAATAAGTATGGAGCTTACAGCGATCAGCCACAACATTAAAACTATCTTGTTACAATGCAATGTTCTGCTGGCAATCATTGGGTCCTGGCATTCATCTCGATGCCACTTGACACACGCCACCCAACTGTTATGGACCAGGTACACCCCATGGCAACAGCACTCCCAGATGGCAGTCGCCCACAAAGCAGGACAATGAGCCCTGACACCATGAAGACTGTTCAGGAACGGCTTGAAGAACACAACAAAGAGCCCAAGACATTGACCTGGCCTCCAGATTCCCCAGATCCCAATCCAATCAAGCGTCTTTGGGACATGCTAGAAAGAGTCAGATCCATGGAGGCCCCACCCCCTAACCTACAGGACTCAAAGGTTCCACTACAAAAGTCCCGGTGTCAGCCACCACAGGACCCCCTCAGAAGTCTTATGACCATGCCCTGACAGGTCAGAGCTTTTTTGGCTGCACAAGGGGAACCTGCACAATGTTGAGTAGGTGGTTTCAGCTTGTGGCTGATGGGTGTATGTAACTTAAATAAGTAATTAACTTAAGTTATCTTATGTACGTAGCTTAAGTTAACTATGTTACTAAGTTCGAAAAAACTCACCTTTGGCTTTTGGTTTCACACTGGACGTGAACAGTGGTCACCTGGGTGACAGTCCTGTCCACCCGTCCACCCCAAACTCCTCCCTATATGCACTTGCTCGTTGTACCATGTCACCTGACTTCCTCTTTTACTGCCCTAATAATTAGTATGGCTACCGAACAATACATGTAAATATTAGGGGTGGGGGATAAAAAATCAATTCACCTAAGTATCGTAATTCTGATGATTCCTGAATCTATTTGATATAACAAGCACTTAGTCTGTTAGCTCAAAAACACATGACGGCAATTATTAATTATTAAGAATCCATCCATTTTACTTTGCATGCTTAACATGAAACTACGTGTGCCCATACTTGCAGCCATATACAGTATTTCATATGCTTTTTTGATGAGCAGGAACAGCTTAAAAGTAGAAGTTTACTTCAAAAAGTATTTATTTTAGCTACTGCTTTAATATGCAGTATAGAAATGATGGTGCTGAAATAAAAGTAAAGCTTGATTGACGTGTGATGTGCATCGTTATTGGAATTATGACTCATGATATATTTGGTCCAGAAGCTTATGATGCAATTCTTTCCCATGATCTAGTGCTAAAACAGTAAGCAAAAATTGCAATAGATTACAAAGTAAATGTACAAAGTATCGTGATAGAATTGAATCGGGAGATAAGCATATCATCCCACCCTAGTAAATATGGGTTGTAATAAGCTGCTTGCATTGTCAACCTATATGGTCATTTTATTTTTTGTCCTGTGTATTTTGCCAAGCGAAGCTCTTTTTTGTCTGACCTTGATATGAGGCCAGTTTGTTATGCTACATTCCTGGAAATCAGAAACCCAAGTAATTATTGTTTTTTCATCCATCTTTCATTAAAGCATGTGGTCAACAGCAATTGGCTGCACTGATCAGCCTGGTGTCACAGCACACCGCATACACAATAATGGAGGCAGCATGCACGTAAGCTGTTCTTAATGTCAATATGCTTGTTGCTAAGCTGTACTTAGTGGTATCCCCCACAAACCAGACCTGGGCCCAGTTAGAGCAGAAGAGCTTACGACATTATAATTTTTATGAGTTTATGGGGTTTGGTGACTTCATTCATTTCATAGCACTGCTCCACCCATCCTCAACCAGACTTCAGGGAAAATCCGCCTGAATGTGGCAGGATGAACTTTTTCATCCACTCCCCGCCCCGTCCTCTTTGCTCGATCCACATCAGGTGCGGGTTGGCGGGCTGCGCCTGATTGAGGGGCGGGGCTGGCCGCCACTATAGCTGCACAGGTGCCTGCTGCTCAGTTTGCGCTTTTGTCTCTCCGGGTCTGGCGTGGCGTGTGGTTTGGCCTGATCCGCGTGGTGGTTGGAATTGTAGGATTCGCTTGATCTTCATTGTTCAGTAAGTATAAGTCCTGTTCAGCGTGGTTTACTGGGGCCGCTGTGCGTCTTTGCTGGGGCTTGGTGGCTTTATGTGTGGAGTTGGTACATTTTGAATTATGTTTGCATGAATTAATGATTGCTTGTTTTCCTAGGTTTATTTCTAATTGATTTGTTTTGCTTGTGTTTTGTTTATTTTTGTGTTTAAGTGTTTTTGTTCATTTAAGTTGATTGCATGATTTGTTTTCTGTTTGTATAATTTGGGTTGTGGTTGCATGCCTTAACAATTGCTTTTTCTAGGTTTATTATTTCTAATTGGATCGCTGTGTTTTGTTCCTTTTTGTGTTTAAGTGTTTTTGTTTATTTTAAGTTGATGGCATGATTTGCATGATTTGTTTTCTTTGTTAACATCCTCATTTAGCCGAGAGCTTAGAGATGTAGAGTATAGATGGAAATAGTATACCACAATTAAGTAGTTGTCACTGGGGGTGCAGTAGTTTTATTGTCTCTTTTAAACAACTTGATTGTGAAATAAAATATTCTTTTTATATTGAAATCACATATGTTGTCGGGGTGTATGTTCGAACCTGTGTCCTTTTTCTAATCTAAGTTCCTGGGGGCGAAACTCCCCCAGGTGGCGTTGTCGAGCAACAAAAAATACACCGATTGGCGGTTTGTTGAAACTAGCGTGACCATAAGTCCCAAATCATCCAATTCGCCCACTCGTGTTCCCCTCTCTCTTGCCACATATAGGTAATTGGAACTTATGTTTGAATGAAAATGTAATAGTTTTTTAGCTGTGGTGACCACACTAGACCTTGGTGCAGTATCAGAAATAGCCGCAGGAGCAGCAGCAATAATAGCACAACTATAACTACAACTATAATTTGTTCCTGGGATAAGACCTCAAAATGGGTCCTGTTGTTCCTTTTGTTGGGTCCCCATATGACAGGGACACTGGTATGTTTTAACAAGCCTTGGTCCAAGGGTGAGTAACTGCCTTTTAAATTTTAAGCTTGGGTCCTTCACTGAAAAGGTCCAAGCACTTACGCCTTAAACAATTTATATGACTGGGACTGTTACTGAGGGCAGGAATACAGGTTCTTTGAGCTGCAGATGTGGGGAAAATGTAGCCTGGTGGTAGAAATATGGCTGCCACTGTCCCTGCTCCATTAGCAGTGCCCTTCAGCTAGCTTTAATACTAAGAACAGCTATGAATCAACACCATACACACACACTTTGGCTCTGAAACACGTGCAAACAAATGTCTGAGGTCATGACTGGGTTATTCAGATGGATGTGGTTGTGTTTGCATGTCTAGCATTTAGATATTTTGCTGTCATCACAGAGCTTTATCTAAAAAATACACAGGAGCCAGTTAACATACTACTACAAGGTACAAGGTAATTATTTGTCATTACAAAACACAGGGTTGTAAAATGAAATGCTACACAAAAACAGAAAATATATACAGTTATGTATATACAGATATACATTAACATGTAGTACATCTTTTGAATCTGCGTCAGGGTGTATGTAAGCAGCAGCAAGATGGTGATGATAATGTGGTCAGCATACTCATATCAAAAGTTCGACATCTGGGAAACACTGTCCATCATCTTTGACTGTGTGTGAGCACCAAGCACCTCTCCTCATCAAGCTTTAATCCTGCGCTCTGTTGGCTCAGAACACGGTCCACCTATCACGTGCAACGCCTTGATCCAAGATGTTGAGGTGGAGACAGGTCTCTGTGGGTGCAACAGTCTCACAGTCTCTGGTTTCATATTGTTTTGCCAGCCTGAGTCCCATTTAGACCATTTTCTTTTCCTGTTCTGCCATAAACAGTGTGTGTTTCAGGCAGTGGCATTTTAGAGCAGGGGTGGGCAATTAATTTTTCCAAGGGGCCACATGAGAAGCCCGGCTGTGTTGGAGGGCCAAATCAACAATGAGTTGAACTTAATTCTGCTCAATATTAATTTTCCCCCATTGTAAAAAGCAGTAACTGATATAGTTTTGATTAGCTGCTGCTGGTAATCAAAACTATAAGGATACTTTGTTACATTGCTACATTGTTTGTTTACACACAAACAAACAATGTAGCTCACAAGCATACAATACATGCTAACTTCTAGTATCTGCCCAGACACTAATTAAGTCTCACTTGTAGTCGTGTCCTCCTTAATCCAGCTCGCTTCCTCGGTGTGGATTAAAGGCGGTTGCAGCATCCTGCGTTGGCTGTTAAGACAGCGTAGTAGACGGGGGCATTAAGAAAACGGGCAAAAGCAGGCATTTTCTGAGGAAAAATCCTCCTTCTGCAGGCGGGGAAAGAAGCTGGTTGCACAGCGTCTTTTCTGGATCCAGAGCGTGTTTGGTAAACACGGGGCAGTTTTGGCTCATCCAGCAACATGAAAGACTGCTGCCTAGGCGGGTTAATCCATCCCAACATCACAGTGGACATTATGACTTGTCAGATTCGATTTGGATGAGGCTTAGCGACACACCTAAATGGATGACGTCAGTCAAGGATAGCAAAATTGTTGCGGCTCAGCTCATGGCCACATGCAACACGTTCATCCGGCCCACATACCACGTGGAATGATATTACTTGGGCAGTTTGTTCCAGTTTGCCAGATCAATTTTGCTGTCTGGGAACGGTTATGTCAAAAAAGCCACTGTGAGAAAGGTCCATAAATGGCATTCTGAATGTAATGTCGGGGAACGAAAGCGACTCGGAGGAAACCGTACTAACCCAGGAAGTCAAGAAACTCCACAGAGCAATGCTGTGAAAAAGTCTGTTGATGGCATTCATCTTGAAGGAAAGAAGTTCTCTAGTTCTTGACCACAGCTACCCCTCCACTCCGTCTGACCTACTACAAGTCAGGTGAGATGAAAGTTGTGATGGTTTGTAAACCTTTTGTTTCCTTCAAGATGAATGCTGCAAGCTTCGAGATTTTAAAGAAGCGAGGGGAGGTGAAAAAGAGGGAGATAGTAATTTAGTCATCGCTGCTGCCCACGATGCTCTGCCTGAATGGCCTGGTTAGCATTTTTTTTTTACGAATGTAATGTTGGGGAACCGAAGCGACTCGGAGGAAACCATACTAACCCAGGAAGTCAAGAAACTCCACAGAGCAACGCTGTGGGAAAGGTCCGTTGATGGCATTCATCTTGAAGGAAAGAAGTTCTCTAGTTCTTGACCACAGCTACCCCTCCACTCCGTCTGACCTACTACAAGTCAGGTGAGATGAAAGTTGTGATGGTTTGTAAACCTTTTGTTTCCTTCAAGATGAATGCTGCAAGCTTTGAGATTTTAAAGAAGCGAGGGGAGGTGAAAAAGAGGGAGATAGTCATTTAGTCAATGCTGCTGCCCATGATGCTCTGCCTGAATGGCCTGGTTAGTGTTTTTTTTCTTTTACGAATGTAATGTCGGGGAACCAAAGTGACTCGGAGGAAACCGTACTAACCCAGGAAGTCAAGAAACTCCACAGAGCAACGCTGTGAGAAAGGTCCGTTGATGGCATTCATCTTGAAGGAAAGAAGTTTTCTAGTTCTCTAGTTCCACAGCTAACTCCATTGGGACGTCCACGCTCAAACCTCACTCGCACAAGCATTATTTGTTCATTTCCTTTTGAACCACAGAAGGAATCTTCAAAATGATGATGGCCCAGGTGTTACTGTCTCTTCTGCATGTGCACACGTGATCTCTGACTCCTGAGCCTGGATTTTCTTGCGATTTCTCTCACACTTCTGTAAGTACTGCAGCTGTTTTTCGAGGGCCACCTTCAGGTTGGTATTTATTCTAATGAGCAGATGCAGTTCCTCACATTTGTTGTCTATCTTTACATTTTTCTTCAAGGTATTCCAACATCTCTTCCAAACTTCAGAAAATGAGTATGGCATTTGGGCTTTGGTTGCACTTGTCCTCTTACGCTCCAATTCAAGCTCATGTATTTCTTTGGACAACAGCTTTATGCGTTGGAGACAGGACTGTCTCTCTTCCTCCCAGACCTCATTTACTCTGTCCTTTTGCTCCTCCGGATCGCCTAAGGATTCCGTTAGCACTTCTGTCTCCTCTGTCGATGACATTCTCCTTAAGTGAGATGACTCAGTGATTTCTGAACCTGTGCTCTGTGTATCACCTCCTTGGCACAAGTCACTATTTTCTTGTAAGAGGTTCTCCTCCTGGTTGGTTTGGCTCTGGCTGGTGCTAGCTTGGCTGGGCACCTGGTCGTTTTCCTGGCTGTTCATGTCTCCGTGTTTGTTGAAGTCGGTTAGTGAATACTTTTCCGTGTAAAGGAAATGTAATCAAAATGTGGCCTTTTTATAGCAGTAGTAGATGTAATAAAGCCTCAAAAGGCTTTGATCTTTTAAAAGATCAAAGCCTCAAAAAGCTTTGATGTTTTCGAATGTTGCTGTATGTCCAGCAACATTCTAAGAGATCAATGACATCATGATGACATCATTTATGACATCATTTATGATATCATTTTACTCAGCAACAGTTTACTTAGCAATAATATGTAATATACAATGTCCGGTTAGATTTTCAAAATAAAGAATAATTATTTAAAAATAATGATTTAAAAATAAATAAAAAATAAAGCTTACCGTATGATATATTATGACTTTTGGAATGTTATTAAAGTTGTCAAAGGTTGTTTAAAGTTTAGGCACCAAAACTACTTGGTTAGGGTTAGGAAAAGATCACACGTAACTCACGTAACTGACGTAACATACCTTGCATTATTTAGGTACGTGAACAAAGTTGCATAACATAAATTAAAAATAAAATAATGGGACACAAACCCTAGTCTCCTGAGGGAAAGTCCTTAAAAAGGACCCAACCAACCACCCAACTACTCCCTGACTTGGAGTTTTCTTGCTCTTTACACTACTGCATTAGAGGGATGCTTCAAGAAGTGATGCTAGAGGTACCTACAGCATCAAACTTAGAAGCATAGGGTCCCTGACCAGGCTGTTGTGTTTTATGTGTTGGGTGAGGGTTAGATGATTAGTCAGACTTCTAGTTGTTTGTGCTGATAAAATTATGCCACACATGTGGGGTAAGGACAGTTGTGCTTGAAGGTTCTTGAAACAAAGACAAATGGATGCATTGAAAGTACAGGCAAAAAGCAGCGGTACAAAGAGTAGTGCAAAATCTTGAACTCAAGTACGAGTAGAGTTATGTTTCTGAAATATGACTCAATTACAAGTAAAACTACTGGTATTACGATAATACTTAAGTAAAAGTACAGCATTTTAGATTATTAGTTACTTTTAACCGTTGATGTTTAATTCATTGTCAATAGCAGGCGTTCAATCAAAAGGGTTTCTGTTTTTACTGTAATTACTCCCAACTCCTGTTCTGTTCTGCTCAGTGGTCATGGTCACCTCTCCAAACCTGCGTCTGCTACACAGTGTTATATTTCAGGGTTTTCATTGGCCCATTTGTGATTGGATAACCTTGTTGGCTACAAAAAGGCAGACTTGGATATTAACTTCAAATTGTACTCCACTCAATTATGATTTTAAAAGTAACTGAGTGGATTTCATGGTGTAATGCATGCTTAAGTACAAATACAAATAGTCATAATAGTACAATAAATGATTTAATATTAGTAATTTGAGAAGATGTAATTAGTTCCTTTGGCCCCTGGCAAAAAGTAATCGAAATGAACCTGGAGCATGACAGCAGAATGGCTTTGCTTTGTTATCATATTTGTCATAATAATTGGAGAGTGATATAGCTCTGCAGTGGCATAGATTAAAGGATTTTCAGCAGTCTCATATGAACTAAGTTCTCAAGTTCACAAGCACTTTTTAGCAACAGAACTTTAGATCTAAGGTAACCTGCAAAATACCACAGAAAAAGATGCAACACAACAAATTCCTGCATTTCCAACTATGATGATAACAATGACAAAATGAAAATACATTAGCGTCTCACTAAAGTCCGACCACCCTCTGCTCCACTGTAGCCTCATTTGGATCCGGGCTGATACAGCAATGCCCCCGAGCAGCTGGAGCTGATGAGTTTTCAAGGAGAATTCAGTTACTTTTTCCTCTGGGTGTCTGAGAACCGTTGTCATTAAAGAACATCAAAAGTCAAATCAGTCTTCATTTCCTCTGTCTTCATCTTTAATCATAGCAGGCTGTACTCATCAGGAAGGAGAGAGATCCAGTTCAGCGATACCAACCTCCATCACAGTTAGATGGGCTTTTTATTAAAATGAAGCCATATTTATCAATGAAAGTGGCTGTTATGAGAAGGAATAACCCCTTTGATGTTCTGTGCCATTTTCACAGGAGTAGGGAAGAAAAATTAGGCTGAGACAAAGATTGAATAAAGAAACTTGAAACCCTCTGTCTCTCTCACTGTTGATCCCCACCATGTAGATCTTCTCACATCCTGTCTGTTCTGAAAACAGACTGATGACCACATTCGTTTTCTTTCTTCATTCGTACTTTTTTCTTTTTCACTGTCCCATCCAATCTTCTCTCCTCCCGTCTCCTCTGTCTCAGTGTCTCTGTGATTGTTAAATCAATAAGTACATTTAGTTTGAAAGTGTTACTGTGGTTTAAGGTGAAAGGGCAAACTATTGGCAACACTCCCTGAAGTAGTGTAGCATCTACTTTTCTCTACAATTTGCACACTGTGGTGTAGTGATTTTTTGAATGTTCTCTGTCTCCCCCATTTTCTATGTCTCCATTGATTTCCATTTCTTTGTATGATATGAAAGTCATGCAAACTCTTTGTCATTCCAAGTTGTATTTTTTTGGCCGGGCGTACTCGGTACTTACAGTAAAGTACAGTAAAATCTGTAAAATGTCAAGACCGCAACCATTTTTATCAAAGTTAAACTGCTGTGAGGTGATACAGTTCAGACTTCTAAAATTCTTAAGCTTAAAATGTAACATTAATTGAGAAAGGAAAACAAGTATTTAGACTTGATTTTCACTGTGATGTGAGTGTACTGTATATACTGGTTGTCAAAGTGTGCAGAAATAAATGAGGACCAATTGCTGTCTGGAGAGAAATCAATGCTCAGCAAGATTTAAAGTATCAACATTTTTAGTCAAAGTGTGTAGACAAAATGAAATTATATTAATATATATATTATATTATATGATCTGATCCTGCTCTAGTATCTTTGAACATAAAATCAACCAAACAGAGTTATCAAAAATGTTGAAAGGATAACTTAGTGTGTTCACAGGTCTTGGGCAGTGCAACAGCAACTGAAAAAATGTTTAAAGTATAGATGCACCAATGCCGGCTCAGATTTGACCCGTATAATTTTGGCTGATTCCAATTTCCTTTCTTTCTAAGAACTAAGAGAATTTTTGTAACCTTTTTTAATGAAATAATGTAATTATATGTTCTAAATAAAACACTGTCTATTAAGTAACTAATAAAAGTAACACATTGTCGGCTATTATAATGGCCTATTACTGAAATATCTAAGTTAATTTTAGCTCCCTCTAATAAGCATTTATGCAGTGTATACCGGTATATCCAGGAATCTTATTGTGAAAGGTAAAAATGAAAAAAGTATATAATACACTGAAATTGACATGTGAGCAGTGTAAAAACTTTGCTGCTCTGGTTCAGACAACGGATCCTTAAACTCAAAGTAAATGTGCAGTTCATAATCCTCGGCTACAGAATTGTACCTTCCCAAAAGAAAACAGGTGTAACAGATCACAACACATCCTGTCGTAAACTCACATAATGTACCTGTCTCTGATCTTTGTCTGTCTGCCATCCGCTCTCACAGTGAAACACACAGACAGAAAAACGCAGTTAGGACTCTCACACCGACCTCTCACGTGACACTGATCGGCCGGTTGGCAAACTGTCCAATTGCGGCCCCTGGCCAATCGTTTGGTGCATCTCTAGGTTTTGGTGGCTCCAGAGAAAGCTGGATGTAATCTGATTAATTACCTGCACTGATTACACTTAGTCGCTAAATTGCATGGTGGGTAATGTAGGCACCAGGTTTTGAAAAGGAATAACGTTTGGAATGAAAAAGTGATATCTCTGGTTCTGCTGTATTAATTTTGATCATTTGTTTTTAAACTGTCCATAATAAGTCAAACAGAGTTACAGGAGTGCAATGCGAGATCAGTGGACTGCTTTTCAAAACCTGGTGCCTACATCACCCACAATGCAACTTAGCCACTAAGTGACATCACAACTGGCAATTTATAAGATAACATGCAGCTTCCTCTGGAGCCACAAAAGGCTTAAATGTTTTTGTGTAAAATTGGCGGAGTTACCCTTTAAGGTCCCACTCCTGTCAGGGTCCCTTTGTGTCTAACCCTCAATGTTCTTTCTCAACAGATAACGGCTGTGTGGTTAATAGCTGGATGTAATCAATGACCATCGCAACCAGACTGCCATTATAGTGAGCTCAACTTCATTAACATGGATTGCGATAGCTGTCACTCAAACAGAAGTTCTTCTTGTGTATTGAGGAGTTGCAGAGTTTAGCTTTGGGCAAACTAACCTGTACTGTACATTTACTGCCATTAGACAACTTCACTGCTGAACTTTCCCCTCGGCTCTGATCAACAACAGAGCTGCTCTGAGCTCAGCCACCATCACTCTCTCACACTCACCGCCACCACACACACACACTGCCCTCTTCTTAAAGGAGCTCCGCTATTCTTACAACCCACATAAGCCAAATCTGGAGGGCGACATATGACTCCCAGATTCTACTATAGTCCTACGTCATTGTTCCATTTTAGCAACAGCTTTGTGGGGTTTTTTTGTTTGTTTTTTAAGTTTAAGCACAAAATTAAGTTATTTGTCAAAAAACATTTGGTGAACAGTGTGGCTCATCAACAATGTCAGGAGAGGACTCAGAAAAATATGAAATATCATAAAAATGCAAAAATTCACTGGAGTGGGACTTTAAGTAACTGTCCTTCTGCCCGTCCTTCATCTATCAATTCAAATTGCCTTTCTTTTTTAGCTGATTTTCTATTGGTGTCTCACCATTCCATCTATGTCTCAGCCCCAATTCCACCCTATTAGCCTAACTCAAATAACAAATTCACTTTGCCAAGCAATCTATAAATATATCCTTGGTGGGTTTTTTTTTATATACTCGTGTACTACAAAATAAATTGTAATTATCAAAAACTAATTATATATATTTAGCAGTTAATGCTCCATAATGTTACTGCTTACAGTTTTGCAAGGGGCACAAATGTTGAATACACTTACAATATCAGTCCTGTAATTTGATGATTTGAGCGTGGTTTTGGTGACAACATGTAGCCTAAACACCATTAAGTGTTTAGTGTATGCTGATGCTCTCACAATAGGAATACTGATTAAATTCTCGTCACGCCTTCACAATTAAACTGATCACAGACCATAGAACACACACCAGTGGAGAAATAAATTAGTTAGTACTTGATAACACTGCTGGAATCGTTTCCTCACACTGCATTATAATTACCAATTATTGGCCAGTCAAAGAGTCAATGTCAGGGTGGCAAAGGTCAATCTCAACATTTTGACTTCAATAAGGCATTAATGGTGCATTTAAACACAGTGAGTGAGGGTGCAGACTGTCCATCTTGTAAATTGAATGTCTTTTGAATTCGAGGATGCTTACATTTGTTTGTATGCCTCCTCTGTACGAGGAATAGCTTGACATTGAGTGGACATATCTATGCCCAATCCACATCCCAATTGTCTTAGAGCTTTAAGCGTGACTCTGGTGTATTTTTATAAATTTTTTCCATTTCTTTGTTTCCCTTCATTTCACATCAGCATTGGCCTATTAACAGTCCCCTCACAACAAGACGATCCTCTTGAATCTTAGCCCTGGTCCTATTTCTGTAGAGTTTACATGCTCCCAAGTGTTCACATGTAGGTTTCCCACAGGTAATGTGATTTCCTTTCGCAATTCATGCGCAGATAGAGGATAACCTGAGTTGCCCCTGGCTGTGAATGTGATTGTTTTTTGTCTTTTCTGTATATGAGTGGTTGGCCCACAGTCAGCCTTGTAATGCTCAGGATGTTTCTCTACGAAAGGATGGATGGATGAGTGTCTGTGTGTCTATCTGCAATAGTTCACGCAGTTCCGTCAGCCTGCGACGTACGAATAAATGAACACCTAAATACAATAAATGTATGCTTATAAAGTTTGAACATATGTATATCGCTTCAGTGACCTTTCAGTTGTTTGTTCTACTGAAGTCTTTCAAGGCTGCAACTGTTTTCAATAATCCATCAACAGCAGAGGACAAACACACTGCTACCTTACCTCGTGTCCTTGATTTTGAACTACATCAATTGTATTTGTACTTTGTATTATCATGCATAGTAGGTGCATATGAAATTATTTTTCATTCTAAGTTTGTGCTGCACAGTTACACTGTACACTAGGAACTACCTCAGTGATTGTGGCATCATCGAGTTATTAATAAAAACAAAACATCCGTTTTTAAATCGATTTCAGAAAACAGTGCAGCTGACTAACAGGAGGTTGGGCATACAAGAGTTAGAGCAAGAGTTAGTATTCCCTATTCTGGCAGGGGTGCTCTGTACCTTTTGTGGCCGATTCATTCGGGGCCTGCAAATTGCTCTTAGTCTTGCCCCTACCTTGAGACCAATTTGCCTTCAGAGATCCTACCAGGAGCTTTTGCCCCTGACGACACCTCCGCCATGTCAGGGCCAGTGCCAGACAATTATTAGCAAGGGAGGCACAGTTGGGCGCTCCTTCAAACATGGTCAGACATTTTTATTTTCTTTCTCTTCTTCTCTCTTTGTATTTGGTAGTATTGCAACAGTATTGCATTTCAGTTTGAGTTGAGATTTAATGCCCACTCTTAGACCAATCGGAAGAAAGTATTCAGCCGAGCCATTATATAATCCCATCATAACATATGCTAATTTATGATATAACCAACAACCAAAAGGGTGCATACCAACTACAATCAAATAGTCTATCTGTCTCTGCACTGGGGGTTCAAAGCAGGGTGAGGAGTCAGCTGTCCAAGTAAGATCCCAAAGAAGGGGGGTTTTAGGGAAGGAAGTTAAACAACAAGCACAAATATGGAATCACAATCACAAAGCCCAGAATTCACTACTCACTAATTTCAGTGTACAGTAACAGGACATTACTTGACGTCGTGAGCTGCTCTTTGTTCATGACCTGTTAGATCTGAGTGTTTTTTCTCCTTTTTGGTGTGGCGCCTTCCCTCATAACCGCAACTCGCAAGAACCTAATCTCTCCATCTGTGGTTGACGGTGTCGTATAGCGATACTAAATATCTGGATGATCTGCATGTTGCCCAGGAGCTACCATTTCAACAAGGCCTCTGGTGTGATCGTATCCCTTTCTGGAGCTTTGTATCGAGCCTTGAACTGCAGTATCATTTTAAAGGCTTTGTAAAATAAATCCATAATGATAAATTCAACACTTGATGATGCTGTGGTCAGAATGTTGAGCTGCTGCCTGCGTGCTAACTGAGGAAGCAGCTGCAGTGCAGTCAGGGCTATTGTTGCTTGCTGTGTAGCAGTCAGAAAAAACATAATTGATCCTGCTTGGAGAAGTCCCCTCGGATGTGGAAAGTGGTGGTTGTTCTGAGTTTGCAGGAGTGGATCCTGTAGTTCATTCTGATGGTGCAGAGGCATTTTGTGCCATTTCCTTACGTCTTTTTTAAACTTTGCTGCGTAGCTTCATTTAAAGTAAAAATGCGCATCAAGGTCAACAGGGAGTTACGACATGTTTTGTAAGCAAGTTAAGGCCAATTCGTCGAGGAGATGCAGGATTGCCCCCTCAAGGTTGAGGTTGAAGTACCTCATGGTCTGGATCTTGGTGGGGTTTTGGTGCAGCATCAGCAGTGATGCAGCAGTCGCGCCGGAAGCCAAAGCTTTTGATTTAACAGTCAATCTACTTTCTAGCCCTTACCTATGGTCATGATCTGTGGGGAGTGACAGAAAGAATGAGATCATTAATACACACAGCCGAAATAAGTTTCTGCCACAGGGTGGGTGGGCTCATCCTTCAAGATAGAGTCTAGTTCGGAGTAGAGTCACTGCTGCTTCAAAAGGACCCAGTTGAGGTGGTGCTTTACCTGATTAGGATGCCTTCAGGCACTTCGGAGGTGTCCTGGGTAAGACCACTTGTGAGCGGACCAAGAACTCGCTAGAAGAATAGCTCATGTAGCCTGGGAATGCCTCCGGATCCCCCAGGAGGAGCTGAAAATGGTTGCTGGGGAGAGTGACATCTGGAATACCCTGCTTAGCCTGCTGCCACAACCCGACCCAAGATAAGTGGAGAAAATGGATGGAAGAGTTAGCATTAAAGAAACGTAACACTCAATATGCACATAAAGCTGTATTTCAGAACACATACTTAACTGAATATTTTGAGACATATTACAACTACAGCATTACCAGCTGAATAGCATTACAAGGACATGAGGACACAATGTGCAGTATGAGAGCAGCTAAGCTAGCTAACACTGCCTTAGCTGTGGCATTCTGAAATTACTTTCATACAGACACGATTTTGACCACATATGTGTTTGTTTCAAGAACTACCAACCTGCGGGGAAGCGGGAAATAATGTGACGGGCAACAGACAGTGAGTTTCTGTCTGTTTCTTCTCCCATTCTGAAGATGAGCACTCGCATTAGATCACACCCAGCAGTAGAGAAGCGACACCCACTTACAGCACAAGTAACTCTTGTTCAAAGTTATCTTCTCTTTGTGAATGATATAACAAATAAAAAAAAACTTGCTGACGATTTCCCTAGTTGTCTGCAGACTTTCCACCCACCTACATGTCTCCTGTGTGTATGTTCATGAGCATGCTTAAGTATGTGTGTCAGTGTGCACACCTACACAGGAAGGCAAGTGTGTGTGACTGCATAGAGAGTGTGACTGCATGTGTGTTGGTACATGTTCTACTTGGAAGAAAACATTTGTGCAGATGGTGTGTTGGTGTTTGGACGGGATCTGTCATGCTAATGCTGCTCATCAAAAATGACTGATAATCAATCATCAGTCATTAACATGTTTTAATGAGAAAATCTGGGGATGGAGAAAATGAATAAATGGATGGTAGAAATGTGTGACTAGAGTGTACAGTGGGGAGAAGCAGCAATTACTGGTCTGCAAAAGCAATTTATAAAGCATTTTCAGGAAAATATACATTGTTCATTTGCCTATGAAAAGTTACTAAATTAAAAATGATCTGATGGGTGGAGCTTGCGGTCAAAGTTTTGAGGACAGGTGATGCTTGTTGGCTTCCGAGTTAGTAGCACTGGTAAAAGGAGCTTTGCGCTGCTCAGCGTGCCTCACCCTTTCCTGACTTCATTATTACTGTCGAGGGAGATGAACTTCCATCAGGTGTGAGCCTTACTGTTTTCCTTGTAGATGTTACCTTCACATGGCACTTCAACAGTGTTTCCCCTGGCATCCCTGCAGGTGCTGTTTTCAGTCAGACTGCAGCTAGCTGGAGGTAGCGTTCACCCCCCTCCCCCTCCATTCTAACCTGTACGGTGTGTGTGTGTGTGTGTGTGTGTGTGTGTGTGTGTGTGTGTGTGTGTGTGTGTGTGTGTGTGTGTGTGTTAGAAGACCATACTATTGTTTTGAGCACCATCTATATGGTATGCCTTTCTTGATGTTGGGTAACAATGAATGCCTCTTGTAATAGGACCAAGAAAAATGGTGTCGGCTTCCTGGCAGACCTTGTTCTGCTGTATTTGGCAAAGGTAATGCAGTATATCCTCCTAGTTGGTGTTTTCCCTCATTTGTAAATGTTAAGCTTTTCTTTCATTCATGGTTTTTATGTGATTTTGGTTGTTTGGTTTTTTTTAAATCACATCAGAAAGAGGTGAGGGGGATTATATTGTTGTTGTTTTTTTACTTTACTCTATTTGGTGGTTGGGTAGCTTTATTCCTGTAGGTGGTTGGTTGCTCTGTGGAAGTTTCACTTTTCTTGGGTCTTGCTACCTTGCTCCTCCTAACCTGCGCGTGTCATTTTTTGTTCAGCAATGTGAGCGTAAACGACCGTGTTACTACCTTCCAATTTGTGGTGTTTTCTAACCCATGTGTGCCTTGCTTTGTCTTGCAGTGTGAGTGTAAGCAACAGTGTGTGTGTGTGTGTGTGTGTGTGTGCCCCTCACAGTACTGGTGGTGGTGGAGCACTGTGGACTCTTTCCCTCACTCGCCCGCAAAGCATCATCACTGGCTCTTATAATTTAATAAACTTATTCTGTTGAATATGAAACTGAAAACTCACATCTGCTCCCATTTTTACTCAAGAACTTGGTTGGGTGTTTATTCTCAGGGTGAAATTTATTGTGGAGTTGTCAGGTTTTCATGGGCTGGGGTTTTTCTGGATGCCCCGGTCACAATCAAATATGGATTTGAATAGAAAACATATGAGGCTGGGGGATATTATACAAAAAAATGTTTGAGTCTTCATTTCTTGTTATGTCATGATTGCTTCTTTACTTGTTTTACCCGGTGTTTTCTGCCTGGCTTCAAGGAGAAAAAAATAAATAAACACATAGTTAACAAAATAAAACAGCCTAAACAACTTGTGCAAAAGTATAGTCTAAATAAAAACAAAATTTGGCAATATTTGGGGATAAAATGTTATGAAATACAATAAATGCAACATCCCACAATGTTAAAGCTACTGTTGGTAAGACAGTTTATTTTTGAGTCTCATTCCCAGTTCGCCAAATACTGACGTTTTGGGTTTCCCCAACTTGTCAAATAGTGATGCTTTTGGATGCCGGCCGATCCGTCCTACAATCTTAAAGCGTCAGTATTACTATCTATCTTAACAGAAACTTTAAAGAAAGTGAGAAAAAATTCCTGGATCTTTATCTGGGGCCATGCCAAAAGTTAATGGGTTCCATGCTAGGTCTAGACACATCCTCTATCCAAGTTTGGTGTAAATCTGTTCAGTAGTTTTTGTGTAATCCTGCTGACAAACCAACCAACCAACAAACAGAAAAGGGTTAAAACATAACCTCCTTGCCTGAGTTAATAAACGCACAGTTAACAAAATAAGATGACCTAAACACATCTATGCAAAACATTGTGACAGCAGTATCTCTAAGAGAAGAAAAGTTGAAAAAACTCTTTTCCCTGTCAATTGCTAAGGCAGTGCTAACATGCTAACACGCATTCAACACAACACCTGAAAAAGAGGAATGAAAAAAAATAGAGAAAATTATAAGAAAATAGAGCTGATTGAAATATGTTGCTCACTTTGAGAACTCTGCAGTGCAGGTCAATCTAACCCATCTCCAACTGGCTGTCAGAGATCTTAGGAGATCTCATCCCATCATCTTCTGTGAGCCCATAGAATATTTGATGGTGCAGCCTGTTTATCTTAACCCCTCCGCTGTCTAATTAGTTTGACAGTTCTGATCATCTCCCCTTTTACTGGTGCCTCAGTAATCTGGTTAGCACAGGACCATGCGCTGCTATACTGAATGCTGATAACCCTCTAAACACACATGGGGACCTTATGAAATTCAGATGGGTTCTTTAATTCATGCAGTACGTTGAGATTCATAGTTATTTTCTGTCATCTGGAAGCTTGAGGCTAGCCATGTCCCTTTGGTTTTCTATGAAGAACGTTAGCATTGGGAAAGATGAGTGAAAAATGAAAAAGCAATGCATTATAAGTTTGATTAATCAATTATTGATTTAGATTTGAATGTATTAATTAACTGTATATGTTAAGCAAATATGCCGATGGTGCTAATTAACATTACATAAACCATATAGAAATGTCTGCTCTATGCTGTCTTTAACTGATAGCACATCATGTAAAACACATCACCTTAAAGCAGTGTTTATACACTATTTATTATCGTATGGTTGTAGCCCTGGATTCAGTAATGAGTGTGGTCACGTTTCTCCAACAGAGAAAGATCTCGTTTTTAGCCTCCTTCCTCACAGAAGTTGCTGTAAATTAGATCTAGATATCAGTCACTTTTCTAGAGCAAGCATGGCTATAAGTACTGACACATGCACACAGACACCCACGTCTTTTACCTATTATTCATCATTTCACTCTCACAGATTCTGTGTGTTTGAAAGAAGGAATAGAGGAGAGGAGATTGAAAGCAAGTCAAGAAAGCTCATAAAATCAGAAAAAGAGAGGCCTCGGGAGAGAAAACATACAGTACAGTATGAACCCCACAGGCAGCGTACACACACTGAAAGAATTGTAAAAGATAGTAGACAGACTGTTCCCATGAACCCAGGCAATGAAAAGGAATGGAGAAAGAAATGAGGTAGCAAGCTACAACTTCACATCATCACAGACACTTGAGAGTGTGAAAGCTGCTACATCTTCAATATTGTGTTGGACATGCAGTCATATGGAAAGATGTATAAATGCAGCAAACATTTGCCAATACTAAAAGAGAGCTGAAGAGAAACCGGAACGCTTCAAGAAGTGAGAAAACCTCATTCAAAATCCCACTGACATCTGTAACTAGGCTCATGAAAGTGATAAAGTAATGAATTAACCTTATTTATGTAGCTTCAGTCACTTCACATATAGCTGGCACCCAATTTTGTGAAATTATTAATTTTCAGTGAGCTTCAGGTTATACTGCTTCTTATAAATAATCAAAACAAGTAATAGTTACATAACCAGCCAAAAGTTTCAACACCAGGTGAAGGCACACACTGAAAGAAGGCGTACCTCATTCAATCAATTTTTTGTAATTATTTTTTTATTTTTTTATTTTACCTCAGAAATTAAGCTAAAGCAAATATTTTCATCTGATTTTGGGCAAGGAGATAACAAGTAGGCTCAAATTCATCGGGTATTTGGAGAACTGCACTGGAAAACTTTGAACTAGTCCAGCTCTGAGTAAATACGATGAATTATGTGTGGTCTCATTTAGGGGTGATGGAGTTCTCTGGTTGGTGTTCCATATAAAATCTTGCCCGTAATGCATCTTTAAGATAGATAATAACGTCTACCTTAATCTATCAATAAGTCAAATGCAGCTAAAGTAAAGTACATATCGACCCAGGTCACATTTGGCAAGATAGAGAGAGGGACACAACAGTTACACATGAGGTCGGTGACATTTTGCTGCAGAGGAGAAGCAGCAGTATCACTAGCTCTTATTGACTGCTTTTGATGTATGAACAGTCCGGGGAATTTGTTCTCTGGCTGTCCCCCGAGGAGGAAAGTCACTGACACGTTAGCAATGATGGCATCCTCCTAGATGACCTGCAAAGAGAGTACGACCTGCAGTACACAGGCAGAGAGATCCATCTGAAAATGTGTCAAACACGTAGACACATCGCTGAAGCCCGGCCACCGCAGTCCATCGGCGCCCTTTCTATTAATTCACATGTCTTTAGTCTGCTGTGGAGCTCCTGCTGAGTTTCAGCGATCAATAGAAAGCTATTGTACTGAGTGAGGTAGCAATTATTAAAGGTCACTGTCATGGGATTATCTCCAAATTAGCTTTATTCTCTGATTGGTGTGATTAGATTTTTGACATTTAGCAGTGCTTTATCTGTGACTATTACACAGCCCAATTATAAAGATCTAGTGATGGCTGTAGCCCTCTAATCAAATACACTTAGGAAGAAAAAACGATTTTGTCCTAATCAGCAACTAGTGTGTCCCTTGTTAAACCAAATATACAGTAATTAATTAGACCTTTCTAGCCACTTCAAGCAGATCATTAAAACAGCTACATTTATGTAGTTTTCACTGTCTCATGCTTAATGAATAACTAATAATGTTGAATCTACTTTTTGTAATTAGTAAATTACATGTACATTCACCTGTGGTATGTTCACGTTATTGTGCAGTCAATTGATACTGGCAGTAGTTGGTTTTTCCAGATTTCCAAATTTAACCTGTGCTCCATGTTACCACCCTAACCGCTCCACCCGCGACATATGAATACTGAAATCAACTGTCAGTGATGTGGAGAGTTTGAAGTGTAACAGAGGCTGTTCTCACTTGGTATCAACATGCGTCATTGATGATCCAGTCACAAGTGGACAGCTCTAAGTGCAGGTGTGAACACCCCCAAGTAGCATTGAGGACGCATTTGAGATCTGATCACTCAGACCACATTCGGAGGTGATCTAGGCCGCATGTGACCACGTTCTTTAAGCAGTGTGTCCGCACATGTGTCCCGGGCCACATGGAAGGTTGCCTACTCAACTGACGTCCTCTCTGAAACGAAAAGGAGAAGAAGACAACACAACTGCAGACAGAATTGATAACACACTGTCTAATTTCCATGTGATTCTTAACTTGCCAGTGTTAACAGCAGATGTTTGTGAATACACTGCGGTTTCAACCCTTGAACTAGTAACTGCAATATCCCCAGCCCCCCTTACAAATCAAATGATTTTAAGAGTCGTTGCGACGTCGAGAGTTGATAAATCTTTGCGAAACTTCGCTACGACGAATTCAAAATTATTTATGCCTTGTATAGTGGGCATCTACATTAAATGCAATACCTTAAGTTGTTCCTTTCCTTGTAAAAAGTATTGAGGCATTGCTGTACCAGCCTGTCTGTTTCCATGTCTAGAGTGCGTCAACATATAGCAGTTTAGAAGAGAAACAGTGTATCACGCGTGGAGAACCAGACTTCCAGACTTCCTTCAAAAAATGCTCAATTTTGTTGGTTGAAGAGTTATGAGACACTTTATAAACTTTGTGAAACGCTGTCCACAACAAATTCTTAACAATTTGGGCATTCTTATTAATTTGGCATTTTTCACACAAAGAAAGAATATCCTCATATATTACGTATTAGTTTGACAGGTGATGTTTGTATGTACTTGCATATAGAGCGGGAAAGATTGATCACACGCAGTCACTTGAGATGCATGTTAATGTCAGGTTTGAACTGATGGGTGTAAAGCTGTTCACTTGTGATCGGATCACTCAGTTATACCAGGTCTAAATTCCCCTAAAAGCTACAGTTTTGCTGTGTTTGGTGCACATTTACATTTTTCCTACTACTCATTTATGCCATTGCTGTATATATAGAACCCGATACTATTCAAAAATGCCCCCCCTATTAATAAAAAAGGTAACTTTCTTTGTTTAAATCAACTCAAAAGGACCAAGGTGCCATGAATTAATTGAACATCCCTCTCAGGTGATTAAGAGAAAAGCTAATCACAAATCATGATGCCGCACACACTTTTGCAAGGGCATTTTTAACACTAATAATTCCTGTCAGGAATTCTGCCCTCATATAACACGTTTACAGCAGCAGTGAACAAAACGTATGCAAAGTATTGACATAAAGTAACGACGTAAATATCTCAGTTTATATTAGATGAGGCGAATACTGTCAATCCTTTAAATGCTGGCTTGTACAAGTGAGGTCAGGAGGTCATGGTACTTTCTTATAAATCATGTTTGCATTGTTAATAGTTGCCAGGGAAACACCTCAATAAATAGACACATATTGTCCACTATTCTTAATCACTCTGGCCTTGGTCACAGTGTTCTGACATGAATGGTCCATACAGTTTGTACAGACATAGGGTTCCCGATTTGACTTGTTTTTGCTGGGTCACTCACTCGCTCTAAAAGGCCGTTCATTGTATTTATTGTCCGAAGACAGCTTTTTGCAAGAGTTTCTCGCTACATGGAACACTCATGAGTTGGCTTTAGACAGCTCCATCTGTGATCACTGCTGTTCCAGAGCAGGGATGGAAAAGACAAATAAGCAATGTTCAGAATTTCTTCTCACACTCTGGTTTTGGATTTATGTGCATCACAGGGTTTTGTGCCAGGGAAGAAGCATTTTCTTTCTGACGCAGCGGCCCGAAAAAGCTTTTTCTTTCACCTCTGACCATTTAGCTATTTTGTTGACACCCCATGAACCTGACTTTTTCATTTTCAAACCCCGCCTTTAGTTCCAGTCCTTGGTGTCAAGCATGGCGGGGATTTGTTCTTTAGGTGCCAATCTTCTTTCAGCAACTCAAATGTGAAAGGAACAAGCTATTTTTCCTGGTCATTCCAAGCAGTATTACCATAACATTACACATCCTATTCAAAAAGTTCTACCGCTACCTTGAAATGCAGAAATGCTGTGATCCCTTCACAAGTGAAGAATTCCTGAGAGGTAGGCAGTCTCTGTTTCCTGCTTTTTATTTCCTGTCTGTTAACATCTGTATAGTCAATCCTCTGCAGATTCAAGCTGTGTTTTGTTTGATAAAGGGGAATTCCTATATTTTAAAATCTGGACCATTTAAATGACTCATACTTAGCAAAAGTTTAAGAATAGGTACAGTATGTTGCCTCAGCTAGTTGCCACGACATGGTTGCTATGGCTGCAAAGTAGTCCTTTTTGGGAAACTCCGACCATCAAAGTCATTTCCATGAAGTGCTTGTTTTTGCCACTCAGGCTGAGGTTGTCATCAGCGTTAAGGAAATGATTCTTACAGAGATAGATGACTAAGATCATTTTTGAAACCAGACACACATGTCTGGTTCAAGCAGAAGTATTGCCCTGAAATCTTGCGAGAGGTGAGTTTTTGCAGGGAGATGACCGTGAAACATGAGTCAGACAGTTGGGGAGAGGAGTTTGGCTCGTCAACTGCCAAGCAAGAACTAATTTCCAAAGTCACAGCTATCTTTTTAATTGATTACAACAATGCTGAAGATGTTCCACTAATTCCTCCGTCCATCACCATCCCTCACTCATGACCAAGTCCCAGAGATATGAAAACAATATTTGCAACTGGCATTAGCTAGCATTAGCATTAGTGCCTGCAATTTTCATGTAATTCGCAGTTTGTGTTGGTGTAACGTATTCAAAATGGCTCATGTTACATCCAGCTAATTATTTTAAAAATGTTCCTGCAAGTAAAGTGATTTTAGATAATCCCCAAAGGAACGGAAGATAGGGTAACATGTCTTTTGGTGTTTGTCATGGTTTTGTTATGTTATCCATTGTTTTATGGATTTAATGCATAGTGAAACTTAATTTACTTGTAGGTTAGCTTACATTAATGTGATGCCATCTTTCAAGACAGAGCGTTGCCAAGAGATAACCAGTCAGCTCTATTGTACTTGTCACAGCTGACACCTGCTGTGACCATATACCCAAACAATTCCAGGAAGTTTGTTGAGACACCACACAGAGGAAAAGTCAGCTCACTCGTATGCAATGAATTTCATGAGGACATTTTAACTAGCATTGTAGTAGCGAGGCTGTTCCTTAGTTAACCACACTTTTTACTCAAAGAAAGCTACCTGGTTAGCCCTCTTACAGTTAACTAGCCTCATTAGTGAGCTCAGTATTGGTTTTCTAGATTATAAAAGGAAAAAAGATGTACATGCACATGTTGGAAACTATAGTCTGAGAAAACAGCATCCTTCACTAACACACAGAGAAAGCATAAAGTGATACCTTCATGGCAATTTAATATTCTAGTTAACTATCCCTAGAATATCATGGCTACATACACTCACACAAACACACTGGCAGCCATTACTTTGTTTTTGTCCAAGTGTTATACCACTTTATTTTGTAAGGATGAATCAGGGGACAGACCTCTTATATTCACATCTCAAGTGGTTAATGAAGAGCTACACTCAGTCACCAGCCCTCACTCCTCGGTGAGAGCCCTTCAGCATTTACTTGAGCGTCGCAGCGGTGGGAATAGTTTTCGAAAGGCTTAATTCAAGGTGGATGATCCTGCTCAAGAGGATTGACTTGCACTTTACTGCAGATGGTGCTGGCATGCAGTGCTTTTTCACAACTTTGCTGAACAAAAGTTTGTATTTGATTCCCATCTGGATGTAGAGAACAGCTGGCTTGAAGAAAGCTGTGCCCCAAACAGAAGTGAAGTACAAGCTCAAGCTCACACTGCTGGCCAGAACCCATGATGTGAGTCAACTGACTTACTGAGAGCTGGCATCGGTCCTGCCCAGCTCAACTGTATTTAAGGCATCTTGCACTTTTTTGTTGGATATTATTTAGCAAGAAAACAGGCCATTTTTATACCACTAACATTTACTTTGAAATGGTTGGCTAATAACATGCTGAGGAATTCAAGGATAGAATATGTGACATTTCTGCTTTAAAATGACTAAAAATGACCAGACCTTTTGTAATATATTTTGTTGAGTTCTTAAATTCTCCCAAATGTTTCTAGCAATGTTCAAACCCAGAGAAATCTGTAATTTTGCTCAAGATAACGGTGTGTTTCATTTGCTCGACTGTCGCTATAACTTCCTGGAGAGAGTCAGAAAGTGAGGAAGGAAGTTGGCCAACAAGACTGAACTTAACATGAATAAAACCTTAAAGCTTTATCCTGTCTTTGAACATTTCAGCCTGAGTCACATAGATGGATTTTCTTCAGCAATGGTAGCAATGAAGACAACAACTCCCATGGGCCTATGCTGATCACATATTTTGTTTTGTTTTGATTGAGACCTCTGGCGGCAGAAAATACATATCATGTATTTAAAATAAGGTTAAGGTCTGAAATTATAAATGTATGTAAGATATATTGCATTAAAGTGACTTAAGGCATTTTCCTTGTATCACCCTATTTTCCAGCATATTACCCATCATTTGCCCAAGAATAAACACAATAAAATGATACAGTATAGGCTAAAAATTTTATAAATTGGCCATAAATGGCAGAAAACAGCAACAGCCACAGACAAAGGTTTACATACACTTGTAAAAAGTGTATCTTGCGCAAATTAACGGCCACAACTTCCGGCACGTCCTGTTGCTTAACCGGAACGAGTGTTTTTCATAGCAACGGGATTGCTAATCCTCTTTCTTTCTTCCTTCTTTCTTCCTTCCTTGATCTGGTTTAGAGACTTAATCGAGTAAATAATACCACACTATTGTTATTGCTCAGCCAACCTACCAAATGCTTCTAAAGCCTTGAAAGTGCTGCCGGTGCGTCAGTTATTATGATACCTGCACTGGAAGTATCACCCATAACCGTTTCCCCAGTAACATCCCCACGAAACTCGTGGACAGGAACGTGAGAATTTGTGTTCTTATGGGATAACGTTGGTTGCCTAGCAACGTAACTGTAATTAAGGCCTGTCTGAGTGTCTCTGCACTCAGCTGTTCAACCATTTTCAAACTCTCCTCATACTGTCTGTTAGTCTCTCTTTGACTTTCTCAGTCAGAAAGCACATTATCTAAAGTAATCAGTTACAGCTGCTTTCTCTCTCTCTCTCTGTGTGTGTGTGTGTGTGTGCGTGTGCGTGTGCGTGTGCGTGTGCGTGTGCGTGTGCGTGTGCGTGTGTGTGTGTGTGCAGGCACGCTTAGGCCAGAGTAAGAAGCAGAGATGATAAGAGGTCAGCCACTATTAAGCTAGCTTAGCCCGTGTATATGCAAATACAAGTCTAAGCAGTGTGGCTTTGGGCTGTGTTCATTGTAATCCTTTTACTTCAAACTGCCAGCAGATGTTTTGGGGTTTTTTTCCACTAGAGTTAAGTTTTGAAAATCTCCAAAGTGAAACTGAGTATGTCTGATTTGTAGTGTAGTAGTGTGAAGTTGTGTGCCACTGGCAGGCTGCAGGTGGAGTACAGTGCTTTGTAAAGTGACAAAAAGTTGAACCTTTAGTGTGCAGCACTGCTGATACACATTCTGTAGCCAGGTGCAAGCTCATAGAGCACAGCACAGTGTGGTAAAATGGATATATTTGTATATATTTGTAGTATTCTTACTACTTTACTCTAAAATGTATACTCTATAAACGGCATATATCTGTGATATACTTGAGTACCGTGGTCCGGAGAAAAAAAATTGCAAGTACATCTTTGCCTGTTGGAATGCAGCATTAATATTTGGCCTGAACTGGCCCTTTAAGCATTATTCATTTTTAAAATACAAGATACAATTAAAGCTTGCATAGATCAAGTGTGTTTACTGAAAAGAGTTGCCATGGCTTTCATTTATCATGAAGCATGCAGACAGACATGTAGGAAGTTGTGTGCAGACACTGTACAGAGAATTGCCAGAACATTTCCACTTCTACTTGTCGTTGTCATGATATTTAAAAGGATTAGTGTATAAAGACATCACATTTATTTTTCAAAACATAGTTCTTACACAATCTCAAAAGCATAGAGATAATATTCTTTCTTATATAGAGTTTTAAATGTTTCCAAAAGTTTTCATCTGTTTTGCTCTCACAGACTGATCGTTAGACAAAGCAGCTCTGTCTTACAAGAACAAGGATTTGTCTTTGCTTTCTGTTTCACTCCCTGATTCTTAAGAAGCTCCGGCCTGCCGGCAAGCTGCTTTATCAGAGAGTGTGCAGAACCCGGTGATGTCAGTGGAGAAAACAGGAAGTTAATGATCGTGATTCTGCTCTGTCTTATTATCTTCTGGGGGAGAAAATCTTTAGGGCTTCGCTTTGTAATTTTCTTAAGTTGATGACTCGGACACTAATCTTTCACTCGGAGAAGGGACGTTAGAAGTTACTTTTTTATTTAATCCTAGAAAATCCTCGTCTCTGACCATTTTGTGGACTGTGCCACAATGTGTGTCTGAGTGAGACATTAACCTAATCTTATGAATGCATATGTATATGGTTTAGAAGGAGTTGTGCACACCATTGAGCCTTGTTATTTGGGTACATTTCCAGTTGAAGAGAATGGTTTGATCCATGAACTCTGCTTTTTTGGCCTGGCACACTTCAACTGCATCCAAGGTGGTAGTAGCACCTACATTACGTCACTGACAAATTAATTAGCTTGCTGTTGGTTCAGTACTCACTCTGTCCTCTAGCTTTCATGCCAGCACAAAGCTGGGATTGTGAAAACACATACAGTGCCATTACCATCAGGTGGTAGTTAGGTGTTCTCTGGCTCCAAAATGGGCCTGCATGAGCCAATCTGGGTGGAGTGCAGCACCACCCAAGAAGAAGGAATTTCTCAGTGTTACTTGGTAGACACAGACCCATCTTTAAAATCAAATAAAGCCCTGTAATGTATGTTGCTATGATTGTGAATTGATATTTTTTTTTAAATGCTGTCTGGTCCAAAATGATTGTTTGTTTATCTCTGTGAAAGAATTCTGACAGTTGGTTCCAGCTTCTAACAAGGTTTATGAGCCAATAGTATAACACTGTTGGTATCACTTGGTATCTGTTTCATCAGCATCAAGAGTCATGGTATTTGCCGGTGTGTGGGGGAAAGAAGATGAAGAAGAAAGAAAGAAGAAAAGAAGACTCTTTATATGATCACATATCATACAATATACAACATAGTGAGGTTTGTACTCTGCGTTTAACCCTTGCACCCCGGGACTAACTCCAGATCTTAGCCAGTGCCTTTAGTCAATGGTACTGACTGGAGAACCAGAGTCGGGGGGGGGGGGGGGGGGGGGGGTGAACCCGCACACGCACGGGGAGAACGTGCTGCACCCAGAAAGGCCCTGCCCCAGGACCTTCTTGCTGTGAGTCAACAGTGCTAACCACGGCCACCATGCTGCCCAACATTAGCCTTAGCAACATAATCATTCGCTAGCTGGCCTTAGCAACGTTAGCTAGTGCAACAAACTGGCAACCACTCGTGGGGGCAGATGGATTGAAACCACAGCGGTGTTGTGACGTGAATACAATGGAAGGAGGGAGATGGAATGCAACATTTTTTTTGGCTGAATGTTACCTAAACCTAAAGCAATCAATACAGTGTCTGTACCAGGGCCTCCATCCATGCTGCTATGGAGAAGAAGCCATTTAGAAGCTTTAATCAAAATGCTTAAACGCTGCAAATCTTTTATATAATAGAATTTTAATATATAATAGAATTTATAGTACAATAGAATTTTAAGCTCAGTGATTGGAGGTTTTTTTGAAAATGCAGCTGTGGATATTTTATGTCAAAGAATGAGATATTTTCTCATGCAGTTCATCTTTTGTATTGATGTTTCAGTGAGACTTTCATGCCCATCCAGGCTGTAGAAGAGCTCCAACTACGAATCACAGAAAATTGTGATAATATGAATGTGACTTCTGTAACAGAGGACGGATCCTAAAGACTGTCTCAACATGACATCTGCTGTAAACATTATGTTCCTCACAGGATGGCTACAGAATGAAGGTTTAAAAAAATAGATGAATTGGCATACTGTTGCAAAAATTTGGCTTAGGTTTTATCATTATTATGGTGATATAGTGGTAAACTGTAGAAACACAATGTACAGTGAACATCAAGTCACCCAATGCATTGATAAACAAATCTTGTCTTCAGCTCAAAGACTGGCTATGAGGAGAATAACTGTGTTTTGGTAACAAGTTGTTCTGACTGTCAACTATACATTTAGTACGTGTTCAAATCAGTATGAAAGCACACCTTGCTCATTAAAAGAACAAAAAAAACCACCACAACATTTAACTGCCACAGCTGGAGCAAAAGCCAATATATTTATTTTTGTACAAATGGTCTGATTTGTGGAAAAATCTGAGAGTGAGATGTTTTTGAAAAGTTTTCACTCCTGAAGATAAATCACAAATCCACAGTGGGCCGAGACTATGATCTCCTGTTAGGCTATTTGTTTCAGCTGTTAAAGTATTACTATAATTATTACTGTAAATAATTGTGAACATTAATACAAAACATGTTGGTACTTGAACTTGAAGCTCTCCATTTGGCTATTATCTCTATTTATGTATTTATCTGATTGAGCCGGAGACCAAACAGTTTGTGACTGCAGCGAAAATTATGCTTTTAAAAGGCTAAATGCCACCAAATATGGATTGAGGCAGAATATTTAAATAGTAAAAATGTTGCGAATTTCTGAAATGACTCTTTTTTCTATAAATTTAGACTTTTTGACTTTTCAATGGAGTTACTGGAAATGTTTGGATCACATAGAAACTGTTCAGCCTTGATGTTATGAGACCCTCCTGCATCCTCCATCAGCTGTGTTGTAAGGTGCACAGTGCTACTTGCTAGCTTAATGTATGTGAAGTTTGTGGATGTAGTACCTTAATCTGTTTGTAGAGAAATCATTTTTTGCAGCAGATATTCCAGTTATAACAATACTGCAGTTTTGTGGTAATATGTTCTCAGCATGGGAAATCTCACAATCTTTATCTTTATCTTTTAGCACTGGGGACAACATAGGCTACAAATTGTCTGTGTTGTTAGGTTTTTACCAAGCAAGTCTATAAAGGAGTCGAATAGACCTAACTGATTATTTTCCAACTCTTAGTTATTTTGAGAGCAGGGGCGGTTCCTCATATGGGCAGTTCCTCAAAAATCAAAGCTTTTTGAGGCTTTGATCTTTTAGGTTTTTGCTGAATGTCCAGCAAAAAAAAGGATTTAATCCTTTAGATCAAAGCCTTTTTTAATTTGAAAATCTAACCGGACATTGTATATTACATATTATTGCTAAGTAAACTATTGCTGAGTAAAATGACATCATAAATGATGTCATAAATGATGTCATCATGATGTCATTGATCTCTTAGAATGTTGCTGGACATACAGCAACATTTGAAAACATCAAAGCTTTTTGAGGCTTTGATCTTTTAAAAGATCAAAGCATTTTGAGGCTTCATGACATCTACTACTGCTATAAAAAGGCCACATTTTGATTACATTTCCTTTACACGGAAAAGTATTCACTGACCGACTTCAACAAACGCGACATGAACAGCCAGGAAAACAACCAGGTGCCCAGCCAAGCTAGCACCAGCCAGAGCCAAACCAACCAGGAGGAGAACCTCTTACAAGAAAATAGTGACTTGTGCCAAGGAGGTGGTACACAGAGCACAGGTTCAGAAATCACTGAGTCATCTCACTTAAGGAGAATGTCATCGACAGAGGAGACAGAAGTGCTAACGGAAGCCTTAGGCGATCCGGAGGAGCAAAAGGACAGAGTAAATGAGGTCTGGGAGGAAGAGAGACAGTCCTGTCTCCAACGCATAAAGCTGTTGTCCCAAGAAATACATGAGCTTGAATTGGAGCGTAAGAGGACAAGTGCATCCAAAGCCCAACTGCCATCCTCATTTTCTGATGTTTGGAAGAGATGTAGGAATACCTTGAAGAAAAATGTAAAGATAGACAACAAATGCGAGGAATTGTATCTGCTCATTAGAATAAATACCAAGCTGAAGGTGGCCCTCGAAAAACAGCTGCAGATCTTACAGAAGTGTGAGAACAATCGCAAGAAAATCCAGGCTCAGGAATCACAGAAGATCATGCTTGCACATGCAGAAGAGATGGTAACACCTGGGCCATCATCATTTTGAAGATTCCTTCTGTGGTTCAAAAGGAAGTGAACAAATAATGCTTGTGCAAGTGAGGTTTGAGCGTGGACGTCCCAATGGAGTTAGCTGTGGAACTAGAGAACTAGAGAACTTCTTTCCTTCAAGATGAATGCCATCAACGGACCTTTCTCACAGCGTTGCTCTGTGGAGTTTCTTGACTCCCTGAGTTAGTACGGTTTCCTCCGAGTCGCTTCGGTTCCCCAACATTACATTCGTAAAAAAAAAACACTAACCAGGCCATTCAGGCAGAGCATCGTGGGCTGCAGTGATGACTGAATTACTATCTCCCTCTTTTTCACCTCCCCTCGCTTCTTTAAAATCTCAAAGCTTGCAGCATTCATCTTGAAGGAAACAAAAGGTTTACAAACCATCACAACTTTCATCTCACCTGACTTGTAGTAGGTCAGATGGAGTGGAGGGGTAGCTGTGGTCAAGAACTAGAGACTTCTTTCCTTCAAGATGAATGCCATCAACGGACCTTTCTCACAGCGTTGCTCTGTGGAGTTTCTTGACTCCCTGGGTTAGTACGGTTTCCTCCGAGTCGCTTTGGTTCCCCGACATTACATTCGTAAAAAAAAAAAAAAAATGCTAACCAGGCCATTCAGGCAGAGCATCGTGGGCAGCAGCGATGACTAAATTACTATCTCCCTCTTTTTCACCTCCCCTCGCTTCTTTAAAATCTCGAAGCTTGCAGCATTCATCTTGAAGGAAACAAAAGGTTTACAAACCATCACAACTTTCATCTCACCTGACTTGTAGTAGGTCAGACGGAGTGGAGGGGTAGCTGTGGTCAAGAACTAGAGAACTTCTTTCCTTCAAGATGAATGCCATCAACGGACCTTTCTCACAGTGGCTTTTTTTGACATAACCGTTCCCAGACAGCAAAATTGATCTGGCAAACAGGAGCAAACGGCCAAAGTAACATCATTCCATGCGGTATGTGGGCCAGATGAACGTGTTGCATGTGGCCATGATCTGGGCCGCAACAATTTTGCTATCCTTGACTGATGTCATCCATTTAGGTGTGTCGCTAAGCCTCATCCAAATTGAATCTGACAAGTCAAAATGTCCACTGTGAGAAACATCTGGGCCACACGGAAGTTCAGTGCTTAACACTGTGGCGTCACAGCGATGGTCAGGATTGGATTCCCTGCCTCGATCTGTGTGGTGTTTCAAGATTTGCCGTGTGTTACGTCCCCGTATGGCTAGGGGATGAAGGGAGTAACATAGTTAAAATAATAAACCGGGTGTAAAGGAGGAGAAAGAAACAATGTGTAACGGTAACTCAAAAACTGCTTTATTTAAGCCAGCAAAAAAACACTAATCAGCCAAGATGCTTTTTCTAAGAAAAACTGTCGGTCGCAGCTCATGCGCTCAGGCTCTCTGCTTGTCACGGTCGCGCAGCCCACTGGCATCTGCAGCAACTTGTACTGGTTTCGCCTAAGTGGCAAATAGCCTCAGGTGTGGCGCTCAACACACCGACGAGGAGGAGGGGGAGGATGAGGGTGTCACCTGAATGGGTGAAAAGAAAACACAACACAAAACACAACCACAGCACTGGGGCTGTAACACCCCCTCCCATAAGAACAAACCCTGTTTGCCCACACACCCTATGTATGCCTTCTCCACAGGTTATTCACACACACACACAGTGTAGACCTCTACCACAGGTCATACCCACAGACCACAGACTATAATCTTTACACCTGAGCGTAGACGCAAAACACGGTTTTGCCACGTGAACATGCTCAAGCCTTTCCTTTCTAGAGACATCACTGAGGGGAAAGGGAAAACGGCTCCAGCGACTGCAGCTCCTGGGGGGGGCGCTGTTTCGTTGACCTGTGTGGGTTTCCTGGGTGACGATGGTTTGGAGGAGCGAAGTGATGGTGAGCAATCTGGTAGGCTGAGTAACTCGACCATATTAGTGAACATTGAGTCCCATCTGTCCTACCTGCCTGACAGGCAGCGCAGTGACGTAGTAAGTCTGCTCTCCTCACACCCATCTTTATTTGGTGATGTGCCTTCCCGTACCAGTGTGTTGTCTCACGACATCGACGTTGGCTCTGCTGCGCCCATCAAGCAGCATGCATATCGCTGTCCACTCCCAAAGAGGGAGGTGATGAAACAGGAGGCCAAATATCTGTTGGTAAATGGTTTAGCCAAGCCTAGCAGCAGCCCTTGGAGCTCCCCATGATTACTTGCTCGTAAAGCAGATGGAACACCGCACTTCTGCACCGATTTTCGAAAGGTTAATTCTGTCACCGTGCCTGATTCATTTCCTTTACCGCGTATGGAGGATTGTATTGATAGCATTGGTCCCGCCACAATCATTACAAAGTTAGATCTTCTGAAAGGATATTGCCAGGCCCTTTAACAGCCAGAGCGTCTGCGATCTCCGCGTTTGTCACGCCAGACCATTTTCTGCAGTATAATGTCATGGCTTTTGGTTTGAGGAATGCCCCTGCAACCTTCCAGCGCTTGATGCACCTGGTGTTGGGAGATGTGCCAGCCTGTAATGTTTATTTGGATGATGTGGTGGTATATTCTGACTCGTGGGCGGAGCATGTGTCCACCTTATCTGAGGTATTCCGGCGACTGGCTACGGCATCACTGATGTTGAACCTTGCGAAGTGTGAGTTCGCTAAGGCCACCGTCACCTATTTGGGGAAGCAAGTGGGCCATGGTCAGGTCCGTCCAGTGGATGCAAAGGTCCAGGCAGTAGTGTCATATCCTGTCCCATCCACCAGACATGAACTCAGGCAGTTTCTTGGCATGACCGGATATTATTGGTGTTTCTGTCGTAATTTCTCTGTTGTGGTGGCCCCACTAACCAAATTGTGCAGCCCTGCTGCCCCTTTTGTGTGGAGTGAGGAGTGTCAAAACGCTTTCGAAGCGGCTAAGTCCCTACTTTGTAGTGCCCCTGTTCTGGCAGCCCTGAACTTCTCTCAGCCATTCAAGCTCGAGGTTGATGCCAGTGCATCAGGGGCAGGTGCTGTGCTGCTGCAGGATGGTGAGAGTGGCATAAGTCATCCTGTGTGTTATTTTTCCTTTAAGTTTAAATGCCACCAGCTCAACTACTCCACGATAGAGAAGGAGACACTTGCCATGCTCCTTGCTCTTCAGCATTTTAAGGTGTATGTGGGCTCCAGTCCCTCCACTGTGTTGGTGTACACTGACCATAATCCCCTTGTGTTCCTGGTGCAGATGCGCAACCACAATCAGCGCCTGATGCGCTGGGCTCTGTTGGTGCAGGGTTATAACATCCGTGTGTGTCACAAAAAAGGGGCTGACAACATAGTGGGTGAGGTGACGGTTTTGTTTTGTGTTGCCGATCGGCATTATGATGCTGGGTCTGGGTAACGTGAGTGTTGTGTGTTACCAGGTGAGTATGACCTGTGGCAGAGGTCTACACTGTGTGTGTGTGAATAACCTGTGGTGAGGGCATATATCGTTTTGTATGGTGTGTGGACAAACTGGGTTTGTTCTTATGGGAGGGGGTGTTACAGCCCCAGTGCTGTGGGTGTGTTTTGTGTTGTGTTTTCTTTTCACCCATTCAGGTGACACCCTCATCCTCCCCCTCCTCCTCGTCGGTGTGTGGAGCGCCACACCTGAGGCTACTTGCCACTTAGGCAAACTAGTGCCGCAGATGCCAGTGGGCTGGGGCGACCGTGACAAGCAGAGAGCCTGAGCGCTTGATCTACGACCGACTGTTTTCTTACACAATAGCCTCTGGCTAATTAGTGTTTTTTTTTTGCTGGCTTAAATAAAAGCAGTTTTTGAGTTACCGTTACACATTGTTTCTTTCCCCTCCTTTACACCGGGTTTATTATTTTAACTATGTTACTCCCTTCATCCCCTAGCCATGGGGGCACTGATGATGAGGTTCACCCAGGGCATCATGCAAGCTAGGACCGCCACTGTTTGAGAGTACTTTATTTGACCGGACAGGTCAAGAGTTGACAGGACAGGGAGAAGAGAGAAGGGATTACATGCAGCACAAAGACCACAGGTTGGATTCAAACTTGGGCCACTGTGGTGAGGGCACAGCTGCTGCACATTGGGCGCACACTCTACCAACTGAGCTACTGGGGCACCCCGCAACATGAATACATTTCTATTATGTCTTTTATTTTGTTGGGAACACTTGCATAATTGCAGTGACGCTCTGTGCAAACCCCGCTGTCCTGACCGATGACTGTCGCACCACTAATGACGTTAAACTTCACCCTCCAGTGTAATATTGCTAAATTAAATCCCTAGATTTCATGCAATTACACATACTGACAATGTTATTGGAGATGCAGTCTAAAAGTAGCCCCAGCAAACAAGGACAAGAACAAAGGCTTTCCAACAGTTTCATAAATTAGGAAATATATTCAATACGTCTATAAAACCTAAAGATATACAGTGTGTGTATTAGTGAGAAATGCTGAATGTAATCCAATGTAAACCAAGTTTCTTTGTAATCAAACCTCCTCAGGGTGATCATTGTCCTTTAAAACAAAACAGATGAGAATGTGGGTAAAAATTAATACGTTTTCTTCTTGATGTTGAAACTTTACTTTTAGCAGCTGGTGTCTGGCCACAAGTTTACGTTTTGTTGTTTGTGTTGAGTTCGTTTTACCCTCTTGTGGGGAAAAAAACAGTTTACGCCTTCATTTCCATCATTCGAATGTTAGTTTGGGTGCTGAACACAGATTGATGAAGGCTTCCAGAGACACACACTCGGAATCTCTCTGCACATGCAGTGTTTTCACCTCCCAGTTCCTTTTTAATTTATGCCATTCAGCAGCCTGCAAAAGGTCAAAGTCAGAGTGCAAACACTTATTCTGTCCATTCATCAAATCAAATCTCACTAACACATGGAGCCTGACCTTCATTTTATACACAGTTTCTATTAGAAAATAACATAATTCACCACATATTCCCACGGCTTTCTGGCAGTATTAACTGGCAAAACTCCATATGAAGAAAAAATATTTGCAATATTTTACTGAGCACTCACTCTGCAGTCATTGGGAAGATGCCAGCTGAAGGTAGATTTATTATTGCACATCTGTTTTTTTATAATGCAGCTGAGATCTGGCTCCATGTGAAGAGCCACACACAATCACACAGACACACAAAATGTGTAGGTTTTTATTTTTAACATTATTTTTCTACCAGGAAATTCCAGCTGAGCTAAAGCTCTTGAAGTTGTTGAAGCCATGAGAAAAAAATGACGAACTTTACAAAAACATCTTATCGTCAGTTCTAATTATTATAACACATGATAACACACATCTAAAATACTGTGAAATTCATGTGCGAAAACATACACAATCTCCCTTCCCACAACACACTCATGACTCTTCAGTCACTTGCTGTTTGCAAAGATGACAGTGATATGCATGTGTGTCCATGCTTGAGTGTGTGTGTCTGCGTCCGCTGAAATATGTCTCCAATCGGGTTAATATCAACTGAGAAGTGCTGAGGGCACTGCCGTGGTCATGACCTCCTCAACTCCCCCTCTCTGTTACATGGCTGATCCACAGCGACAGACTGTTACTGGAGGGGGAGTGGGGAGAAAGAGATCCAAATTAAACCAAAAGGGAGAGAGTAACAGATAGGAGACAGGAGAGGGACAGTTTCTATTTCTATGATTCACTTTCCCGGCACACTTTATCTTTCACATTTTGACATGTTGGAGGAAGCTTATTGTATTGTATGTTCGCTATCAAAGTTGATAAGTAAGAAGACTGTAATATAATTTTATCAATGCTAACAGTGTGGCTCTTGTTGGTCTGTCCACTTTTTAAAAATCAGTCATACACTATTGCTGCTCTAGCCCAACCGATACTGGATTTTGGTGGTCGATGACAAGAAGAATAGAAGAGAATAACAAATTCTGAGATTTATATATCGGCAAATATTGTTATATACACATATTATATACATAAACACACGTTTTTTGCGATGATCCCTTAATTGTGGTTATCACACTCAACATGCGTACAAAATGGAGGCAGGATATTTTACAGTTTAACAATAAACTCCATGTCTAAAATCACCAGACCAGATCAGTGCACTGAAACAGTAACATCACTGAGAATATAATAATAATAACAATAATAATAATAATTAAAGCTGCAAGCAGCGATGAACGGGCCCTCGCAGGCCACGCGGGTTGGGCCGTGCTGCTGTCGGGGCGTGCTCCTTACCCGGACCCATTGCCCCGTTATTGTGCGCGCATGTCTTAACTGATAGCCAAAAAGTGGTTTTGTGTTGATAATAGCGCCACCTGCTGGTGATATTTGGTGTGTGAGTTACAGATGCCAGTCTATACCGGCCCAATCAGTTTCATATCCATAAGTGTTATGGTGTGGGCACAGTGCCAATTATAAAATGAAACTGCCACCAGAGCGCCACCTAGTGTCAGATCGGTAACACCTTCGTCAGCTGTCCTCAGGAGGCCATTGGCAATCAGTGTACCAAGTTTCGTGTTAATCTGACCAACCGATGTCGAGATATAAAATACTTCAATTTAAATAGCGCCACCTAGTGGTCATGGGCCAAGATTTTGCACAGAGTCTTAGGGGCTCATGGGGAAATACTATACAGAGTTTCATGTCATTTGGACACACCAATGTGGAGATATGCAACACTTCCTCTTTTGACTCGAGTCCACAGGAAGTTCTTATTTAATAACTTGAGTGTTCTTTGGCGTATCAAAATTCTTTTAAGAACTTTTTGTCAGAAGGGTCCACTGATGCTGTGTGCAAAGTTTGGTGAAAATCGGTGAAATTGCCTGGGAGGAGTTCAAAAAAGTAGGTTTGCGACATTTCGCGAGCTAGCGGAAAAAAACGCTAGGCGCAAATGGGCGTGGCCTATATCAGGAGATTCAGCAAGATTCACTGAACGCGTGGATATAAGGTTTTTGAATGTGCGACAAAGTATATGGGAGTTATTAGGCAAAAACAGTTTGTGTTGATGATAGCGCCACCTGCTGGTCATTTTTGGTGTGTGAGTTACAGGGGCCGGTCTATACCACCCCTGTCAATTTGATATCCATAAGTGTTATGGTGTGGGCACAGTGCCAAATATAAAAAGAAACTGCCACCAAAGCGCCACCTAGTGTCAGATCGGTCACCCCTTTGTCAGCTATCCTCAGGAGGGCAGTGGCAATGAGTGTACCAAGTTTTGTGTTAATCTGACCAACCGATGTCGAGATATAAAATAGTTCAATTTAAAGAGCGCCACCTAGTGGTCATCAACCAAAATTTAGCACAGAGCCTTAGGACCTCATGAGGAAGTAGGATCCTGAGTTTGACGTCATTTGGACAAACCAATGTGGAGATATGCAACACTTCCTGTTTTGACTGTAATCTACAGGAAGTTGTTATTTAATAACTTGAGTATTCTTTGGAATATCAAAATTCTTTTAATAACTTTTTGTCAGGAGGGTCCACAGATGCTGTGTGCAAAGTTTGGTGCAAATTGGTGAAATTGCCTGGGAGGAGTTCGAAAATGTAGGTTTGCGACATTTCGTGAGCTAGCGAAAAAACACGATAGGCAAAAATGGGCCTGCCCTATATCAGGAGATTCAGCACAATTCACTGAACGCGTGGATATAAGGTTTTTGAAGGTGCGACAAAGTATGTGGGAGTTATTAGCCAAAACGTACTTTTCTTGATAATAGCGCCACCTAGTGGTGCACGTTCACAACAACAACAGATTATAAAATTTTTCGCCAAGCCTAATGACTTTGCCAAATAAAATCGACTTTTCATTCACATTCAGGCAGTGAAAAATGCGATCATTTTGGACGAAGGAATAAAATAATAATAATAATAATAATAATCATTCGAAAAACAATAGGGACCTCGCAGGTTCCCTGCTCGGGCCCTAATAATACTAATAATAATAATAATATATTTTAGCATCTTTTTTTACATTGTGTTGTATAAGAAAAAAACGTTTTCATATCATATCGGCACATATTGGACAGTAACCAGACTAGTAACCGCAGTATCCCCAGACTCCCTTACAAATCATGTGTTTTTAAGAGTTGCTGAGTGAGAAGAAACTATAACTTTGTAAAACTTTGCTACGAGAAATACAAAATCATTTCTAACTTGTTGTAAACTCTGCATTTAATGCAATACATTAAGTTGTTTCTTTCCTTTTAAAAAGTGTCAGAGGGTCACAGCTTGGCTGTACCAGCTTATCTGCTTATGTGTCTAAAGTGCGTCTTACCCTCCCACATTTAGCAGCTGTTTGAACTCTGTTTCAACCGATTTCACCATTTACACTAAATTCAAAGTAAAATTTTACAAATACAGTTAACAGTAACCAATATAGGCTACTTCTTTGTTCGTGGAGAAAATCCCCAGACTCCCTTAAAAAATCATTCAGTTTTTTGACTTGTTGTGTGAGGGGAAACTTTATAAACTTTGTGAAACACAGTCTACAACACGTTCTTAACTATTCGGTCCTTCTTGTTTATTCGGCAATCATTATACATGAAGATATTTCTTTATTTGAATAAAAAACATTGTATCTGTTTGTTCCAGTGATGTATGTGTATACTGTATTTGCATGTAGAGCAGGGAAGTGAGATCCGATCACGCGGTCACTCGAGACGTAGGTTGAGATATACGTTAATGTCAGGTGTGAACTGATGGGCATGGAGCTGTCCACTTGTGATCGTGTCACTCAAGAGGGATGTTGATGCCAAACGGAAACAGCCTCTTAATCCCAACACCTCTGTTATTGTATGGACTTGACGATGAGTCAGTGTGTCGTGTGTAGAAGGCTGCTGAATCCTCTACAGCAGAAAGCAAAAACATGGGAGCAGGACAGCTTTACAGTTCTAAATTGTTTATTTGAGCAAGGACATTTCAAACAGACACCCTTCCTCAGTGTGAAAAACAGCGCGGTAAGCTGCATGACATAATAAGGCATAACAATGTAGCCAATGGGAGCTGACTAAATGACTGACTGAATGCCGTATGACAAAAAACAATACAATTAGAAATCTTTTTTAATGCAAGATGGCATCTAAGCGTGCAGATAATTAATCCATAAACCATCTTTCTGTAGTAACTTCTGTCTTGGACAACTTGAAGAACCTCAGTGCCAATAAATCAAAGGTCATTAACATGATTATAAGCACTAACACGTCTGGCTACTGGAAATTTGTCATCATAATTGCTGCTGAAATATGTATGTTCAGAACACTGGTGGGCTCCGAGGGGCGATCAACCCCCTGCCCCTCCAAGCATGTTCCACAAAACACTGCACAAGTGCCCTCCTGGACGTCCCTGTGGAAGATAATACACGATGAAGTACCTTCTACAGTGTCCCGGAGTGCAAGAGAATATGATGAAATTCCCCCTATGGTGCCCTTAAAATGGAGAAAATGTGATCGTGACTTTCTCTCTGGTGCCCCACCACATGCTTCCGGATCTGTTTTTTTTTGTTTGTTTGTTTTTTTTGTCCCTGATCCCTAGACAGACCACCATTTGGTCAAAAACCAGGTGCATGTTGTATGGTGTGGCTTTTGTAACTTAAAAGTATTAAGGAGCTGTACAGTCTATGCACTTTATAATGTAAACAAAAATATGTCCCACTGAAATTTTTAACATATTTAAGTTGCAACAGTCCCATTTGATCAATTGTATTGTCTTTGCGTGCTCAAACAAGTGAAACAGTCCACTCTCTCTGCAGAAACAGACCCACACACACTAAGGAGAGAAAGGACAGAAGATGAAGCGACGAGAAAAGTGGAAATGAAAGGGAGAGGACAGAACAGGACAGAAGACAGAACAAGGTAAAAAAGTGTCGGGGGGAAAGAGAGCGCTGGGGAGACGGAAGAAATCTTCTCAGTAGAAATGATGACGGGGGAGCAAAGAGTCACAGACGATGGAGGAGAGGAGAAGAGAAGTGAGGTTAGAGGGTAGACAGGGATGGGAGGACAGTCATGCAAGCTGGATGGTAAATGCATTGAGCACAGCAGTAGCTCACTCCAGTCGTTCCAGTTCACTGAGTCACTGGAAAATAGGATGAATGACTGGTCTGGTCGAGACAGGAGGGAAGAGATACAGAGTGGATGAAAAGTAACCCAAACACTTTATAGAAAAGGATTTAAACTCAGAGAAAGATGTACAAGCAGGGCTAGTTTTCTACTAATGGATATGCAACCTCATGTGTCCCACTGTTGTTGCAGCGGTTGGTGGCTGTTTACTTATCTATAGGATAAAGGACCAACGATGGGTGACAAATTAAAAGGAACAGCCAGAATAAATGAGTGAAGAAACATAACAGTTGCTTCCACACAGGAAGAAAGCATGCAGTGAATGGTCTGAGAAGCTGAAAATGAATCATGTTTATCTCAGTGACACAACTCCTAATATTTGCATAACCACAGGAAGGCTCAAGACTAACAGTAATGTTGTCCAGGCGACAAAGAAAAATCATTTCTGATGAACAGACAACTTCCCAGGGACACCTCAAAGGAGAAGAAAATGGTGCAACAGTAAATTACAACAAAACACAGTAAAGACTCACACTGTGCTGAAATTAGTACACATTAATAACATGAACATATATATATTCTATTCTGTTCTCTTGAAACTAAGTTGTTCTGCAGGCTCATCGTGGATCAACACTTTAAAGTGATAGTTTGGGTTCTTTTGATGTGAGGTTGTATGACGTACTACCTATATATAACCTGCAGTAGATGACCGTCAGCTCTCCCCCTGTGTGGAGAAACAGTGCGTAGCACCGACAGGGAAGCAGAACATTGTGCTGCTAAATGGCACTGACAGCAAGACGTATTCTAAATGCCTAAAAGAAGGCACACCTAAAAAATATATATATCTGTTGAAGTGTACGCTACATTTTGAACATTTATGGTACTTTACATTACCGTCAGACAGCCACTAAAACAGCTGATCTGCGGTGTAATACAGTGTGCGGCAGGCACAGCTGTGCTTGTGTCTAGGAATATGGACGTTGTACAGGTGAGGGAATGTATTCCCAAAGGAAAGGGCTGTCTGACGGCAATGTAAGACACCAAAAATGTTCAAAATGTAGCGTAAACAGATTTTTTAGGTACACTTTCTTTTAAGTGGCTTTTAGGTGTTGCTTCTACACACAGGGGAGAGCTGACAGTCATCTTCTGCAGGTAATAAGCTGCCTAGAGATAAGTATGTCATACAGCCACACATCAAAAGACCCCAACTATCACTTTAAGACACTTGGGTTCTGTTCTTTCGTTTGTCACTACATCTGTTTAGCGTCTTCTTCATCAGTAAATGAAGTTGGCCCACTTGTCCTCACACTGGACACAGGTATTCCTCATAATCCTGGCCCTGATTACCTGAGCAGGCACTGCTAATCACTTATTTGCTGCCATAAATATGTATTCTCTCCTCTTCTGGCTAATGCGCAATGTGAATTACAATTATTATTATTCTAAACGCTTGCAATCAGATCTGACTGGTCAACCTGTGCTACAGGATGTTAATCACATTTAGAACCACCTACAGACGTAGCCTAAATCTGATCTGGGCCTCCGTAGAGTGTAAGGAGACTCGTAATGTAATAACTAAGAGATGTAATAAAACCTCAATTTAATGTTTATGATCTAATAAAAAATTTGAGGACACCGTCAATATCCAATTAGTATCAGATGCACAAAAATATAATAAGAATGTTGCTGCTGTGTGTGTGTGTGTGTGTGTGTGTGTGTGTGTGTGTGTGTGTGTGTGTGTGTGTGTGTGTGTGTGTGTGTGTGCCTGCAAGCATCATTAAAGCCAGTTAATGGCCATGTTTTGTTGACAGGCAGAAGGGCTGTTCATTCTGGCGGAAAGGACAGTCAGATGTGTCTATCCGTCTTTTCCATCACTCCATCTCTCCGAGCTCCCCCACGCTCTCTCTGTCTCTATCTTTCTCTATCCCTCCATCTGAGTCTAGACGTTTGTTCGGAGAGAAAGTTCAGCAGGTTAAATGGAAATCCCGGCTACATTTCTCCCATTTTATTCCTCCGTTGCTTTCTGTCACCCACCTCCTCTCTGTCCCCCATTTTTTTTCTCTGTTTTGATCTCTTCACTCTCCGTTGTGTGAGTTTTCAAATCTTATCCAGAAAGTTCAACATGTTTCAAGACTTTTCCTGAGTTGATATGAAAGTATATCTGGTTATGATGTTGATATTTTAACGTGATGGACTTTTTGCAGTGTCCCTCATGTTCACGTTCACACAGACACACACACACACACACACACACACACACACTGCTTCCAGAGCCATGGTCAGTGAAGCCCCACCTCAGTTGAACTCAGTTGTTCTGAAAGAAATGATAGACAACTAAATAGCTAGGTTTGGCAAAAGAAGACTGCAAAGTACTTTCACACAAAGAGAGACAGCGTCAGAGAAAGAAAGTATTCAACAACAGATTCACTATTACGTGTTTGTCTCACTTTTTTTCCTTTTCTTTACCTTAGCTAAACCAGAGATCTCAGCCTCTGGCAACAATACACTACCGGGTGTCTCCAGACCTTGAGCAACAGTGGTGGCAAACAACTTATTGTTCCTTTAAACACAGCGTGTCTGTCTGAACAGAATTCAGTAGACACGAGTTGTTTGTACACAGAAATGAGTCACTTGTATTAGCTTGTGTTGTTTAGAGTACATCAGCACTTTAATCAATCCTATTTTTTTTGCTGACATGTACAGTTTTTTGACACTGAATCATGGAAGAATTGATTGATTTTATACATATTTGTTATGGTTTAAACAAAAAGGGTCCCAAACACAAAACAAACACAGGCAGGCAGGTAACTAAACAAAGAGGTGAGCTTTATTAAAATAAAGCTGAAGTACAAAGTCCAATAAAAACAATTCTAAAATATGTAGCCCAAGCATAAAGACTGGCTACAAAAGACAAGAAGCAGGCAGGGCAAATTCATCGAACTAAAGAAGTACAAAAATACCCAAGTGAAATAGTGTACAAACCACAGGCAGGAACACAAAGGACCCAGGAGACACAAGACTGAAACGCATGACAAAACAGACCAACTGACAAAGAGCAAAACGGAAACGCAGGCTTAAATAGACAGGACTAATTAACAAATGAAACACAGGTGAACAGGAAAAAATGTGGAAATAATGACAAAGGGGGGAAGTAAAAAACGAAACTCGACACACAGGGAGATGACTTCAAAATACAATAGGAAATAACTAAACCACAAACTCAAACCATAACAATATTATAAACCATGAGTGTTGTCGCTGTTTAGCCTGACTCCACCACTACAGAATTCAGGGCCACCATTGAAAAACATGTGTTTACATAAATGTATTTGGGGTCAGACTTCAACAAGCATGCATATAATCTCTAAAAGAGAGAGCCTGGTGAAAACTGCAGCCCTCCCTGCTTGGACTGAACCAGAATAAGAACCGTTACAGTGACTGCGATGTGGGAATCCGGTGTGACTTAGTTTGTTGGATAATGGGCGACTTTTACCATTCACTGTAACACCTCAGGAGAGTGTCAGCGGAGAGAAAAAGTAATGAAGAACATGTAGGTTATTGTTCTGTTCAATCATGTTCAAGTTCCCTGTCAGTGCAACTGCCACAGGTACAATTCACACATTTGGCGGTTCTAGTGTTAAATAACATATATCCACTGAAATATATGCAGGCTTTGGCACACAAGGATAAGAAAAAAATCTGTAGAGCGACAAGGGTTAAACAACATTGCTTATTGACAGTGTGCACACCTGATATACTTTAATGCATCCCCTGCCCAGACAAAGTGGTGGAGAACGCCACTCACATGCTGGATTCAGATCACCCTTTGTGTTTATGCCTAAACACACAATATTTCCAGGAAAACAAGGCTGAATGTAATCCAGTGCAATTTTATCAAATTGTCACTATTTGCTATTCATTCTCTTTACACTGTGTCAGACCTGTATTAAGCTACTGCTGATGCAAATGGAACATCCTACCACTACTGATACACTTCAGAAGCATTCAACTAGCGAAGCATGGCTCTTGTTGTGAAGCAGCCACAGGGACCACACAACACATCCTCATACCTAAACCACTTAACAGGTCGATTGTCAGCATCTTCCAAAACATGACCGTTGCAAGGTCAAATTTTGGTTAGGTTAAGGAAAAATATACAAGATACTAGGTAAATTAATTGTCATTCAAACAAGAGTCTCACAGCCTGGGGAATGACGCTGCTCTGTAGTCTGGTATTACATCAGTGGATACTTCTGTATCTTTTGCCAGATGGCAGCAGGGTGAACAGACTGTGGCTGGGGTGGGTGTTGTCTTTTAGTATCCTTTGAGTTTTGTAATAATGGTTTGGGTTACAATGAAATAAACGAAATGTGTTAAGTACGTAACTTAATTACGTTATGTACGGGATGGAACTTGAATACATCACTAAGTTAATAGAAGTCATTGTCAACTTTTGGTTTCACATTGGACACACACAGCGGTCTCCTGGGTGAAAGTCCTGTGTTTGGTCTACCCTTCATCAACCCTGACCTCCTCCTATCCAGCCTGGATAGGGTATCCAGACTTTTTTGCTCTTTATACTACTTCGCTTTATTTCCTTTGCTGCCAGTATAATGACTATGGTGACTGGAGGTCCCCACCTAAAAACAAGCGTAAATATGGGTCTTAATAAGCTGCTTTCATTGTCAACCTACATGGTAGTTTTTCTGATGAAGATAATTTGTTTCAAAATGCTTCATTAAATGAAACAAAATGACATATTGTGTTTACACATGTAGATACTTATGTTTGTATGTATACACTATACTACGATACTGTCTTTGGATGGTTTGAAGTGATTGTCTACCACTGAATTTCATGCGCACCACGATGTTTCTCACTTTCTCTGTCTCTATCTATGTGTGTGTGTGTGTGTGTGCGTGTGTGTGTGTGTGTGTGTGTGTGCAGAAAATAAAGACTGTTTTCCAGCTCCTTACAGGACACTTTGACAAAATGGCCTCACGCTCCGCTGGGCTTCAGGTGTGCACTATTACACACATTTCTCTCACTCCCTTTCCCTTCTCTCCTTACATCTCAGACTTCTGTATAGGTCCTTTGTACCGTCTCTCTCTCCTCTCTTGTTTAATTTCTCTGTAAATTCATCTCCCTCTTCTCTGACTTTATTTGTCTCTTTACTCGGACTCTCCACTTGACAGACAAAGGTCCACCATTACTCTCTCTTCCCTCCCTAAATATTCCCTGTCCTACACTCCATCAGCCAGGATGGCAAGAAGGATGGCGCCTGCAGGAGAGGGAGAATGGAGAGGAGGGAGAGAGGGATGGAAAAGCTGAGGAGAGGAAGAGATGATGAGACATTTCAATGCAAACTCAAGACATTAATCTACAGAGAGCTAGCAGCTTTCTACACAATCTATGCTGAGTTTACAGGAACATGCTGAAGAGCTGGCTCTAATTCACTCACACACAGACACACAACATATTATTTCCAGAGAGCTTGTTTTCCATCATACACTAAATGACAAACATATGCCAGTACATCACCTTGGGGGAATGGGTAAACAGGATGATTGTGTTAGATTTTACTTCCTCTCAGACGTGTCTTCTGACATGTTTTATCATTCCATTTTTACCGAAACCCAATTCAAACCCTTGATGTTCAAGGCCTTACATTGGGTCAATTGCTCTTGGTATGATACAGATTACACTTGCAGCAAAGAGAGCATGTACAGATCAACAGAGTTTGTGTAATTACTCTCACTGCCAGAAGAGGGAGCCAAAAGTTCCACACTGCAGGTTTAAAGTGACTGCTGTCAACATTTTTCGATTAACAGTTGATCACATGAGTACTTGAATGTGAAAGGGGTCCTCTTAGAGATAAACATGCAAATAACTGACCATTCCTAAGTCCCACCCATTTTCACTCTGTGCTCCAATTGCAATTGAGCAAGCCTGGTACCCGGATAAACCTCTGTCAACTTTACCATTTCCTGTTGAACTTGTATTTGCTATGTGCTAGGTTTGTCTATGTAGAAAATAAAAAGTTAATTAGATGGTTAATATATACCCAGTCGATACCCCGACCATGTGGGAGACGTTGTGTTTATTCTGTCCCCAAAACCAAAGACAAACTTAGTCAGATGTAAAGAGTGGATTTGGCTGTGCGGTAGACCTCACCATCAGCTGAAGATCAGCACCATCACCTACATTTGTTCAGAGGTAACATTACGTTGTAAAGTAACATTATATAGATGCCAAGATCTTTACGCACATCTCACATTGTATATAGTCACATTTCAAGTTAGCGAAACACTACCTAGCTACAGTAGCTAGCTAACATATGACGGTTAGCTAACGTAACATCAAGCGGAGTTGGCCAAATGGCTGATCACCAACGTCACCCAGGATTGCTTCCTCCTTATTTCTGTGGAAAAAGACAGATAGGTTTCTTGCTGGTTATTTTTTTAGACAAGAATTATCGTTAGCCAGACAAGATCAAGGAGTGGAATGACTTGGCCTCAATTCATGTAGTTTTGCTGTATTAATAAATTTACAATTGTGAATATAAACCTTCATCGCATACTGTAGTCCTTGCCATCGACTTCTTGAACTATATTGCTTGACCCCCAGAAACGCTAATAAACATTGCTGCACTAAACGGGACAGGCATCACCATGTGTCTTATAGAGCCTTTTCACAGCGGATATTTTGGCTTGTCAAAGTAGAAAAGTCACAGGTATGACCAATAACATTAACGATGGCTCCGTTCTATTAAGTTTCTCAATTATCCATGTTGGGGAGGGACCATGCACAACACCAGAGCCCTGGAACTAGCTCACCTAAATGGAATGCAGCCATCATTATTGTCATAAATTCCACCTGTACTTTTCTTGCTTTGACAAGCTAAAATGTCTGCCATGAACAGGGTCTTTTGTCAAGGTTGTCCAACCTAGCAACAATAACGTAGGGGGACAGGACTTTGGATTGGTCAATTCGCCTATGACTCAGTCAAAACTGCAGCACCTCTCATGTCAGTGTTATGGTTGAACAGCTCACAAATGTACTGTTTTGGTTCACTCTCGCTCCTCTGATCAGCTTCTTTTTAGCTGTTTTCAGATAAGAACTGTTTTAACACAACAAGCCCAGCACCAGATGGCAGGCAGAACCGACTTAAGCATGGAAAATGGGCAATTGGTTCCACAGCAAACAGTAATTTTCTAAAACATTCCCAAGATATCTTCAATGTCCTTTAAACACCTCGGAGGCCCAAGGCAGCAGATATACAGGGTCATACAGCAAGTTTATACCAGCAGTAGTGAGACTTAACTGCTGGCCAGAGAATTTTAGTGCTTTAAACACAGAAAGGGGGGAAAGACAACATCTAATGATGATGCCATCTGCTTCTTAGTCTCAGGCTACTTAACTGGACTCCTGTTGACTTACTGGTCACCTTCAGTTTCATTACAAGCTGTATGAAATAATAATAAAAGATACAATGAATGTTTGTGGAGGAATATCCTCGTTTAAATAGTTTTTTTTCTTATCGTTTCGACCCCATGCAGACGGACAAAACAGAGAATAGCAGGGCACACTGGACCTCCAGCTGAATTACAGTGCCGGCAAAAACCAATGCAGGCATCAGTTTAAAATGTTGAAGACAAAGTGTTCATTCCCAGTGTTAAAGGAAATATCTCCAGACTCAAAAGACTCTCCTGGCCAGACCAAAATGAGAACATCTAAGTTTATTGGTCCCCGTTACGAGCAGACTTGACATAAAGTGAACTGCGGATAAAGGGGAAATTGTAACGCTTGATGGCTGGCTAAGTCTTGGTCAGCAAAATGTTTTGCCTGAGGGAGAGAAAGGGTGAGGGAGAGTATAGGGAGAAATTCTGCTTAGAATGAAGTTTCTCCTGATGCTGATCATTCCTTTAAAAGTTGTGAGGTTATTGTTCTTGTAGCCAGAGAGCTAATAAGAGCTGGATGAAGTGAGTGTGTGAATGAATGTGTGGAAGGCTTGGAGTACTGGGTAAGTGGGGTAGAATGTTGAAATGAAAGGAAATCATTATAAGCTCATGTAAAAGTTGTTCTTTTTCTTTCTTTACCCTGTTGTAGGAATGAATTGGCCACGTTGACAGATTTTAAAGGTCTTTTGCCGTCCCCACTGGTCTGCCTGAACTTTTATCTAGCGTTTATAACAGTTAAGATTCACAGTTTTTGCTAACCAGAATGATATTTGCAGAGTTCAAGACCTCTGATATCTCTTCAGTGATTCAATTTGGCCTATTGTTGTTCTGATGCTCTGTGCCAATCAGAGCTCTGTAGGCAGGAATAAGAATGGCAAACAACATGAGATTGGTGCAGCTCTACAGGGTGTTGTAAGTGAACTAATGGAAATAATAACTCTTAACTCTGTGTGTTCAGTCAGAATAAAAGACAAAACGTTCGAGTTTTGGAAAGCCAATATGAAAACAAATGAATGCGAAGATGCATCTGTACGAGTTGAAAGTGTTTCAGTTTGGCCAAAAAGTTCATGTGTCCAAGGCTTTAGGAATCTACTTCAGAAACTTAAAAAGACCCAGTATGGAAGGAAATAACTAAAAGAAAGAGTTTACGGTGATTTCTGAGATCATTTAGAAGCTGAGCTGCCACACAAATTGAGACATGGTCTGTGTGCTAGGTCGCTTGCAAATTACACACGTTTAAGGTAACGACTCGCTGGAGGCATCTTCATCACTGGCTTTTTGCCTGTATCCTGATCATTTTTTGCTAAAAATGTGTAATCTGCGCACACAACAAGTAACAATAGAGTGTGTGAGGGTACCAAATCAAATGTAATGACAATCATAATGATATGATATAATAGTTCAATGAGTGTACATACTCCGCTACGTATATAAGATAGCCTAGCTGCTAACAGTTTGGGTTGCCACAATAACCTGTAACTTAAATTCTGAGGCATTAATCCCAGGGGGGTCAGGGGAGACATGACCCCCCTATTCTTGAAAAAATTCTGATTACTCCACCCAACAAAGGATATGTTAGGCATTTCTTTAATTCTCCCACTGAATACAATAAAACACATTTTTAATTGTCACCAGTCTTCATTTTCTGCATGGAATTACACCTCACTCTTTATGTCAGCTAGCGGTTAGCTGGCATTTGCTAGCTAGCCACAGTAACATCAACCAGTGTTTCCAGTAGCAAAATGTAGCAATGTAGATTTCCTTGGCTAGCGGGATGATAGAGTGTTCGTTAGCACAGTTAAAGCACTACTTTTTGTGTTCCCCTCATGAATTGCTCATGAGAGTAGCATGTAATTGTCCCCTCCAAAGTTGATTTTAGATTTTCCCCCCCAAGGTTCCTACAAAGATGGTAATATAATTTGTAAACACAAATTATTAATTTGGGGGTAAACATTAGGTAGTTTGATCTTATTTTTTTTTTAAAAAAGAAAGTTATTTCTGACAGCTCTGACCTGTCTGGCTAACCTTGCTCATGCTTCTTTACATTTTAGCCTGTGTGAAGTTAGGCCTACATGAGGTAAGGTAAGGTCAAACATTCTTTGTTCTTCCTTTAAAAGATATATTTTAGACAGCAGAGGCAGAAATTAAATGGAGGAGAGAGGGAGGTATAACATGCAACAAGTTCACAATATGGCTTTGACTCAGCAACACATAAGCTGTAACCATTCCCCCAACGTTAGGCTATGCAGGTGTTCCCTGACCGTTCTTAATGACATTTTTGGACACAGCTTTCACAGTGTGAGCTGTTAGAAGTGAAATACACACTTCTTACTCCACACATACTCTCATTCTCTCTCCTTCGCCGTAGGTCAGCTCAGCCCTTTTAATTACTGCTTAATATTACATGAACTTGTGAAGATGTAGAGCTCTCTCCACTGAGTTTCTCTGGTTTTCTCATTGCCCTCCACCATCATTAATACCTCCTCTTAAATTGGATTCCTGGAGCGCTTGGTTGGAAAAATCATTATACAAGACAATATAGTTGCATGCATTAAAAGAAAACACTACAAAAGCAGAAAACTTACAAAGTGTTTTTCTTTTTGGCCCTCATCTGCCAAATGGAAGAATCAATTTCACCTCAAATCAGACTTTGATTGCTTCCTTTTGCCTAGGTCATGCTTTTTTGCTTTTCCCACTATTATTTGTTTCTGTGGAAACTGTAGTTTTCTCCTACTGTCTTGTGTGTCTTTATTTTAAGATGAGCTGCAATTTAAAGTAGCAAACCACAACCTGTCCTGTCCCTGAGAGTTTCTGATCACTTCCACTGAGTCATGACTGACTGACTGATTGCTAGGCGATTGACTGCCAAGCCAGTGACCACAGTTCAAGACTGCGTTTCAATATTTGTAAGTGTGAAACTACTGGATATTTTAAGGAGTCCTCGGTGACAAAAACCACAGCAGTCATTCTCTTGCCTACTTGTGGAAACCAAAGCAGGTATTTCAAGCCCAAACAATGTTTTTGAGCCTGGACCTAACCAGACCATGACAGGGTTGTCAAAACATACAGTTGAATATGCAATAGTTGCAACATAAATAAATGTAAAGTTTCAACATATCTGGTTTGCATTTATCCACTTTGAGAACATTTATCCTGGCGTTTAGGTTACTTTTACAAGCTATTTGGAGTTTTCAGACTTTGGCCAACATGATTAAGTCTAAATGAACTTGCATGCATACATATCATGCAATATGTATTTGCCAACACATCCTCATACCTAAACGGCTGAATAGGTCGATTCTGAGCATCTCCAAGAACAACATGATTGTTGAGTGCAACACTGACACTGACCAGACCTTCATTCTACATTCGCAGTTTGGTTAGGTATAGGAAAACATTGTGGTTTGGGTTAAAATTACAATGTTACTTTGATCAATTCACTTACAAAAATACCTACGTTACCTAAGGAACTTACGTTACGATATGTACTTCAATATGCTAGTAAATTTTAAAAATACTCGCGGTTGACTTCTGGTGTCACACTGAACATGAACAGCGGTCTCCTGAATTAAAGTCCTGTGCTTGTTTATCCCGACCTCCCGATATGGACTTTTCCCTCTTTATACCACCTCTCTTCACTTCCTTCTTTGCAGCTGTGATAATTACTACAGCCACTAGAGGTCACTGCCTACCAATAAATGCAAATATGGGTCATAATAAGCTGCTTGCATTTTCAACCTATATGTTCATTTTCACAAGAACGGGTTCATATTTGCTCATACAATTTGGTACACAGAATGTCTTTCACCTTTTTATTTAGCTCAGATATGATGTATATAAGAACACATCTTTTCAAGTCATGGCACTAAAACAGCGCACACGTACTGAACAAATTAAAAATTTGACTTTTCTTGTTTTGTTGAAAAAAGTTTCACTAGATTTTCATTAATGTCACCAATCATTTCTTGAAAGCGCTCAGTAAGGCTCAGATTTAAGCTGGTTGTCTATCTTAGCAGCTTGTTAATTAGTTTTAACTAATGAGCCCCTGATTAGAGAGATAGAATAAACACTGACATGTTCCTACAGTATGCTTCCTCTCAGCACTTCAAATTTAGGATATAATAAATAACTTATTTTGAAAGTAAAGTATTCCTAGTCATAATTTATTATCTGTAGTTATTGGACCTGGTCTAGAGCAAGTTTTTCTCACTTTCAACCCTCTGCTCCACTCACACCCGACTCCCTTCCCAACTCCCAGGAAGTTGAATAGTGCCAAGGGCAAGTAAAGGAGGGCATGTTAAACCGTAACTTAAATGCTCTACAGCAGGACTCTGAAGTCCTCAGGGGCAGGATTGAAACCAGAACTTTTAAGAAGATCATTTCCCTTCCATCTCATCCTGCACCCCCTGAACCCACTCATCTTCGCATTTGACACATTTTTGAAGTAAATCATCCGGGCTTTTTTTTTTTTTTTTTTAAGAGAAATTCCTATTCCTAATTCATATGTGAGAGTGATGTCTATCAGTCAACCTTAAGACAGCTATGGGTTTGGTCATCATACAATGTTAGTGGTATGTGTGGTGGTTTTGGCCTAACAAAATAATACGCCATCAGCTGCACATGTGAGTATCAATGAATTCCTTTTATACCACAGAGCTGTGGTAGCTTTGAGCTCGAAGCAGAGATAAACCAGAATGATGGATTATGGATTGTGGACTATAATGTTGCTCTAATGCTTTTCATACACAGTGTGTCTTATTTGCGGAGATGTAAAAGAAAGACCTTCCATGTACTCAGGCCTTAAATTAAAAGTTAAACATTTTGGAAAATATGTGGAACTTTGGCTAACGGCTATATTTAGTATGTCGAGAGAGAGACCGACAGAATTTTTTCTGTTCAAGGTGGACAAATATATTAAGTTGTATGAACTGTTAATACATGTACCTGACAGATTAAAACATTTTGATCAAACATATTTATCATGTCTTAATTGGTACACTTTTTATTTTCATTCTAACACATTGCTTATTAAATTTAGAGTTAGCTTTCTAGCTAACGTGTAACCAGTCAAAAAGTTAGCATTGACATTCCTTCCCTTGTGGATTTTGAAGTTGGATGCTGTGGTGGTCGTTTCATTGTTGGACTACACCCCTCCATGACAGCAGCCTCGCGTATTGGTCTCTGCTGGTCTGTTGCTAAAAAGCACCAGTTCCTTCAAGCATTTGTCTCAAGTCTAAGTCAATTCGAGTCCTTCATCTCTGTTAGTCAAGCAAGTCTCAAGTCCTCAAATTTGCGACTCGAGTCTGACTGGAGTCAAGTCATGTGACTCGAGTCCCTCGCCTCTGGCTGAGAAAATACACAGGCCAAAAATAAGCAGCAAAACAAGTGCCCTCTTCCAATCCCCCTTACAAGGAAAAAGGGAAATGTGCTGTGAAGTTGAGTTTATGTGATGTTCTCTGTTAACTGTACCACCATTTAAATGGAGCTAATCTCAGACCATCTCATTAAAGTCATCTCAGGTACAGTTTCTACTGTAAAGCAACAACACTTGGAGGTAAGTGCCCCTCCTTGGTTTCATTAAAAGACTATTGTATCCACACAAGCAAATTGGTAAAATCTCCAAGCAGGCAATCGAATTGTAACACATTGTACTGAAGACAAACGTGCAAATAATCCATCCAAGGAAACCTAATGCAAAACTAAATACTATTTATCCTTGGCTTTAAATGTCACCTGGAAGTGAACTAAACATTTTTTCTTCTCTCCACTCATTCTGTTACGCTGTCAGCTCAGCAAGCATGATGTCAGCAGCTTCATCACTAACATTTCCAGCGCCAAACTGACTTTTCACCGATATTTATATACACAGACAGTGCTGTACAGTTTTGTGAAGCTTCTAGATGAGGATGAGACACTCAATCATATCAGAGCAATAATATTAAGAGACTAAAAACCCTGCGTGCACCAAAAATAAACCAGTTACAAAGATTATTTTCACACATGCACACACTCGCACACATACCCACATTGAATGAGTTCATTATGTCCGTCTATAATTAGCAGTGGGTTGAAGAGGAAGCCGTCTTTCCTCCGTCTGTCATATTATCAGATGACTGAGCACCTGACAGTCACTGTGATTTATCAGCTGGATATTTCATTTCCATAATCCCACTCTGACTGCCTGTCTGTCTCTCTGTGTTGCTCTCCCTCACCTCCTGATTGGTCTGTCTCTGACTCTGTCACTTCCTCCCCCTCTATATACATCTTTCTCTCCATTGTATTTATTGTGATCACGGAGGTGGACCCTCTTTTACACCTCACCACTGGGAGGTCAGAGGTCAGGCTGCAGCTTCACTGTCTCACTAAGGGGCACATTAACGAGGCAGATGTTTGCTAACACATGCTTGCTGATCAGTTTCATCAGCACAGGGTATCAGGCTGTTTCCTGTTTCCTTATGTAATCAGTCATGTGACATATAGATAATCATAGATACAGACTATACAAAACAACATTGAAACTTTTTCAGAAGTATAAACAAAATACCATAATTACTCTAAGTAGATACAAGGTGTTTTGAGGGGAAAAGAGAAGACAGTAAACACATCACCTTTTCAATCAACGTGTGGGTTAAAAGGTTGAATATCATTCCTTTTAAAGGACCAGTTCACCCAAAAATGAAACTTCAGTCATTATACTCACACCCATGTCAACGGAAACTCAGGGGAGGTTTCGTAGTCCAAATATTTCTGGAGCTTCACAGAAAAAAACAGCATTGCAGCATTCTTCTAAACAACTGAAGTAGATGAGAACTTAACCTCTCTTAACATCTCTCTTTGTATGACATATCTTTCAGACCTTGAATTTGTTTATTAGCACAAACCTTTCCAGTGTTTTAAGAACAGGATTTCCAGGTAACAGTCGACTTGAAATTAGTTCAGGTAACCAACTAATAGCAAACGAAGGAAAAGTAAACTGTGATTTGAAAAGCTAAGTTGAAAGAACACATAATTTTTGGCTTTGTAATAAAAATGGATATTTAACCCTTTTACACATACATGAAAGATCGTATTTGGTAAAGAGTATTATCTAAAGACGGATGTAATATTATTGTTTTTTATTTATGGTCATTTATATTGATATAATTTGTAATCCAGCTGTTTAGATGGATGTTTTGCCTCAAAATAAGACAGTAACTTTATTAAAAGGGTTAGAATAGAAAAATTCCAATATAGAGCGACAAAGTCCGCATAGGAAGGACAGTTATGTGGGGTGGATCAAACAGTCACAGGACTTTCCCCTTGGAGATCAAAGTTAACTTACGTGACATACATAACGTAACTTATAACTTATGCTGCAGCTGCCGTGTTGTTTTTGGAACAGTGACTGGCAATCAACCGATTCAGTCGTTTAGATATGAGGATGTGTTGCAAAAGTTATGATTAATCCCCTACTGAGGGTAGATTGTTTTACTTATTCAACATTTATAAATAATAAAAAAAGTTACCCACATCACCAAAATCAAAAAGTTTTTAATTAAATGAAAGAGAAGTTATATACTAAATATTACGCATTCAAGCAAGCAATATTAGAGAAGCTGGCTGATGAGCTAAATTAAAGCACAATGTTTGTGTGTGTGTGTGTGTGTGTGTGTGTGTGTGTGTGTGTGTGTGTGTGTGTGTGCGTGTGTTTACAACATCTTGTGTGCATCCATATCTGCCTTAATGACAGTGTGTGTGTCACTTTAATGCTGGAGTCAGATTAATGAAGTATGAACCTTGGAAGAGGCTAAATGAACACATGCTGTTTACAATTATCTATGGTAAGTCACACAGCACAGTGCTGCTGCAGAGTGCTTTATTAGGCGATATGACAGCTTCGGGATTCAAAACTATCTCTCAATAACTGTCAATTAAACAATGGAGCGTGGAGAGAGTGAGGAGCTGTTTAATGTGGGGGAAAAAACAGACTGCTTTGTAAGTTAACAGCAAGTAGCTTCAATAGTGAGCTTAAAAAACTGTGTCTTCCTTAAGATCAGAGAAAGGAAAAAGAAATCTGATGATAATTTCTTAAAATAAAAACAGACAAAAAAATAAAAATTCTTCGAACATTTGAACATTTTGATTGGTTAGGGGTTTTCTCAGCAGGTTATGAAAGTGCTACGTGAGTTTAGTGTTAAATGATGCAAACAGATCACCCAGTGACAGTGGTGACCTCGCTTCAATCCCCAACCTTAGCACCTCTGGCTTGATTGAGTTTTCTGACCACTGTCCGGTATATTGATGGGAAGTCAGTGAGGGATCATGCAGGGTTCGATCTGAGGGGGATTATGTGTGTATTATGTTGTGCCCTCCAAATGGTGCTCCTTGGTAGTAGGTGAAAACAGACAGCTAGTGTACAGAAAAAGACAAAAGCTTGATTTCAACCTCTCAAGGCCAACATACAAAATTAGTCACAACAGGAGAATAGAGGAGCCAAACCAAACCAGCTTATTCATGTTGTGAAATTGTCTGAACCTCAGCTTTGTTGCTGAAACAAGTATTAGCTATGAGAGAAATACATTCATAAGCCTTACAGAAGAAAGTGCAGGTTTTTGATTAAGAGCAGTGGACTGCCCACTGCATCTATCAACCATCCAACCTGACCAACAGGACTGATCCTAAGAGGAGAGGGGAGAGACCCATAATGGGACCCATGTTCATCCAGCTTGGATTACATGAACCCAAACCACAATCTCTTTTTTGAACATAAACAAGTGGTTTTCTTGCTCCTGGCTAATGTCCTGTAGCAGGAAAATGAAATGGACAAATGGGACGCAGTATGGGCAAATCAGAGACTGGTGTGTCCACCACAGTGTTAATGTTGAACTTTTACTATGAAGATGGTGACCAAATTATTATCCCCATCGTGTGACTGTTGGTCATTTGAGCTACATGCTAATGTCAGCATGCTAACATGCTTACCATAATAATGCTAGCATGTTGATGTTTAGTAGGTACAACCTTTGCCATCTTAGAATGATCGCATGCCAACATATGCTAACTTGTACTAAAAACAAAGTGCAGTTGAGGCTGTAATGTGTTTTGAAGCTCACAAACTAAAGTGTTCAGAGTAATTTAGACCTGCGGATGGCACTAGATGAAAGGTCAGGGGATCAAAGTTTTTACAATTTATCCTGAGGGTGACTCAAATCTATATAATGACAATTCATTGAAAATGTGTTAAGATTTCAATGAAAAAATACAATTTAAAAAAGTCAATTTAGAGGAAACGTGAGTCATTAGAATACATCCTGTGCAATAAGTGAAATCAGTGAATAAGTGAAACATTTGACCAGCTGGAGATAGAGGAAAGGTCAGTTCAGAAGTCCTCAAGGGGCCGTAAATATCTGTAGCAAATTTAATGGCAATCCCTCCAATAGCTATCCAGATCTCACTCCGAACTACAAATGTCAACCTCATGGTGACACCAGATAATGACTCAGGGGATTACCAATGTCATTAAGATTCATCTTCGAGAGAGACCATGAATGTCTGTACAGAATTTAATGCCATTTGCTCTGAAATTTGTTGAGATATTTCCGTCTGGAACCAAGTAGTGGACCCACTTACAGACCAGCATTAGCATCCCTAGAGCCATGCCAGTACTATGGCTAAAAACACAGTCCCAGGATATGTATATCAGGATATCATGGTGAGACCCATTCATTAAGGGTCTGCAAACCTCCTTGTTTGGGGGCTATAGTTTAAAAGAACTGCTCTGTAGATTTTGCTGTTTAACACCTTTATGAAAACCTCATGTTAGTTTGTTAGGAAAGAAACAATTGTGTCCATTATTTAAAAATCTTACAGCTTTAATTTACAGAAGTTGTCTCTGCAATGATCATTTCTCCAAAGAAAGCTACAGCCAGAGAGAGAAATCCACAGGGTAGTTTAAAGGAATTATTAGAACTGACAGTCATGAAACATACAGTACCTGAACAGCAGGTTTTTGTACCCAAGCAATTATTTGGTATGCATGCAGAGAATACAATAATGAGAAATGGATACAGCGAAAAGGCTCCATTTGAGCCCATTAGGCTACTTCTGTAGAACCTTAATTCATTTAACTTCAGGCAAAATGAGTCAGGCTTGTTAGATTGGGAGTATTTGTTAGGAAGTAGCTCCCTTTTCCCAGAGATTCAGAGGCTCATCTCTCCCTCTCTCACTCTCTGGCCCATAATAATCTTTCCAACCCTGAGGGCAGAGCCAACCTTTAGGCTCTCAGACACATGGTGCATGCTGATGTGGATGTGTATGCACAAAGCTGTGTGAGAATGTGTGTGTAAGGTCTGAGCATGTGTGCGGGCCCGTGTCTACATATACTAGCATGAGCAGTGAGTGGGTAGAGTTTACTAAACACAGAAATGAGAGAAAATCCTCCAGAGTGAGGATATTTAGCTTCTTCCACTCCAGGGGGTTTAGAGTTGCATTTAGGTTTAATGTTAGGATTAGGAATAGATGGAGGGTGCCCTATGAATTTAGGTGAGGCCCATATTACAGAGAATTAAAGGAAAACCCAGCCTTAAGCACTCTGCACTGTTGTGATCAGCTCTGCCATATAAAGGCAAAATGTAGCAACTACATCTTTGGTCAAAATTGAGTTCACATGTTAAGAATGTATAACTTTTGTGAAAGCAGTTGCCAAGATAACATGTTTTTCAGTTAAAATTTCTGCAAACCCTTGATGCATCCACATTTATACGTGACATAGGCCTACATACGACATTTCAACAAAATGTGTCATATCCCCCACTTTATTAGGTCTAGTAAAGCTGTTCTATATACTACAAGTGCTGCAAGAACTTTTAGACCTCTTTGGACTTTCTCCCTTCTACGTGCACCTTGGAAGTATAGATGAAGTTGTGTCAGAAACCCCTATACCACGTTCATATGATAGGAATATGACAACTAAGGTGAATGGTGGTGGAGTTAGGGGAGATCAAGGGCTTCCAAGCCTGACAACACCTCAGTACTGCGTTTCAACATTTGTAGTAATGACACTGAGTATTTCTGGGTATTTTTAAGGAGACCTTAGGACGATTTCAAGGCACGTTTGGTGAGGAAAAAATTATATTTTTAATGGGAAGTCAGGACATCTGCACCCATATTAGTGGTAAGCAATACTGGTATCTTAAGGCAAAACTTGATATTTTCCTAACCCTAACCTAGTGTATTTTGTGCTGAAACATAACTAGAGCATAAGCATTGCACATAAAAAATAGAAAATTTAACCCAAAGTAAAGTTTGTGATGTTTGTATTGTTACCATGCTGTGTAAATATAACTACACAGCATGTTAACAACAAGGCAAGCTAGCTAACCAGCCACATCACTGTTTCCAAGTCAATAAAATATTTCAAAGATTAGCTGAAGCAGTGAGTTGATCAGCGAATGGGATGTGAGAGGATCACTTGACACAGTGGGTTCAGAGGGACAGTGTAGCAGGCTATAGTGAGGAATTAATGCACATACATTCAGTTTACCCAGCTTTTTTAAATCAACCAGGGTTTACTCACCTTTTTATGAGTCATCCATTACTTATTGACAGTTCAGCCAGCGAACACTTAGGTTAGCCACTTTTTAATTTACTACAGCCCTGAGTGTAGCTACTTCTTACAGCTCGTGTGTAAGTGCCACCCCATGGTGTTCAGAGGATGATGCACTGAAGGACTACATTTAGTGTTGCAAATATATTTTTAATTTAATTTATTTCAAACATCAAGTGGTCTGCAGCCAGCTGATGCCTACGTCACTCATTTTAGGATACAGGATATAGTACATGTATTCAGAAGGGTGAGAAGACAGTGAACAGACGGAAGGAGTTCCCAAGGTGTCCATATATCAAAAGTTAATTGACACCCTCCAGCCAATCAGAATTGAGTATTCACCAAGACCATGGTATAAGTAGGTTTTATGACAATGACTTTTGTGATCAAAAAATCTCATCGAAATGTCATATAATGACTCTAAGTTGGTAAATGTGCGATTTTGATGCTGCTGCTGTATTTATATAGATGCACATAAATAACATATTGATCTAACTTGTGACAGCTCTGCAAAGACCAGAAGGCAATGCACTAGTTTACATGACTGGAAAATATTGTTTTCATCCCTTTGGGCTGCTCCGTCTGTTTTCTCCACCTACCTACATCACCCACAGCTGCGAGGTGAACACCTGCTCTCTTGGGGTTGTCAAAAGGCATTCCGGCAATAGGAAATCCCTAAATGAAGTAAAATTAGATGGATAGTCAATTATATATGTGTGTGACTGTGTGTGTTTGCAATACATCCTATTCTGCTTGTGTAGCAACATCTGGACATTCCCATTAGTTCCCAGTGAGCTCATGAGCAGAGCTATTTGGACGCCTACATCTATGGCAAAACCAAACTGACCGATCTGTCACTGTGTTACTAGTTTCTCATCCCAATGCTCATATATCTACCAGTTGTGAAAGCTTTAAATTGGCCGATTGCACTTTGTGATGACAAAATGATCCTGTTAGGTTCTGCCATTATAGATAGCAATAGATCCAGCCTCAGTCTCCAACTTAGAGTGCAACAACACTCACATTTAATGATTCATATAATTACTTGTATGGCTACAGACAGCCAAATCAATAATTGTGAACATGAACAACTCTTGCCCTGAAGCAAGATCCATCAGAGACAAGAATCTAATATGTAGTGTCATCAAAAGAAGCACAGAGCCGCTGCAAAAACAATGAACAGGAAGCTGATGTTGGGTAGTACACAGTGTGATTTAACTGAGACATCAGCACATATTCTGGCGTGTTAGCCTCAGTACAACAAAATCCAGGTGGGTTTTAATGCAAAAAAAAAAAAACATCAGCATCGCGACACAGGTCATATCATTTTTGGGGTAAGCTTTCTTTTGTCTGAGGCTTTACTGTTGAGCTGCAGGTACTCTGACTGATGACATTACTGGTCTTGTGGAAATGTCTTACAAAATCCACTATTCATTATGCAGTACAAGCCATTTAGATTTGCTTTTCATGCCTGCCTCTGTAAGAGAATTGGCACTGTAGTTGTGTTTGTCACTTTTAGTGTCGTACATCGACGTCTGTTGTTTTTAGTAGTGTTGTCCATTACAGTTTTTCTTCCCTCAGTGCTGTTTCTGATTATTATGTGTGTGTTGCCTGGCTTAGCCGTGATTAGCAACAAAACAATAGGTTGTAAATATATTTTAAAAAATGAATTCAGGATCTAAAGGTCCCATATTTTGCTCTTTTTGGTCAATTCTGGTGTCTACTTGAACATCTTTACTCGCTGTTGTTCAAAAATCACATTATGTGTCTCATACTGTCCTTTCCATTCCTCTATTCACCCTCTGCCTGAATGCTGTCCTGTCTCTATCCTGAAAAGCCCAGTCTGCTCCAATTGGTCAGCTCTCACAGGTCTGAGCAGGCACCGCCCACCATGTTCATGCATCACCTCTGCTGTTGTTTTGCCGTGTTGGGGGCGTGGCTGATGGCAGTGACTGTATAGCTGTGATGTCACAATCTTACAGAAGTCCTGACGTCCCCTTTGAAAGGACAGTTTCTGAATACAGGCTGCGTGTATTTCTCTGTGGATTCACCATTTTGATACTTTCACAGTATTTATATTGCACCCAAACTTGCTTTATAGTCATAGAAGACAGAGAATCTCACTTTCTACAGTATGAGACCTTTAAAGCTGTGATGGAGGTGAAGAGATTGAATGACAGAGACTTGCAATGTGACAGAATGATAAGCTAGGACTACCTTTTATTGACAGGGATGTGAATATAGTGGAGATTTTTAGTCTTCCGCATTTTTTTAAATGCCTGACGTGTTTGGGCTTATACAGAAAACTATAATACTTTTTCATTGCATGTAGCATGCTGAGGGTGCATGTTGTCTTGTGTTGTACAAATGTGAAACCTGAGGGAAAAAAAGCTCACAAAATTCAGTTTCCCTGCATGAGCACATTTGCCAGTGTTCATTCATTCTGTCTATGAAGTCAATTTCAGAGTCAAAAAATTAAGTTTGCAAAACTATTTCACCGACACCGGGGAAAAACTCCTAATGGACACCCACCAATCACGCAGCTTTTACCACCAGAATGAGTTTAAACTCTGATCTTTAATCTGCAGCTCCATAAAGATTGCATCGGTGGAAAATGTGAAAAAAAAAAAAAAAATGGTGCAAAAAGGGCTGGGGTGATGAAAGCCTCGCTTTGCTGGAGCATATCATATTTAGCAGTTATCAGTATTGAGGCTGGGGGGTTAATTATGAATGCAGCCGGGGTGAGCAGATCTACAGGGTCGATAGCGGCGGAGGTGAAATACTGCTAATAATGTTAAGAAGAGAAACTAATGAATGAACTGTGGCTGATTGAAGCTGCAGTTAATGATAAAAGCAGCAAGGGTAAAGCAGCACACAGGATCATGACTGTGTGTCAGTGCTAGCATGTGTGTGTGTGAACGGGTGACACACTGATGGGACAATACATCAGGTATTTTTAAGGCCAGGGCCCATTTTCAAAATGACCTGGCAGGTTAAATATCATTAGAACTGCCGTGAATCAGATAGAGGGAAGCTTTCACAGTAATGGACACCTCACATACACACACACACACACACACACACACACACACACACACACAACATATCATGAAGGCCTGCCAGAGAGGGTACACTATGTTCATCTATTTACTGACGTGGTAAGAATGCTGTTTTTGTGTGTGAATGTGTGTGTGTGTGAATGTGTTTGTGTTGGGGGGGTTCATTTAATGGAAGCCTAAAGGACACATACATTACTACTGAGAGGGGCAGGGGCCATTGAACACTTCATAAATATAGAAGGAGAAAAGCCATATGCTGTGCCACATGAATACTGAGAAGGGGAATAAAATAAAGTGGTAAGGATGAGCAAAAAAAAAAGGGTGAGCGAGGTTACAAAATGACAGAAAGAGAGAGAGAGAAAAGGCTTATGTAGCAGCACATAAATCCAGAGCCATTCAGAGCTGGGACACGGCTATAAAAAGCCCGAGACCGGACTATAGCCAGGGACACTCGTTAGGACCTTGGCTGACCTTACAGTGGAAGAGGCCATGGTGATGATGGGATTTATTGGACACCTGAATAATCCAGTTGGGTACCGGGCATAGGCTACTCTCTCATGCTGACAGAACAGAAAAACAGCAGCCAGAACCTTGAGGACCAGGAGTGCTGCTTCATCTGGTTTATTTAGAAAGAAAAAGTGTGGAGGAGCATGAAAGGATTCATTCTTTTGAGTATGATTTAGATGTCTCCATTTACACTGTGAGATATGATGGAAAACTTCAGAGGAAGTAAATGAGTTGACCTTGAGTTCAGATTTGGTAGAGCAAACAACCTCCCAGGCTAAATAATCTTTTGTAAAATCTCCCAGCTCTCTTAACTCTTATCATTTGCTAGACATTCATGTAGAGTTTGGAGCATATTTTCCCCTCTTCAGTGATTCTGTAATATATTGAATGAGTGATGTACGACTCTCAAAATGCCAGGGGCAGTAAACAGTACAGTGCAGAAAAAGTATTTAAAAAAGAGCTGAGAGAGGTATATCTTGACTTGCACACACTAGCGTCTTTCTATTAACCTGCTTAGCTATTAGCTCGCCAGCTACAGAAGCTGGCCCCGATGTCACAAAGCTTCAAGCACCAATTTGTAAAAGATGCTAATAACACTGTGCCACTCTACAGTCAAAAATGTGTTTTCTGTCAGTTCTACAACACCAAAGGAGTGGAGAGTCTCTAGTAAGATTTCGAGGTTGATTGTGTTTCACTGATTTCGGTAGATGGAACCCTAACCTAACCCTAACCCAGGTAAACCTTCAGTAGGCAGGCACTACATTTATGATCTTAATAATCCTGGATGAGTGTTGTGCAAGTTCACACTTCAGAAGAGCTGGTTCCAAGCTCAGTTCACACAGATTAAAACTAACTAGTTCATGTCCATTTCTTCTATATTTTCCTATTTCCTATATTTTAGCAGTAACAAAGTAATATAAGGCATTACTAATAAGATTTGGTATGGGCTCTGGTTTATTACATTTACAGTCGACCACGTCGTCTGTGGTCCACAATGTCATATACAGTACTATTACAAAAAATGTTATATGCGACATACAATATATCTCTGGCAAGCTCAGTGTTAATGACTTTCTTTTCTTTTTACCCAGAAGGATAGCTTTATGCTAATGAAGGCTCCAGTGCCACCTTATCCCTTTGAGCAGCTTTGTAATCCAGCCTTGCAGTGTCTTTTTGGAGACGTAAAATAAATCCACAGAGATAAATCCAACTCTGAATGTCTCCTGTGAATATTTATCCAACTGTCGAAATCGGTGGCTGTTTTTGTCAGGTTCCTTAAAACAGTGCGTGACTATTGTTAACTCTCGTGGGAGTTAGCGATGCTTGCTTTCATTAGTTGCAAACGATTATGTTCAATTCAACAAAAATCCAGTATTTGGAGAAAGTTAACATTGAAATTAAGGTAGCCTATGCAAAAGCAAGTTGTCTACACCTGCTATTTTTATATGTGTTATATGACCATTAATTATGCTGCCACTCAAAACAGTTGTGTTTTGGCCTCCACAGCCAGTCAATTGAGGGCCTACTCAAGACATTACTTCGAATTCAGCAAAACATTACTAAGTTCGGCCAGTTATAGCTAGGATTAGATACTTCATCAATGATTTTATATTAACATGTATATATTTAATTTGTCTAAAATGCAATGTTTGATGCTTTTGTATCTCATTAACGGGAAAACTTTAACTTACGTTAGGTTGGGGACATAATTTACCTGTTGGGCTAAAGACCAAAGAAAATGACAGCTTGAGTTTACTCCAAAGTAGCAGTTAGTCTGAGATGTTGCTGTTGTTTGCCGTGGCAAAGCGACACAGTACGTAAAATAAGCACAGCAGAAACGTCAGATAGGTTGGACCGTCGTGTTTTGCTGAATACGATATCTTACAACATTACAGTCACAGCTGAAAGTGACCAGAGTAATAAACAGGCTTGCAGATGTCACAAATCTACACAATGCAAATCAACAGTCAGTCGTCTATACTGAGGGGCACAAAAAAACATAGTTTATTCAGACAAACTGAGAACAAGCAAAACAAGATTAGTTTTTATTTCTATATCTATAGTTTCTCATTGGGTCTTTATGTGAAAACAAGTCAGGCCTTTCCTCTTATGTAGAACCAGTTTTTTTTAAAGGTAGACACGTTTTATGTCCAGACATATGAGCACACCCTGACAAGTTAACAGCAGCACCTGCCAAGACATCAACCTGTAACCTGTGATTTGAGCAATCATTTCCTAATCCTGTCTTTTTGTTTTCTGCTCTCCCTCTGTCTGTCTTTCCTCCTAACTTTGTTTTGCACCTGTCTCTTTCTCTTTTCACAGTTTTTCTCCCTCTCTAGTTGCCTCTTGACTGCTTCCCTCATATTCATGCAAACCGTGTGCACTCACAAACACCAGCTAATGCCCACACATTCGCTCGCACGCACCTTTCACTCTCTTTTCCGGCAGGCTCTTTTCTGACTGACAGAGTATTAGGGGAGTGTGTGATGGAAAGAGGGAGGGTGGAAAGAGGAGGGCAAGGGAGAAAGGGTCACCTTGACAGTGCCGGTTATTGAACGAATGACTGGAAAGGGGACTGCGAGGAGGATGAAGAAAGAAAAGTACTTCACTCTTTTTGGTGTTGTAATGTCATTCAAGTTCAAACAGCAGGAAACTGGGCGTACATTTGTTGCTTTACCCCAGCTGCCTCCGCTGCCAGTACCATTAGCAGTACTACTTACTGCTACTTACTGCTACTTATGGTGCCATTTCAACTGCTAGTGTAGAAAAAAGGAAAACCAATTGTGTTTTGTGACTAAGCAGCTGCCAACATAGAGTCGTGTAAAGGCAGAATGAATGGGATTTTCCGATAAAGATGTAGACTCATACAATGAACATAGAACCTGCCCTCTGCCTGTTTTTTTCTCATTTTGCTGTGTCTGGGACATTTCTTGCCATTAACCTTTGGGTAGTGGCTGGGTAGCCTCCATTTAATAACAGCATGCGGGATGTGAGGGCGAAACATTCTCTCTCCCAACTCGTCAAATACGGCAGCTTGGTCAGTGGCTTTTAACCCTTTAGCATCAGTTTTGCATGTGAAGGGCTGTGCGGTCAAGTTGGCACTAAATCATCATCTGCAATGTCCAGTTACACTTTCAAAATTAAGCTTGCTAACAAACAGTTCATATATCATGACATTTGTTGTACTTGTGGATTGGTATTAACGCTGTCAAATGTTTATGTTTATGTTTACTACTTGGTCAGGTTCAGGAAAAGATCATAATTCGGGTTTAAATAACAACCTTTTCTCTCGGACCATAAGTTGTGTAGGTTGGAGTAAATATCAAACATTCCACAAAGAATGACCCCAAATGAATGGTAATATTGTTCGATGTCTGCTGGGTTGTGTAAATATGTACCTGTTCGCTAACACAGCCATCAACTATATAAGGCCATAAATTGCATGTCAAACCTGTATGTTACCACTGAAACTTGAACTTTTTAAGTACAGCCAACATAATGTGCCAGTGCTGTAAGTGCAGTGGAGCAATTTCAATTACTTTCACTTGTGGTTGTGGCTAATGAAATGTGAGTTCTTTGTGAAGTCCAGCAAGACAAACAACTGTAGAACAAGGCAACCACAACAACATAAGAACAATGCTGAGTTAACTAACAGGTAAGGATTACAAAAAAGGAAACAGTACTCTTCACCTGGTTAATGGAAAGCCCCATATGTCTATACAATTTGTAAACCCTTTTTTTATGATAACAAATAAATACACGAGAGCTAAAAAGCTTCACCTTCTGTGTATCTCAAAAGGAAATAGAGGTCCCTCGTGATTGCTACACGACAGCAGTGAATGCTTGTGCCATCTGCTTTTCTTGCTAATCACAGTTTTCTCAGGACATTTTAATAACATAGCATGAACAATAAAATGCCACTGTATTTTGGCTTTATACCTTGTGGGCTTTAAGAACAGCGTTTATTGTGGGTATATTTTGAAGAGGACATCCATATCTTATATCCATGGGGATTTGGGACACCAACAAATAGAGAAGTGTGATGGCACTAAAATAGACGTGTAATGACTATGTGTGCTGTGCACAAATGAATCCATCTACATCTACTTAACAGTGATTCTGATTGCACTGTATGCCAGTCAATCCAGTCACAGATTTATTGACACCATAAGAAAAGGGCACATGAATCATAATTCATCCACCAAAAATTACAGTTAAAGCAGTTTGTGAAAGCTTGTTTGGAAGCTCAGCTCAGTTTGAAGTCAGTCTGTAGAGTTGAACATATCGAAAGACTTTTGGGGCGTTGTACCGTATCTCATTTCCCGACTGTGAGGAGCCAGGATTAGCTTTGTGCTGTCGGACGTAAAGGCTACAGAGGAGAGATAGAGGTGCAGAAGGTGTGGACATCTGGATTAACACTGGATTAAGTTGTATTGCAGGTCCTTCCAGGTCACTCTGTGTGGGTGTGTGTGTGAGTCACCTTCCCCTGGGCGGCAAGGTAGGTTTGTCCGAAAGAGAAGTAATGAAACCGTACATATACCTATGGGAAACACTGCCTTGTTCAACCATATTTTATACTCAGCACGCACACTATCGCCTTAATACATTTAATTACAGTACCCAGCTGAAAACTGTTTTTGAGCTGCACATGTAGCTGCATTTATCTCACTTAAAGTTCTTCAATTATGGAAATATTGTGCATTTTCTTTGTCATGGTAACCAATGAAAATGAAGACTTTTTATGTGAATAACCATTTTAGTCTTAGATACTAATAAGTATCATGGGTCAGCATTACATTAAGTCAGCCATCTGTAAACCATGAGACATACTCCTTATAGGGAGCAAGGAAAATGTTTTGTTTTCAAAAAGATAAACCACACAAAGCTGTGGAGGCTGGACAGACGTGTAACAGAAGAGCAGTGATAGAATTCTAGTATGGATAAACAGAAAGTAAATGAGGTACCTATAATATAAAATAGCAATATTGAATTATTGTTTGGCCCTGAGGTTACTTTTAACATTCACAACATAAAAAGTACAATAAGATCTAGAATACATCAACACGGCAACACAACTGAGGTAACTTCACTACATTAGTAAGTTAAAAGAACTCCCTGTTGATTTCTGGTTTCACACTGGGCATGAACAGCGGTCTCATGAATGAAAGTCCTGTGCTTGTTTAACCCGACTTTCTTTATACTACCTCTCCTCACTTCCTCTTTTGCAGCTTTAATAACCACTACAGCCACTAGCGGTTGCCACCGAACAACAAACGTAAATATGGGTCGTAATTAGCTGCTCTCATTTTCGACAATACTGTTGTTTTTCTGATGAAGACGGGCTAAAGTTATTTCATCACATCAGTTTTAATAAACCAAAGGGGTATTTACTAGAAAATAATCCTTCCAGTAAAGTCTTGGAAGTACAATTCCAAAGGCGTAAATATTCGACAGGGCAGTACGCTCAATGATCATATTTCCTCTGACTTTAATAACAGCTTGACTCAACCCGAACACCACTGTTATTAGCAATTATAGCAGAGGACATAGCCGAAGAGAATGCCTGTCAAAACATCAGCTGTAATTGTCTCTTTAGATGGCTGTTTGGTTAAAATGGGACACTAATTGAGCATAATGACCTGTCTCTGCCTGTGCCTTCTTTTAGAAGTTTTTCTTTTTTTTTGCAAGGCAACGTCTCTAACTGACTGCTCCAGCCATCTTTAAATGAATCATTAGCAAAGCCTTTCATGGCATGAGGTTCCTGTCAAAAAGAAATGAGCAAAAACAACCCAGTTACTGTCAAGTAACACAGGTAAGGAGCTCTGTATGATTGTGAGTCTTTTTAAAACTCATTTAAAAGTCAGCATCATCAGAGGTGCAGCTGAGCCCAGGACCTCTCAACGCAGGTAAAATATATATTATTATATAATATTATAATCATTTATTTTAATTAAATCAGTGATCACACCAGCCAGACCTCATCTGGAGGTAGCAGCTCTCACATCCTGACACACAATCATGCATTTCTATGCGCACAACCAAAGGAAATACACTGAAGTGTTAAAGTACACTCTGTCACATTGTCACATTTACAGGAGTGATCATGAGAGCCTCTGTGACGGCTGGATTGATTAAAATAAAAGTGTATCTGTTCCATCAGATACGCATGAGACATTAATAGAAAACAAGGCTAAGTAGTAAGGTGTAGGCAGGCTTTAAGAGGTATTTAGTCAGTCTGATTAATGTATTTATGCATGTTGCACCTGCTGCAGTGTCCATGTTGAACAAGTTGTATTCTCATTTCTGGTTAATTCTGAAGGAAGAAACGACGGATAAGGTGGTGCTGTTTGCACCCATTCCCGGTGCACTTTTGTTTTTCCAGTGCTGAGACCTGCAGATGCAGCCCAGTCACCAGGATCAAATGTTGTTGCAAACCACAGATAGATTTGAATTTGTACGTTACAGGCTGCGTACCATATTGATATGTCTACAAAACATGTCATGGTCTGACCTCCCTTTCAGGAGGTGGAGACGACGGTGGTGCAGCTGCGGTTCAAGTCAGCTCAATTCAATTTCCAGCTTTGTCTGTGGTGACCAATTTAGGTATTTTAAGCCGAAGCGTGATGTTTTCCTAACCCTAACATAGTGGTTTTTGTGCCTAAACCTAACCAGAGCACAAGCACAGCATTGTGACATGAGAAAAATTTAAAATTGAACCAAAACAAATAAAGTTGCAACATACTGGGTTGTTTCTGAAGGCGTACTGAATGCTACTTGATACCATAACTTACATGTGTTAGAATGTGTACAGTCATAATCTAAAGCTGTGTGTGTGTGTGTGTGTGTGTGTGTGTGTGTGTGTGTGTGTGTGTGTGTATATATATACAAATGTGTTTTCCACTGAGACAGCATTGTGTCTCTAAATTGCTGTGTCTTAGTCTATTTTGCCATCATCCGTTTTAAGGCCTGCACAGACACACACATCATCACCTCTTTCCACTTTTCACTGTTAACTTTTACAGTGGCTTTGAGACTTTTTAAGTTATTCCTACTGAACACTGGCTTGCAGAAGAAAGATTAGCTAACCTTGGCTAACTGGCATGTTCATAGTTTGATAATTATGGATTAAAGCGATTTGTCTGTGATGCTAAAATATTAAACAAAAGCCAATAAAAACTAAGCTTTGGAAGGATTTCTTTCCACCAGCCAAGCTTTGTGTGTATGTATGTGTGTGTGTGTGTGTGTGTGTGTGTGTGTCCACCCAACATATGATAGACTACAAGGGGAACATAGGGGGGATCATTTTGTTCTATGAGTGTAGAGTATCTGTGAGTCTCAGACAGTTCATTGGATTCATAAAGATGATATGTGATGACGACAGTGCCAAAAAATAATGAGCTAGGTACATTATTTCATCTTGTATCCTGGCTTGTCATGCTGCTTCCAAGAGAAATAAATCTGACTGATCTCTCTGTGCTGGCAGATCAGCTCAGTCGTTTCATTATCGAGTCAGATTATCAAAGTGAAAATGACATGAAATGAAATGAAATGAAATGAAAAACAAAATTGTAGGTAAGTAGCAGCCAAGACTGGATTCCCAAATTGTCAGAAAAGAAACGCTTATCAGTGTAAGTGAAAAGAAAGAAAGAATTGACTTCATGTATCTTGTATTTCTGTATAAGATTGCATTTCATTTAAAACTTGGTTTCAAATCTTATTTTATTTGTGTTTTTAGACAGTCTACCTGTCTTTCTGCCCCTGACATTTATTTTACAAGCAGAGCAAACATTCTCAAGGCATTTACTGAACCTTGTTCCTCTCACCTCTGTGTGAAAAAAGTACAAGTGTAAAAGTGCAGGCGAAGATTTCATTACACTTTAATGCACTTGTATGTTTCCACATTGAGGTGAGCAGGGCAAGGTCCAGTAATGCCTTGAAAAGATCTTCTCTGCTTTCTTTAAGTGTATCGGACAGGAAGCAGGGTGCAGAGCCCTTGTTTCTTTTCATTTAGTCCGCCATTAAAACTTGCACTTCCTGTTAATGTTATTGAAGGAATGAACATGGCATAATGTGGCTATACAAAGACTTTTTCATCTCAATTAAATAACAGTTTGTAAGAGATAAGTAATGATGGGTATCTTCTAAACAGAAATTAACAGTGGCTGCAGTATAATGCTATAAAATGCACAGATAGGTAATCAACTAATTGCAACTTCTGTTACTATGGTGCAGAATAGCGCTTCTTGTTCTGCTTGTTTTGAAGGGACACATTAAAGGTGCCCTGTGGAATTCCCATATAGATAAACACACCTATGTTTACAATTAATGACACTCGACAAAATACATTTTCTGTGTCTTTAAAGTCTAATAAGTGTGTCGAATGCCTGAAACTGTCTGCAGAACTGTACCTAAGTGCATGTGCATCCTCAAAACAGGATCCCACTCATTAAAACCATTTTTCAACGCTGCCACTGCATGTTTTAGATGTTTCCCTGCTCCAACACACCTGATTCAAATTAATGGGTCATTATCGGGCTTCAGCAGAGCTTGATGGCGGTGACAAAGGTGACGTAAGTACGTCAAAGGTGACGTAACTAATACCTCTTTCACACTGGCCATAAATCCCACTTACACCTGCTAACATCTGGCTTTTGTGTTCAATGTGAATGTGTATTATTGGGTTTTAGTCCCGGGTCGATTAACCCTTCAGTAGTCACCGGTATTTATCGCTTCTGGCTCGGCTGTGATGTAAACACAACACCTGGGTGAACACGCTAATTTGCTCTCCCTTTCAGGCGCGATAACGCGTGTTGAAGTTAAGGGCTGCTGACTTGTTAATTTCTTTCCATCCGTCTCTGTGGAGTTTGAAAGAGAGACTGGAGTGAAATATATTAATAAAGGAACTGCTGTTTGTGGCTTCCATGTGGTTCGAGCCTGTCAGCTGTCTGATCGGTACTGCGCATGTGCAACGTGTCAGAGATCAGAAAAAAGTGAGATGTCTCATTTCTCAGCAACTTCTGTTACTTCTGTTATCAGCTCCAGAAAAAATGATGTGTCTACTTCAGAATGTCATTGATTAAGACTTAATGAAAGAAGTTTAACATCTCCTGGGTGTAGTTTGATGAGGTTTATGATCTGCTGCTTTCTACTGTTGTACTGTCTCTACCTCAACTTGTCTTCTCAAATTCAGTCAACTTAAAAAAATAGAACTATTAGTTTACTATGTGTACTATTTACTTTTAAAAGTTAGTCTCTGGGCTGCCATAAATTTGAACACTGTACAACATGGAGACATTTCTTAAAATGACAAAATAAATAGAACAACTTGGGAAGAAAATGTCTTTGACAAAATGGAAAAAAAGTCTGCAGCCGTGCTAGCTGGTCTCACAGAGTGGTACTTAGTGTGATATCATGCTAAAATTTTTCTAATTAGCAGGGATAGTACAGCATGGGTGGATGGGAATCTCATGAGTTTGGCGGGCACAGTATGATCAGAAGCTCACTTGGTATTTGTCAAAATATGTCAGGTTGGACTGAGTTAATGTGGCTAAAAACTGAAAAGTGTGAACAACATAAATGCCAGCTGTTAATAAAAATGTGATTTACGGTTAATTTTAAGGATGCACGATATATAACGGCCTGATAACGGGAAATGTATTTATTGGTTATCGTCAGATAGTGAAATTATAGAACCAATAATACAGAGCCAAATTGCTTTAGTTGACTTAACAAGTGCAGCATTTACATACAGTACATGGCGGTATGCACCTTTAAAGTTGGTTTGCCAGCAGCCAAAAAAAAAAAAAAACAGAAGAACAACAACAACAATGCTGTTGTCGTGTTTATGACGTAGAACTGCTCCACCTGTGTAGAGCCACACATGTCATCTCTGGAGTGGGCTTTGTTTTTTAAGCTCAGAAGAAGACAACACAATTGTAACTTGTAATACGTGTTCCACAAGTGTTCAGAGAGGACGGAAAAAGTCTATAAGTTTAACACAATAAATCTTTTTGGAGCTATGAACAATAAATCATCCATCTCTGCCCGCTACATCATAAACTACAGGTTATTACATTATTTTTAAAATACAAAAAATGTGAAATTATCATCGGTTATCGCTATCAGCTGGCTGAAGAAATCCATAGTGTGCATCCCTAGTTAATTTAACAAAATTCATGCAGATGTTCAAAAATGTTTTATTAAACTTTAAAACAGTAAAGAGCCAGAGGTAGAGACGGGGGCGAAATTAAACTTGACACAACATAAAATATAAAAAACCTTTTACTAAAAGTGTTCTTTTTGATCAGGGACTTCTGCAACCAGTGCAACGGAAAATTATTTTACAAACGAGTCATGACATGATTTAATTTCATTCAGTCACTTTGATGGAAACGCAGCTAAAACGTGAGAAAAATACTGATGAGGAGAAACAAAGGGGGGGGGATAAAAGTAACAATGACATCAAACTAGAGCGAGAGGAAATCTTTTACAGTCATTTCAGACTGGCCCAAGGGTACAGTCAAGTCCTCTCTCTCTTATTGCATAAAACTCCCAGCATGCAACGGCCATTTTCCTTGACAAGCTGTTTCGCTGTGGGCTAGAAATTAACACACATGCACACACACACACACACACACACAGGCAAAGGCAAATAACTGGGAAATTAACTCAGTGTCTGGGCCTCTGATTCATTTTACAGAAGCAGAGAGATGATAATGACAGAACATGAGGAAACAGGAAATAAGAAGAGAGGCGTAATTGATAGATGGTGGGCCTTCATTTATATCCGTCCTGTGTTCTGCCCCCTGGACCTGTGCTCACTTTGACCTCTGAATACTTTTTAAATGTCCTCCTGCATGTGCTATATTCTACCGTTGATAAATCGTCACTACAGTCGCGCTGATACATTCACATAATTACAGTAATCATATGAAATCCCCTCTATTAGATGCACAGGCGCCACAAGGATCAAACCTCTACTCACTGAGCTCAAACGAAACCAAAGTACAGGGGCAACAATAACATCAAGCTGGACTGATACACCAAAGGGCTTTCAGTCGGTTTAATGAGGTTTCCTGAAGACCAGAGGCTGAACGGTTTGTCTCACCTCCTCATTAAATTTGAGATGCTTCTGGCACCTTACGGTCATTTCTTTTGAGAGCAAACCTGAGCCCAGAGGCATACATCATGAATCCAGAGCCCAGCAGGTCAAACCTTTTCATTCATACAGATGAATGCAGCCCGGGCTGGTCAGAACTTGCTGTTGTCCACTTACAAGATTAGTTTCTGGCCTTGTGACGTTAAAAGGGAAACAAACAAAAATGATGGCGGTGGTTGGGCTCTGCCAGAAGAGCGAGCTAACCGTATTGCGAGTGTGTAAAAATGAATTAAAACACTATCTTCTTACTAGGATTTGGGCTTCGGGCAACAAATGGAACAGATACTCACCAGCATCTGTCTTCACTTTCCAAATAAGCAGCTGATGGACAGAAGGATCCCCTGATATGCAGTTTACACCCAGAATTGTCTGCTGAGAGACTCTCACATACTTGTGACTAACAACAGTCCATTTTGACCAGCCACCATCTGTGAATTAAAGAGTAAAATATGCCAAAGAAGCAAATATCACCCCTGGAATAGGAAAAGAATGACTTGTGACCTTAATTTTGAAAACACATGCACAGTCAGAAACAGTGGTGTGGGCTGAGCAATAAATCACTTCATTTGTATTGTATCCACTTGCACAAATAAAGGAATAGTTCATCATGTTTAGAAATGCTCATCCATTTTTTTTTTTTTTTTTTTTTTTTGCTGAGTTAGATGAAAACATGATAGCACTCATTTATCTGTACGGTGAATATGACACTACAGCAAGTAGGTTGTTAGCTAAGCAGAAAGACTGAAAACAGTAGAAATCACCAAGACTATTTCTGTTGATGACAGTGCCCACCTACTAGCACCCCTTAAGCTCACCAATTACATCATTACATCATATTTGAGTAATCCAGGAGCTGGGAGGCTGATTTTGTTCCCTTCAATTCGAGCCAAGCTAGCTGTTTCTATTCTTAGTGCTAAGTTAAGCTAACTGGTCGCTGCCTCTCGCTAAAAAAAGTGAGAATGGTAGCGAACTTTTCTACTTGGTTAGGTTTAGGACATCATACTATTGGTTAAAATAACTAGTTAATCTCGCAATTACGGTAAATTAAGTTACGCAAAGTGATGTAAGTTAAGTCATTTATGTACATTAACTAACTTATGTCATACAAATTTAAAATAAATCACTCTTGACTCTTGCGTCACAGATGGGACGCAAAGTCACCTGCCGCCACTGACTTCGCTCCTAATGCTGCTTCACTAAACCTCGATTCAAGACGTGATGCTAGAGGGGCAACTACAGATTCAAACTTAGATGGGGAGGGCCGCTGACCAGGCTGCTGTATTTGATACGTTAGGAGTGAGAATGGACGGGCTATGCAGCACTGTCCACACACACACACACACACACACCCTGACCTAAGCTGTCATTGGTGTTATTGAGTAGTGTTTTGTGAATGAGCTCTTTCACGTCTGGGCCTGTGGCGTTCAATTCCACTTAGGACACCCTGTCAGTTGAGCCTGTAAATGTTGCTATAGCCTTAAAAAATAAGAGCTGTAATGGAGGGGCAGCGCCAAGGTGAATGACTAGCAGGACAAATGAGACTCGAGTACAGAGGACTGTGACCGTGTTGCATTTCACTGTTATAAAGATGTTCACAACTGCCAACATAACTGAGCTATTTGACCAGGACCAAAGTCTCTCTGCTGTCAGATAAGATTCTACTAACAAGCTGTATTTGTTAATGAGCAGAAGTGAAAACTGGCGACCATATGCTGCCCTGCAAAGGAATGTCATTTTCAGTCAACTGACTGTGTTTATTTATTAAAAATAACACCTAATTGCCTGCTGTAGTCATTTTGTGTTATTTAAAGACAGCAGGAGTGGAGCCTGTAAGTAGTAAAAGTGTTTCTCATAAAAACCTTCTAGCAAAAATATCATTAAGCAAAAAGAAAAACACCTTTGGTTGAATTTGGTAGTTTTAATTTTCCTGTACCAGAGAAATAAAAAGGCTTCATTTCATTTATGCATTTTGATTTAGTACCTCTACAGGTTTAGAAAGCCAATTTTGACAGGCTTAAGCATTATTAATGTTACCGGGAGTCAAAAGGTGAGTGCAAGAGCAATTTTAAAGAAACAAAATAGTAATAAAGAAGGACAATTTTCAATAAAGCTTTGCTAATGAACACAGTAACATGATACATGTGCTCAGGAAATGAAGGTCAGCAGTCTTTGTCCACGAAAATATGGTCGGAGAATAATGCACACCGACTCGTCACCACTAAATACAGCAGTGATTCTCAAACCCTTCAATGCACGAAACCCCAAGAAAAGCAGGCATATCCCTGGTACAGGCAATGTTATCTACAAACTCCTACCCAGTCTAAAATAAATACATCTTTATTTCTCTGCAACCATCTGGAGACCTCCTAGTTGAGAACCAATGAAATACTGCCAGAAAAGTTTGTGGACCCAGAAGCAGACTCAGGAGCAGAATGATGGTTAGGATATTTAACAACAATTCACAAACAAAGGCAGTTCAGGCCAGGCACAGGCCACAGAGGAAAAAGGTCAAACAAGAAAGTCCAAAAAACTCTGGCAAAAGTACAGGCAGGGCTTAGGCAAAAATCCGGTGTCAAACAGTCAGGCAAAGGGTTCAATGAACAGGCAGGCAGTGTTAGGCACAGCAGAGGTACAGTCAGGGTTGAGGCAAAAATCCAGGAGTCAAAAAACAGGCAGAGATCGGTACACGGGCAGGCAGGGGGAATACAGGCAGCAGTACAATGGGCTTGGCTCGACTCACGTGGTTGAACAGAAGCAGGGTTGGCAATGGATTGGCAGACAGAGCAAAGGTATCCAAAATCGTCAGGCAAAAATCACCGTCAAAAACAGGCTAAGGTCAGAAGGTAGAAAGATCCAAAAAATAGCAACACGCGAACAGGGCTCCTGGAAAACAGACGCAATTATCTGGTGAAGACCCTCTGCCCTGCCTCCTGGTTGAGGCAGTCCAAGCCAAGGCTGACCAGGAGAGTAGAATCAGGTGTGGAGCAGCCTCAATTGTCAGTCAACCAGGAGGCAGGGCAGAGGGAAAAACCTGGCGTGGATCACGCAAGCCAGCCAGGTCACCGACTAAGGGGGGCGGGTCCTCGGCCGGAACGTGACAAATACAGTATCAAGTATTAACTCTCAGGTCATCTGATTTAATCCAGAGCTTTCAGGTGAGACGTCAGGTTACCATGTTTATTCTTTGTCAACACGGACATTTGGTTGTTGTTTTAAACAAGCAATTTTCCTATTTGAACAAATGTGACCCAGAGAAACTCCGGCCATCTGGATGTTCTGTAGAATTCCTGAACAGCCACTGCTTCCAGTTCGTCCAGCAGCGGCTTGGCCGGTCCATAAGCTGCTGTTCAGGCTCATTTGATCAGAGCTGTTGTTGGAATGTTGTGTGTTGACTCACAACCAACAAAAAAAAATTAACAATGAAATAGACTTGAGGACAAAATGAGCACTTGCAGACCAAAGTAAAGATATAAAGATGTTAACTGGGAGCAGGGTGAAGCTAAATGTAGTCCTCTAACCCACACAGCTCCATGCTGCCTGCAGCTTCTTCACTCGTACTGATTTTGTCATCTTTTCTTCACAAGACTTGTGATTGAAATTCAGGTCAGTGGTCGAATCAGTTTAACAGTCGTTAGGTTTTGTGCGCTGGCACACAAAATGGACCGCTAACTCAATGACGAGTGATGACGGATTTAAATGGATCATGGTGATAACAGCAGACTTTGTTGTAGGACGCGTGGTAGTGTGGCTGAGAGGCCTGAGGTTCTGAAATGAGGATTCAGTCTGCACTGAGGATTTCATTTCACCAATAAGAAACTGTGAATACTGTTGCAGTCCTTGAGGCATGGATTCCATCACATCTATATTTTTGTCACATGGCTTCTCGGTAGTTTTAAGTAAACACATCCGTTATCAGATTAGTTAAAATTGTACTTGAATTTGTGGGATGACAGCAGAGTGATGCAGAGGAAGTTTGCTGTAGAACTCCTCCATCCATTCTGATGTTGTGCTGTCTTCACATGAATAAATGCTCCATGTGAAAGTCTTCTCTCCTCCGTGCTCTGGTGGGAAACTTATCAACTTTTCAATTGTTTAAATCGTCATAAAAATCCAACATGAAGTCGTATATAAATTCCGAGAATGTGGATGAGTGTTTTAAGGTGCTGGATTAAGTCTCCTTTTCTCATTTCCAACATTTCAGCAGCATGGTCAGTGCCCCCACACTTCGGAGTTTGATGCTGTACACCTGTAGCATCACTTCCTGAAGCTCCCTTCTTGTGAGTGAAAAAAGTCTGAGTCATGGGGTTGTTGGGGTGGTTGGATGGGTCATACACAGGACTTTCCCACTGAAGAACAGGGTTTGTGTCCTATGTGTGGCCAAGAGTAATTTCTTAAGTTATATAAGTAAGATAACATATGTAAATAACGATACGTCATATTACGTGACGAGAATGACATCACTTACATAAGTATGAACTTTTCCTAAACATAATCAAACTGCAAGTTAATAACAGTCAAAAAGTCATAAGACGTCACAATGTGTGAACTGTTTGTGAGTGTAACAGGACGCTGTATATTACATTTTGTTACTTGACCGTGGTACCCTTCACATGTGAAACTGACTCTAGAGAGGTAGGTAAACATCATAGTTTGAAGCTTAAGGCCACTGATCAAGCTGCTGTATTTGACAAGTTGTGAGTAAGAACGTGTTGTTGAGGTATGGGATCAAATCCCACTGCTGTCATTGTGTATCGCTACACATCAGTATTGGGTACTTGGTTTTCTGTGGTATTTTTCTCCTGTAAGTTCCCAACCACCTGTTTTTACGCACAAATCAAAATTAAAACCAAAAATAAAATAAAAAATTCTCAACATCTCCTGTAAAGCTTTGTAACACTTGACTTAGGTTCTCAAATAGGTGTATGAATAAAAGAAGAAACAGACTTACTAAATTAGATATGACCTACATGAAGCATGTGACTGGAAGAATGCGATGAGGACTGAAGTGCAGTGAGAGGCAGGAAACTGTCAGGAGTGTTATTCTCCTCTCAGAATAAAAACAGTACAGCCAACGGGGCTGTCAAAGTCCCTTGTGACCGTCAAACTACAGTGTAGAATACAACAAACAGAACTAAGATACGATAATCTCTTGTACTCAGGGCTCAAAATCTAACTAATAGAGGGTGAGTGTGTACATATATATATATATATATATATACACACACACACATCCATGTATACAGAAGATATATATACTTGGAAGCGATTGGCTGAAAGTTGAAAGTGCCCACAGATGGTAACTCTTCCCACTACCAGTGAAGAGAGCACTGTGGATAGCTCCTACATGCTCCCAGCAGCAGGATCAGCACCTTGGAGAGCGCCGCAGCAGGCAGCACACACTCCTGGCAGTGACTTAAACGTCCACTTAAGCTTCCACTCCACTGGAGAGATGAAAAACAGCAGCAGGCCGAAACATCAGATGTGTGTGGTGCTTGTCTTATTTATGGATAAATGTTTTGTTCTGTTTGAGGTTTGACTGGCACTCTTTTAATTATACCATACATTTGCTCCCTCTTCTTCTGCAATGCTTCGATGGCAGCCAACTGGAAAATAAATTTCACCCACAAATGTTTGTCCTGATGCACCCAACTCCTTACATTCACACAGTGGCAGTGTACATAATGGTAATTAGATATTACTATCTGCATTCAATCCAGAGAAGAAGTTGGTGAAGAGGGACATGAATTATTTAGATTTTCAAGTGCTTACAGCTCATTTTCCACATGGTCAATGTTCCTGTTGTGGGCAGATAAAGAGCAGACAATCACCATGCTTTTATTCTGCTCCCTCTCTTTACCAACTGTTACAGTTGGGATGAAAAGGCTCCTACACAGTCCATCAAGCATGGAAAGCGCATTGTAAATCTATGACAGGATATCTCAAGGTTCTTCAGATGTCCTGTTCTCTGTGTTGTTACCATATATTTTGGTAACTTGGCTTTAAATAGAAAAGTTCCCCGTGTTGTGCTTTATAAAACACTGACTGTTGCTCTTTTTTGAGTTTTATTTGGCCCGCGTCGCTGATAAGACCTTCTTTTGATGCATCAGCATTACATTTCATTATTTTGGCTTGTTTTCTTGTCAACACTCTGAGATTTACAACTCCAAAGCTCTGCGTCTGGCTGGAATATGGATTCTCAGTTTCTCTCTGATTCTGTCACAAGTCCAATAGCTGGAAGAGTGAGAGAGCGATGGGAAGGAGGGTTGTTCATCCCCAATGTGTTTCCATTTGTTTTACAAGACAGAGAACAGGCAGGAGATGAGGAGTGGAGTGAGAGGAGGAGAGGGACGTTTGAAAGAGAGGCAGAGAGGTAGAGAGGATAGATAGTGTGTACTGAACACAAATCAAAGTTTGTCTTGACACAGCACTTTGTCTGTAGGCCTCATAAAACTACATACACTCGCATACACTCCAAATATTCTCCCGAAAGACACACAGAGACTCCAAAACACTACATACACAGTATACACAGAAAACTAACTTACCGTGTCTCTAATCCTGTCACCTCTGTGTGAGGACAGGCTTAGAGTTTAATTGGATATTGTTGCCATATACACACACACAAATACACAGAGAGAGAGACACACACACACACATACACACTGGCTCTGGACAAGTTAAATATGCTGACACAGCGTTACAGCAGGAAACACTGCTATGTCAGTCGGGAACAAAGAGATATAAACGCTTAGCATCAGCTTCCATGTCACAACAGTGTGATCAGACATCCGATGATACTTTTCGGTTCCCAGGAGAGCCTCTCTGCCCCGAGCTGTTTGTCAGGACAACTTAAATCCTGTATCTCTGCCTGCAGGTGAGAGCTGTGTGTGTGTGTGTGTGTGTGTGTGTGTGTGTGTGTGTGTGTGTGTGTGTGTGTGTGTGTGTGTGTGTGTGTGTGTCTGTCACCACATCCAAGGCCATTTCTTCCACCTACAGTATTATACAATATCTTTGATAAACAGGCTGTTTTTTCTGACACCATTAAAAGATGACTTTTTAATACTTTTACTGAAGTAACAGGTATTCACACTTCCTCCTAACACTGTTCTACCAGGGCTTTGCTGCTAGGCAAATAGGCAAACTGTCTGTACTGTATAATGGTCGGTACGATTATACAGCGGTTGGGATTTACCGCTAGTGTTCATGCAGGTGTGTGAATCACAGAGCTGGTAGAAACGAGCTAACGTTAGGGGTTAGCCTGCTAGCTTTAGCAAACTTCAGTAATGTAAGGGCCTGTGGCAAACTTCTGGAAGGTGATGTTAGCTTTCATCACATCAAACATAGTATTAGAGTGCATACAGTTAACAAAATCCATTGTCATGGTTAAACAAAAGTGGACCTAAATGCAGACATGAATGCAGGTAACTTATCAAAAGGGGAGCTTTATTAACATAAAGCCAAAGTCCAAGTGCAATGAATCCAAAATCCAAAAATGTGGCAACAAAAGGCAGAAAACAAAACAGCAGAAAAAACAAAAGCAAACAAAGTACAATTCAATAACAGCAAAGTACCAACCATAAGCAAAGTACAAACCAGAAATAACGCAAGCAATCAGGAATCAAAAGCCAGAATCACCCGACGGGAAGATGGGACAGGGAGACACAGGAGCACAAGGGCAAAACAAAACAGGACCAGGAGACGCATGACAAACAGAACAGACGACCTGACAAAGAGAGGGGGGAAGACAAGGACTTAGATACACAAGGGGTGATTAACTATAGGAACACAGGTGAGGAGTGAAACGGGTGGGAAACAGACAAAGGGAGGAAATAAAAAGCAATTCATAACACATGAGGACAGAACTTCAAAATAAAACAGGAAATAAGCAGCTGTGTGCGCCTGCCCGGTTCCCATGTTTGTAAGAAATTACCTTCATTGACTGATTTTTTTATACCTAAACAAACTGACCTTAAAGGACAACACAGTTTCATACTGTTTACATTGTTTATCTGTGGCGGACCCTGCCACCTTTCTAGCTCAAACAGTGCTCTAGGGACCTTATAAACAGCTTGTTTATTCAGTTATGGATTTCCCTTTTTAATATTGTAATATTAAAATTCACAGTTTTAATTTCTTCCCGGAAAAAAGACATAGTGCCCCTTTAACCCACACACACAAAAGCTAGCATATCCAACTATTCCTTCCTGTTTCCTCCCCAGTTGAGAAAAATGTAAGAGAATGGCCGGACAAAAGTGGAGGAAAGATCAAATCATAAAACTGCTGGCACGTCTCTGTGAGCTCTATCTTGGCCTTTCGGTGGAAATGTTTTCCATGTTAGTACCAGCCAGGTCTTGAATGGTGAGGAAAATGTAAAAAGTTACTTTTCATGTCACTCCTTCCTGTCAAATGGCCTGTTCGCCCTCCTCCTCCTCCTCCCCCTTCAGCTGTAATCAACTCCTACCTCCTTCCTATCTCTTCTCTAATCTTTCTTCAATGCCTCCTTCCTCTCCTCTCATCGCCCTCATCCTCCTGAAGTTCCACCATTACTTCTGTTGGACTGTCTCCTTTCTTTTTCTCCCCTCTCATCTCCAGTCTTCTCTCTGCTGTCTTCCTTCATCTTTTCCTTTCTTGTTCCTCATTTGTTCTGGGCATACATCGTACTCTCTTTTCCTCTTCATTGTTTTTTACTTTGCTAATTATTTTCACCTCACTGCCCTGGTCCTCTCCTCTCCTCTCCTCTCCTCTCCTCTCCTCTCCTCTCCTGTCTTTTTACCTATCCACCTCGGCCTCTCCTTTACTCCTCTCCTCTCCTGGGTGTTTGACAGCTCTTATAAACACCCACTAAAAGCCTCTGTCACAGGGTGCTGTTAGCGCTGCACTATTCAGCCTAATTCACCTTCAGTGGAAAAAGGCTTTTACTGGCTGCCATTTTGGCTGGGTGCGTGCATGAGGATAATGTGTTAGCTTGCCAGCGTTTTGGGGGACAGCCCAGCAATTTTCATGTTGAGCCGACAATGTCAGACAAAATTGGAGCAGGAAATCTGGAAAAGTTACAAGACCAGAAATGTGAACTTAAAGACAATTATGTTAGAAGAGAATGGTTAGAGGACTGGTTTTGACTGGAAAACAAGGGTGATCCCTCTTGTATTTTTATTACAACCAGGTGCACCGTGTGTCATCACAGGCCATTTATGACATTTTAGATTTCTAGGAATGAATCAGAGGGAGAGAGCCACTGAGGCTTTGACATTGGGAAGACTGCCTCTTTTGAGATGTCCTCCTTGACATGTCAGTAGTAATATTTCAAAAACTTTTGGTCTCCTCCAGAGACCCTTTGTTGTGTGTCTTTAGTTGAAACGAAGTATATACTCGTCTTTCTTGTAGCTGTAAGCTAACTGTTTGTGTGCTGTGCAGTCACAAGCTGACTACAGTTATTTATTTAAACCACAATCAGTGAGTCAATCAGTGAGGTAGTCTCACATTGCAAACATGGAAGTACTTGTGTTTAGGACACATTTTATTTCATATTAGGCATACACGTTAAGGCAATCCTCCAAGAAAACTTAGAAATTGAAATAATATCCATTCAATTTTTAACATTTGTGAGACTTTACCGCTTAGAATGAAGACCCTCTGTTAAGCTAAGTCTAGAGTAGCAAGGGAAGTAGTTAGTCAGTGCTCAGTGTTTCAACATTTTAAGTGTGAACTGGATATTTTTGATGATGCACCATGGTGTTTCAGCATTTGTTAATGTGACACCACTGGATACTTTTTAAGGAGACCTCAGGACAAAACTGGGTGTTTTCAGAGAAAACCTGATCTTTTCCTAACCCCAAACAAGCTATTTTTATATAGTTATTATTAATGCCTGTGCTCAGGTCCGATCACACATATATAAAAACATTACCTTATCGCAATCCATCCTGTTGTCTCTCTGTCACTAGCTTCCAAAACAAATGCACACGCCGTTGGCACGCCCTAGCAAAGACCTTTACAACAACAGGCGCCGGTGTCATACCGCTTTTGTCAAAAGGGGGCGCTAGTATCAACAATGTTCTTCGTTAAGTTTCAACATACAGTATCTGTTGTTTGCAGAAAACTACATTGCTAACAATTAGTCTGGTGATTGGGCTGTATTTCACCTTCTTCTCTTCCAATCCCTGTCATTTAAATAATCTTTGGTCAATTTTTAACACTTATTTGTGAATTTTTCTGCTTAAAATGGAAGACCTTCAGAATCTAGAGTAGCATAGTTCAAGTTGCTGCTATTTATTGTACGTAAACGACAGGTAGCAGGTGAGCAATAGTTTAGCCTGTGACTCGTCACCATTTACCACCATCCCAATGTCGCACAACTTGTAACAGTTGTAACCGTTGACCTTCCACTGTTAAAAAAAAAAGTAGCCAAAGAACCCTGGATACAAGTGCTGCCATCTTGCTCTGGGAACTTCATTCGGAATCAGACTCTGCACAGTAGTGATTGGAGGTTGGAGCTGCAGTAGCAAGATCCCGCTCATACACCTGCCTGACTCAATCACAAACAGGGCTCAGCTGTCAATCATGACGCCACACCAACTTTTTAAAGCATCAAATAATGAATTAAAATTCAACTTGTCAGAAAAATTTACATCTGAACACCAGTGCGATAAGAACTACATCAAGAGACAGAAACCATCTTCGGGAAAAATTTATTTGACATGTACTTTGAATTTTTGAATTCGGCCTGTCGGTTCTGCTAACATGAAGGGGGTGGGATTTATGACCTATACAGCAGCCGGCCACCAGGGGGCGATTGAGATGTTTTTGCTTCACTTTCGGAGAGCTGTCATTTTGTCCATTCTTATAGTCAGTGGTTGCAGCTGGGGCTGGGTGCTATGGCTTTGTCTCAATGTCTCAATATACTTACACTAAGATTCTACTGGATGCATGTCCGCTGCATTACGGCTCCGGGACGGTTTTGCTCTGTCGTCCGTCGTCCGGCAACCCCCACCAGCTGCGTTTGGAGTCCGCCACGGTGCAGCTCCACCGAACAGCTGGAGTTATGAGACCGAGGAGTTTCCGCAATAATAGAAATAGAAGTCCTGCGTATCTGCTCCGGAGAGCTGCGGACTGCCGGAGCTGGGACGCAGCAGACACGCAGCGCAGCGGACCTGGTGGAAGTTAACACATAGACTAGAGTGAAACCGATCAGCTCCGCTGCCGTGGCAGAGCCGTAACGTATCCGGTGGAATCTAGGGGTTAGGCTATGTTGTCATACACAATATATACCTTGATATATTAAAAAACAAAAGTATTGTAAAAGTATTGTAAAAGTATTACAACAAGTAGAAGAGCCTGGTAAATTCAGAAAATGATGTCACTCTACTGTAATGCAGCCTTCAAAACTAATCAAAGATGACACAATCTCATAACACGGTAATAATTTCATATCAATATATTGCCCAGCCTTAGTCGCAGCATTGTTTGATTTTGCTAGGGCACCTAAAGTGCATGATTTGCATTCTCAGCTCGACACAGCCGTAGTTTTCCTCGTCTCAGTTATCCTCCATGGAGTCTTATGTTGTCCCAATACGAGTGCACAATGAGTTCATGTACTTCCACTCCTCTGTGTACGCCACCGCTCTGTTTATCCTTCTTAAGGAGTACTTTACAGAACTTGCTGAATAAACTGAGCACTCTGCAAAGTTGTCTTGGCTAAAGTCGGCCAGTTGAACAAGTCTTTAAGGCTCAAACACCCCACTTCACAGTCCACTCCTCAATTGTTGTACAGAGCTCTTGTAAGGATTAGACTCCAAATCAGTGGCAGATTGGTCTGGTGGGATTACTAAGATTTACTCTGACTTACATTTACATGAAAAGTTAAATGCTTTTCATCTGGGCTCATACTGCTCATTTCCACTTATTCCAAAAGAGATGAATAGAATATATTAAAATATCAGTTCCTGTAGGCTAGATTACTTTTCAAATGACAAGGAATCTGTATCATCTTATGAACTAGATGAAGGTTGAATCACTTGATCAAGCACAACATTGATTTATATTTACGTATTTATCTATATCTTGACGTCAGTTTAATATTTTGGAAAGCAACACAGGAGGTCATTGTCTCAAAGAAGCCACACAGATGGGCTGAAACTGAAATATGCTATTTAGCTAAATGTGTGTGGCGGCTGACGGATGGACGAGAATGAAAGAATACCTGGCTGTCTAACAATAGATCCTTGCTATCCACAGACTGAAGCTTCAATAAACAAGGCTTCAATCCCCTCTTGGCTTCCCGTGTAGACCATGTGTTTGATAGAGCTGGAAGCCCTGGCTCCATTGTCCTGCTGGTTTATATAGAAAGAAAGTGTGTGTGTGTGTGCGCGTGTGTGTGTGTGTGTGCATGTGTGTGTTTGAGCCCCTCAGGACCAAATGAGAGTGCCTGCCACTGGAAGGCAGCCATAACTAGCACACAGGGGACACACACACAAACACAAACACACAAACACACTCTCTACTTCTGTTTCTAACTCTGTGTTTCTTTCCACTCAAACACACACTCACAATCCCCTGGTCCCTGTGCGTGTGTGTTTTGGGGTTTAATTATGTGATTTTTATGGCATAATCACTTGGCCCTAATAAAGCCAAGAGAGTCTTAGGGGAAGTTTACACACACACACACACACACACACACACACGCCTCCTTTTCTCTCTGAAACACACAAACACGTACACACCATGAGATCTGCCCAGTTTATAGTCTATCGTTGTGAGAATTGGAGCTGTCAGCTTCTCTCTCAGTAAATGATGAGTTGAAATGGCCTGTTGTCCTGCTTCAAAATTATCTCTCTTTAAAGGATTTTGCTATTTAATTATGTTATTAAAAGTTCTTTATTTCTATTCAGTCTTGTTCTGATTTATTAGCTACTACAGTATTCTCTCATGCTACAGCTTATACTATGTTTTTTCTTCTATTAGAAATCATAAGAGGTCATACAAGAAGTGTTTTTTTTTTTTTACTTTTAAGCAGTTTGGTGCTGAACCTACACAACACACTGGTTGAGTGGTGGAAATCATTGCAGCAGATATCGTGACCTGAATGTAGATATTACAGCCCAAAGTATGATCTTAACCGAAACAAGTTTAAGTGCCTAAGCCTAACCAAACCACAACCATTTCACGTTAAAAACGTTACAGAAGTAACATAGCGATTTTAACCTAAACCAAAATGTTTTTCCAAACCTAACCAAATAGTTTTAGTGCCTATACCTAAAGCTGTATGACAAAGGTCTGGTACATGTGTCACTGTTATGCTGCAACTGCCATGTTGTTTTGGGAAGCTGATACATGTTGTCTCGGGAGGCGCTAACAATCAACCTATTCAGTCCTTCAGGTATGAGGATGAATTGGTCTCTACACACATATGGTTTCTGCTTTATCCTTGTACAATACATACGAATTCGTTGTGGTCTTATTTTTTGTTTCAGAATGTTCTCTATGCATGTATTGTATCTCCAAATGTGCTTCTCTCTGACCTCCGACCCCTCTGGTGAAATAGTTCATACAGTGTTTCATCCGATGTTTAAAACATTTCTGAAACTCAATTTGGCACACAGTGTTTACAAAACAAATCAATAGTTGCATTGAAATTAGTCTCAGTTCTTATGCTGTGAGATGAAGGAAGTTGGGCTGTAGCCATGATAGAGAAAATCACTTCAAAGTCTAATCCATACTTGCACTTTAGTACTCGATTGGTGACACGTCGTCCAGGACTACAACTTGTGGTTTGATGATTGAAATCTGTCAGAGGCAACCGAACTGTACGTTCTCAGCTTGAATCTTCAGCTAAACCATAGACAGCACCTCTGTTTGTGAACCAAGATTATGTGTCATCTGAGAAGGAATAATTGTGTGGGATGGATGTGTGGGCTATGTCACACAGTGTTTGTGTGTGCATGCGTGTGTGTGTGTGTGTGCATGTGTCAACGCTACACGGTGGTTTTGAAGTTTCTTGGTTGTGATTTTCCAAACTTCCAGAGCTTTTCCCCAGACACGACCAATTCAAAGAGAAGCTCTTTGAAACCTCTTTGAGAAAGAAGCAAAGTCTTTAGAAATGTCTTCAGGGAGTGATTGTGAACTGTGTGTGTGAGTGTGTGTGAGAGACACAGAAAGAGGGAAATAAAGATAGAAGCCTTCCTTGATATCAAACACTTTTCTGAGTGACATGGCACACAGACATACAGAGCTGTGACGACGCACTCATTTGATAAGGATGCCTGTTGAAAGCAGATCCAGGACTGGTCTACATTCGGTTTTTGCATGTGTGCGTGTGCATGTGTGTGTCAGGATGCCTGCTCTGTGCACGAAGGTGATCAGATATGAAGAGGTCCAGCACTCTCTCAAGACCAAGGTGAATATTTTCTTCAAAAATAAAAGGGAAAACATTTTGGTCTTGCAACCGTCATCAAACACAGTTACATCAGATGCATTTGATGAAGGTCCTCTGGTGAATCTCTTATTTTAGATCAGCTTTTCATTGTTGGGCTGAATGTCTACAAAATGTTAAGAGCACAGTTTTTTTTTTCTTTCGTTTGTGAGAAAAGATTCCCACGACGAAAAAGGATTACGTGAAGAAGTGCACAAACAGGCAGCAGCTTGACATTAAGATGGTGCTTTTGATGGTGAATTAAAAGAACTGTGCCCTGGTGGTGGGTAATTTCCACTGAGCTGGGGGGAGATGTGCCCCTATTCTTTCAAAATCACACTAACTCTCATGATCCTGGTTATGATTCTGTTATTTCCTGGGTTTTATTTTGTGAAACTGTGCTCTCATGGGTCTTGTGTTGCTTTTCAGTTCCTCCCATTGTGTGATTTCCCGCCCTTTTTCTGTGCTCACCTGTGTCTTGTTTGTCAACCAGCACTGTGTGTATTTAGTCTGTGAGCTCCCTGATGTCTTTGTCAGTTCGTTCTGTGTTTCCCTGTGTTCATCCCGTTTCTTCTCCTGTGTTTCACCCGTGTTTCACCCAAGCCTGTTCCAGTGTTTTCCAGTGTCTCCCTGTGTCTCCCCATGGCATGTTACTGTTTTTTTTGTCCCTCGTGTTTTTACTGAGGTGTATTTTGTTCTTAAAATCTTAAATGAATTGTGAGTGACCAATTAAGGGCTAAGTACAGGTCACCTACAACTGTTATCATTCGCTACAGGGACTGTTGTCCCTCCTGAGTTTCTAAAGGGAAACACATTCGACCACATATGATGCCAACCCAATCACAATAATAAATGCTGGCCAAGAACATTTATGTTAAACCACAGATAGTTTAAACGTTCTTTTATGTTGCAACTTAGCATTTCTTCAGGTTTAACTTTCAACATTTCTCTCGTCACAATGCTGTGCTCATGCTCTGGTTAGGTTTAGGCACAAAAACACTTGGTTAAGGTTCAGAAAATGTCATGTTTTGGCTAAAGATTCCCCACAAACGCGGCTGCAGATGGCCCGATTTTGTCACCACATACAGGTTTAGAAATTTTCCCAAGGTCAAAATTCCAGTGGTTTCACATTTACAAATGCTGAAACAGATTTGCATGTATTTCTGGTTTGCAGAAATGTTAACTGCTACCATTTTATCCCGGTGGCTGGGCTGATGATGCATACAAATTCTCCGTTGTGGGTTGACACATGCTGATGTATCAGGATTTACATCCTTCCTACTTCTTGGCATCAGTATGTGTCAACTCTTTGACAAGAAAAACACTTTGACAAGCTCTTCAGGCCATTTTGCACGACCTTTTGAGAGAGTCCCTAACATAACCTCATGAGTTCCCCCCCACTAACTGGAACACGGTGCCAGGCTTCTTCAGGAGGCGAAAGTAACACCTGTGGATCAACAGTCATGCTTTATCCTGCATTGCACAACAAATATGGCGCAAAATGTGTGAAAATGCAATAAGGTGTGTTGTTTTTGGCAAATCTGATTCCTAGGAAGTCTGCTGCTCTGGCAATGAGCAATACCTGTTCATTTCTACACAGGTTTTTTAACTTCTGAGGTGAATAAAATCATGTTTGGATTTACAAGAGACAAATTGTAACATAAATTCAACTAAAGCGGCTCAAATTGTTCTGTACATCAGTCAGAGCTAAGACAGTAAAGGGCCGTGCTCTTGATGAAAAAACTGACGTTTAGTTAAATTATCTGCAGCTGACAGGTCTCTGTTAATGAATCTTAATGTAGTCGAGAGTTGGCAACAGAATTACTAATACAGGGGTCATTAATAACACTGGATTGTTTCTTACCCAGAAATTGTGTCTATGCTGTTAGCTTACATTTAATTCCAAAAGCCACATAAAAAGTAAATAATTCTGATCACGAGGTCTTCTTATGTGTGAAGTCTGGTTTCTTGTCAGCACAGTGTTCATCTGACAACAAAAAACCTTAAAGCTTTACCTCCCCTTACAAACTCATTCAAACTTCACTGTTATATAACATTTTATGTGACAAACAAGTCAAAAGAAAAAGGCAATTCAATGTGTACCTCAAGTTTGTATGTCTCTGTCAGAGTGTGTATGATATAATACACAGTGTGTTAGTGTGTGGATACTCTTGTGAAGACTGCAGGAGGTTTCTGCCTCACTTTTATGTGTGATACAAAGCTTTAAAGACGTCAAACAAAGCTTGAGTATTTGAGCATTCATTGTGCTTTAGTATCCTGTACTGATCGTGACCTTTGTCCTCTTGTTAACGGTGGAGGGAGCGAAACGATTTATGCTCTAATGTATTTTATTCTATGTATTGATAAAATCACACATCAATGGTTGTTTCCCTGACATGCCAAAATGTACTTCTTCTTCTAAATGTTAAAAAAAAACTGATTTCAAAGCATCAACAGCATCTGTTGGAGAAAAACTTTCTTTGCTTGACTCCCAGAAACTTCGAGACATATTTTTTTGTCTGATGACAGTAATATTTCTGTCTGGTGTCCCCGTTTTGCCCCTGTCTACAGTCCGTGCCAGGAGAAACTTTATTTTTCATACAATTCTCATTTTCAGCTCAGTCCCATGATGAACCCATCGCTGACAGGAACTGTGAGGACAGGCTGTGACAGAGCAGAGATGGAATAAAGACTAAGGCATCCTGGTGCTAAATGAACAAGGAAGGGTAGAAAATGGAACACACTGACTCTTCACTCTCTGTTACCATGTTTCCGTCCAGCTGTCAGGGGAGTTTGCAGTAAACTCTTGAAATGCCACCAAAAATAAGAGGAGGATTTGTTTTGACGTGAATAGAAAGTGTTATCTATATATATATATATATATATATATATATATATATATATATATATATATATATAGATAGATAGATAGATAGATAGATAGATAGATAGATTGCAGGCTGGAGCTGCATTTGATTAGCATTATGTAATTTGTTGTTCTTAAATGTCAGCTTTTGTTGGCGAAATTTTATACGTAAGGTGAAAACAATGAGGTACACTTTGTCATACTACTTTAAACTGATGGAGGGGGAGCGGTTTGACATTTCTGGGTGTTGTAATTGCACTGATATTTAAGAGTGAAAGAGAAGAAGAGAAACTCTCTAAAAACATGTCCATCACTGTTTATGGCATAACTTATCTAATAGTAATAAAATTAAACACGTAGCCTGGCGTGGGTGTTCTCATCAGAAAAATAACATTGAAAAAAATACTCCCAACTCTAGGTTCACCAAGTAGATTTTTCTGGGGATCTCAACTGCGTCACATGGATCAGAGGATGGAGTTAGCTCAGTTGTCATGAGGATAAGTAAGCCCTAGGAACTGCACTGTGCTGTGAGGGGATGTTGGTGTAGTGGCCACAGTCAGAACTGCAAGTCACACAATGGCGGACTCAGGGTGGCAAAAAAAGTCCACATCGACCCGAAAATACTTGTTCCCGTGCATGATCATTACAAACACCATGAATACATTTTGTTGAGCAGGAATGACTCTTTGTGTAATTAACTTGAACCATATGTCCAACAAAATGGCTTGTTTCTTTCCTTATGTTTTCAGAAACACATTTCAGTGAACATTTCGTAATATGAAAGTTTGTTCAGACAGCAATAAAGGCTCATTTTCGGGCGGCCAAATTACATACAAAGTCAATGCAAAGATGCGAATAGACACTGCATGGCACAAACGATGCAGAGAAACTTGCATGTGTCATGAGGCTTTGCCGTTTGTTGTGTGGGGAGGGAAAGCAGCATGTCAGTTTCTGAGATCCGGGCAACTGTGGCGGAGTCGGGTGCAGAGCCAGACCTTTTGGAGGAATAAACACCTGTAGTGGCATTAGATTCTGCTCTGATCTGGAGCTGTTTACCCAGGGGTGGAGAGCTCAGGGATTACTTTTTATATTTGGAATTTAAAAGTGGATTTATCTTCACTCCCATTTATCAATCTGACTGTAGCAGCGATCTGTGGAGGTGACCTCCGTTGTTTGGTGTTTACGTTCGGTAATGTTGACTGCTGACTGGAGCTGGAGGGAAAAAATAATTTATGAGCTCACGGAGAGGTGCATTACGCGCTAGCTAAGGGTTAATGTTCAGTAAAGTAATCTGGCTGTTTGGGGCAAGTAACATGAATAAACATAAATGATCCTGTGATCAAACTTACTTGAGTAACACAAAATTTAAGTTTCCAAACAAGCATCCACATTGTTCTGGTTTGAAATCCAGGAGCACAGGCTCTAATGCGTATGCTCTATGGGCCTAAAGAGGCAGAAGACTGAAAAAAGTTCTCTTGGTGTACACTGCAGGGAGGAACTTATAGGATTAAGTGAGCACTATTTTGGTACATGGTATCCAGTTTTCATAAGCCAACATAAATAAGAAGTCCTAAAGTGATATGGATGAACTTTACAAACAAAGTTGTGAAATGTTGTGAGTTTGTGAAAAGAGATGGCTGTTTTCGACATTGCAGTAGTTTAGTTACCTCAGTTACCTGGGGTGTTCTTGTAAAGAAACTGTTTCTGTTTGCATTACTGTTACTCACTGAACACTTTCTGTGTATCCTCGAGGTCCAACAAATGTGCTGAATGCATTTTCTCCTTCAACAAAACATTTGCAAAGCTGTTTTTTTATTACTTCGTCTTGAAAAACAAAATTAAACCTCCTTTGGAAGTTAATGACAGCCAAGCTATTTTATTGCTGCAGCACAAGGTCTTGATTTATGTCGGGAAATACCGATAAAAATATTTCATGTTAATGAGAATGTAACACACACTGTCGCATTTTAGTAAGCCCATACACGACCAAAAATATTGATCAGTTTACAACAGATATGCATTCAAACAGTCAAAACAGAGGCTGACAAAACCGACTGGACCGTGTTTAATTTGATAAAAATTGCCCTTATAGTGTAAGCTTTTGCTAACCAATTTGTTGGTCTGTATTGACTTTATTTACATACATTTTCTGGGATGAAAATCCAGTCACTTTTTTTCTCCCTTTCCCCTCTTTCATCTTTTTGCTTTCTCAGTCTGCAGCAAACAATTAGAGGAAGTACAGAAACAGACTTTATGGCAGCAACTTCAAAAAGAAGTTTCTAGCTTTGTCACACAAACATAAAAGTAAAGACAACTCCCACAGTCAGCCGCAACTCCTACCTGCTGTAGTTTCTGACAGCAGGAGCTAAACATCTTTCTGATATCTATTCAGAGCTGTTTTTAATAATGTTTCACTGTGCCTTATACCTTATTTTCAAAACAGTGTTTACAGCGGTTTGACGTTGAAATTGACCTCCTGCATATTTCCATCAGTCAGTTGTTACTCGGCTGTCTCTGCTGTCTCTCATTTTCCTTAATAAAACACAAATGTCAGACTGTGTGTTTGTGTGTGGTGGCATGTTTGTGTATGGCGGACCATTCTCACTCCAAATGCATCAAATACAGCAGCCTGTCAGCGGCGTTACATTTCTGAGTCTGATGCTGTAGGTAGTGTCACTTCTTGAAGCGCCCATCGAATGCAGTAGTATAAAGAGTGACAAAAAAGTCTGAGTCCTGGGGTGGTCGGATGGGTCATTTGTTGGACTATCTCAAGGACCGGGGTTCGTGTCCTGCTTGTGACCAAGAGTCAAGAGTGATTTGTTTTATGTTACACAAGTAAGTTATTGTCCGCAAATGACATCACTTGCGTTAATTGAGAGATGTCACATATGCTATGGTAAGTTACAAGACTGGACGTAGTTATTTTAACCCAAATTAAGTTCTTTTCCTAAACCTGACTGAGTACTTTTTGGTGCCTAAACCTAACCAAACTGCGATCATTTGACAACATTAACAACTGCCCAAAAGTCATAAGTCAAAATAAGTGAACAATTTGTCAGTAAGCTTTATTTTGAAGTTGTAAATTACGTATCATTGCTAACTTGACCTTGGACCCTTTATTTTGAAGTCTAACTGGATGTTGTATATTACGTATTATTGCTAACTTGAGTACAAAGCCCTTCATGTGCAAAACTGATGCTAGAGGGGTCAGTTGAATGTCAGAGCTGAAGCGAAAGGCCACTGACCAAGCTGCCCTATTGACGAGTTGGAAGTAAGAGCGTGTTGTGAACAGAAAGAATAATTATTAAGACTGCCAGCAGATCCTTGAGAACCAATTTTAACCAGGACCTCACTTGAACCCTTTTTATCTCTTCCTCCCTCTGTCTCTTCATCTATTCATTTGGAATCTGCAGCTCCCTTGGAAACAAACAAATGGGGAGAGTGCTTTTAACCGCACACATGCGAGCATGCACAAACACATGCACACACACTTGAGGGCCTGGCGGCATTGATTTGCTCTGTTGCTCTGGTCCTGTTTGCAATTCAGCACCTTGACTTGTGCTTGTGGGGACACCGAGTCAGAGGAGATGTTAATTTGATTTAGCCATTGGCTTTTGTTGCATCAGGGGAACACCACCAGAAGCAAGGAGGCATCGGTCTTTATCTTAACAGCAAATGAGATATCCAGCTGATATTATGGCTGTTGTCAAAATTCTGTGTCTCTTTGCCTCAGTCTGTCCCGCTCTCTATCTGTCTCTCACAAAGACATAAGACTGTCTTTATTTCTCTTGAGTAATTTTGTCCTCCAGCCTTTTATTCGTGTCATTTCCCGTTTCTCTGTTCTTTGTGATGAGAGAAACTTTTCAAATCTGTAGGCTGAATGACACACACACATGCACTGATGTGCTTGGAATTTCAACTTCCTCCTGATTCATCTCATCAGATCATGTTATAGAGAAAGTGACAGGTCCTACAGCTTGACACCATACCCTATTGTAAAACAGTTGGTCCTAACTTCCTAAGCTGTGGCACTCTCTCTTTGACTCTCTCTTTCTCCCATGCAGACACACACAAAGCAGACTGGACTAATGCAATGCACATTGTGGCTTCATTCTGTCATTTCGGAGGAGTCAGAGCTGGGACAGATGCCTCACAGTGGCTCAGGTTCAGGTCATTCTGTCTGCCTTCACTCACATCACTCATCTCTCTACTTTGTATGGAGTATCTGCAGTTTCCAGTCTGCACAATATATACCTCCTGCAAAGGAGGACGTGAGGAGAAGTAGTATAAAGAGTGAAAAGTCTGTATAGGGAGGAGGTCGGGGATGGACGGTCGGGTTAAACAAGCGCAGGACTTCGGGACTTCATTCAGTAGACCACTGTTCATGTCCAGTGTGAAAGCAGAAGTCAATGGTGAGTTCTTTTAACTTACTAAAGTAGACAAGTAACACCACCTACTTAACCTAACTGAAGTTACATACGTTATAATATAAGTTACAAAGGTAACATAGTGATTTTTACAAAAAACTGCAATGTTTTCCGAAACCTTACCTGTTACTGCAGTAAGACGAAGGTCCGGTTCATCTGTCGCTGTTATACTTTAGTGGTCGGTGATGGGAATGGTGATATATGTAGTTTTGGGAGATGCTGACAGTTGACCTATTAATTCGCTAGATAGGAGGATGTTTTGCTCTGACGTCATCCCAAAGGGCTTGAACAGCATGACAGTGCCATAGAGACCTCCCCACAATCATGCCATCATAAGCCTGAGAGGGATTGATCCATGTATGCCCTGTGCCAGGTATTAGTCAAAATCTCACATATTTGGACTGTGATACTGAATGCATCCAGAACATATCCCATTCATATGGAGTGAGTGAGATGTCCAGGTCCTGCTCCCAGCTTTTCTGTAACTGAATACTGCTATTACAGGAGGAAAGGAGAAGACCCTTATATATACCTGAAACCACTCTCCTCTCATTTGCAAGTCTATTAAGGCTCTTATCCAGATGTTCATTGCCACCTATAGAGGTGCCCCCAGAAGTTATTTTTGTTATAATGGTTTTTGACTGAAAGTGGAACTATGGTATTGTCCTTTACATGCTGACCTCTGAAACATCTGATGTATGTTATGTTCTTTATGTTGGTTGAGGCAGCAGGACACAATTGACTGCAATCCTCGCTGTGCTGCAGGTTTCATGAGAGAAGAGCCCTCTGTCTGTGTGGCTAGAGTGCATATAATGAATCTAGTTCAGAATCAAATAAATCCATTCAATGCATTATGGTCTTAACTGTTGTACAAACAAATCTATGCACTTCAAAAATCCATTTGAAGGAGTTATTCTTACCAAAAACTTTGGGAAGTCTGAGTTTCGATCCTTTGGTCTATTTATTCCTTATTGCCATGCAGAGGCATCAGCTCATGTATGTCCTTTCCATCTGCAGTACCTGATCCAATTAGGGTACAATGATTAAATCTTACACAACCAGCTCCAAACTTTACCAGAAAAAAACGTATGAACATCTGTGCCTTTGTGCTCACCAAGCTGCTGGCTGTGACTCAGTATTCCAGGTTTATAGGTCATATCATCACAATGATATTCTGAGGACACAGTGGTCACAGTGCTTCATACAGCTCCAGGTTTTCTTTTGGCTCTGCATCACTGAACTCCCCTGAGGATGGTACATTTCCAACAAGTTTCTCAAAAGCCTCACCCGAGGTGTTCTTTTTTAAATGTTAAGCCTTTGGCTGTAACAAACAACATGACTGGTTTGTGGATTATCATGGTTATACGTTTTTTGGATTAAATTTAAAAGCTGTGTCACAAGAAACCCTTTCATAAATAGAAGTTGAAAATCCCGACATTAAAGGTTGAATGATCGCAGCTTCACACTCCCCACCTCTAAGACCACTGATTTTCTTCAATGGAGTGTCTGGTCAACGCAGGGGCACCACTACAGGGGACTGAACACAGCTCTCTGCAGTGGTAAGTGATTGCCATCCAGACCCCTTTGAGCTGTGATACTTTTAACTGAACCTTTTAACCCACCCTGAGAGCCTAGACCTAGGGTTGGAATTGCTATTGATCTGTCTGAACTGAGTCTTGGTGTGATTAAGTAATCAATGATTGCTGCTGTTAATCAACAACCCAACTGACCAACTTGAGAACAACTTGTCGTGTTGCATGAAACAATCTTATAACTGTGATAACGTTGTAATTTATCACAAGGGCTGTTTTTAGTTGAGCAGCCCATTCTCCAGGCTAAAATGTTAGCAGTTAACTTAACCACAGATATATCCAAATGTGCAGTGTTGTAAAAAGTACCCAAAGGTCGTACTAGAGTAATAGTAAAGATTACATGTCAAAACATTACTTTGGTAAAAGTGAAAGTCACCCAGCAAAGAGTAATTGATTTAAAGTCTTAAAGTATCTGATATTAAATGTACTGACGTATTCAAATGTATTTTCTGGAAATAAATGTACTTAAGTATCAAAAGTACAAGTAAATTATACATATATATTGACATGTATGTATATACTGACTACAATGGGCCGACCGATTGTCAGATCTGATATTCAGCATTTTTCTGACTATCGAAATCAGGAGACCTTGCAACAATTTCCAGATAAATATTTTGGGCGGGAAGTCAGGCCATCTCCCGTCATGTTTGTGGTGACCAAAATAGGTATTTAAAGCCAAAACATGATGTTTTCCTAACCCTAACCAAGTGGTTTTGTGCCTAAACCTAACCAGAGCGTAAGCACAGCATTGTGACAAGAATAAATTGGAAATTGAACCTAAAGAAAGATTTACTTAACTGTGGTTTTGCAGAAACACACTTTGCCGAAATTTATTGTGGGGATTGGGTTGGCCAGAGAGGAGGAAGAACTCTTTTGTAATTAACTTCAGACAGGAGGTGTACACCATATTTCACGTTCATTATCTAAATGTTGGGAAACACACTTTGGACAACCCCATAATATAAAGTGGAAACAGCCAAATTCCTCCCCTCTAGCATTTCCAAGTGATATTATTGTTGGCGCTGCCATTGCAAAGACAACCAGGTCATCTCTGTTCTCCTCAGAGTAGCAAATACCAACAATGCAGGACAAAACATGACTTTATTAATTCATTTTGACTATAATGGAGATGTGAAAACAGACAGAAATGTTGCCAGGCTGCCAGTCTGACTTAATCATCAGTCAGCCTTCTTTTTCCTGGGAGATTTTGCACCCAGTGGTGACAAAATAGCATCATGAAAATGAGGTATATAGAGAACCAACCTAATAACTGATAGTGTCATTATTCTATAGCCATTACATTGTGCACTCAACATTTACATCATCTTCATTTTCATCATTTCATAAAGATAAGTTACTATTGTCCACTGTAGGGCCCAGGTCCTCCTGTCAAAGTGTCCTCTGGCAAGACACTGAGCCTAACATCTCTCCCAATGGTCAGGCCAGCACCCTGCATGCAACATCACTGCCATCAGTGTGTGTGAATGGGTAAATGGGAGGCAAACAATCTCCAGTCATCTGATTGTAATGTAATAAATGTATCCAAAAATAGCAGCAGCTAGCAGCTACCTCTTGTGAAGCAGTTAGCAAGTTAGGTCATGACAACACCCAATAATTTTCTAGTCAAAGGTAGTTCACGTTTGCTGTGTTCTGCAAACACACACTCTCCAAGGAGATCTTGAAAGCCTGACTATTAATCTAAAAGTGTGTGTGTGTGTGTGTGTGTGTGTGTGTGTGTGTGTGCGTGTGTGTGTGTGTGTGTGTGTGTGTGTTTAGTTAAGTGGTGCTATCAATCTTCATTGAGCTCTTTGAGAGGATTGGGAATACCTTACCTTTCTTTATCAGCCACACACATGTCCATCTGTCCCTGTCAGAGGAAATGAGAGACACAGAGGGACAGAGAGAGAGTGTGGTTGTGTTTGAGTGAAAGTGTGCATGTGCGTGCGTGTGTGTGTGTCTCCGTGCATGTGTGTGAAAGTTTAGTTAAGGCCAAAAGAGTGTACCAGCTTAATTGGCCCTGGCCTAGGTAGGGGATGTGACGGGGGAGCTTGGCTGTGTGTGTGTGTGTGTGTGTGTGGCAAAAGACTAGAAACACAGGAAAAAAACAAGGTAAAAAAAGCCTGTTTGTTTACCGTTTAAGCTTCTTTCTTTGACTTGACTTGAGTCAATGGGGATTAAAACACAGCCAAAAGGAGGGTGAATATTGGACTTTTAGGCCAAAGTATGATCTTTTTCTAAAGCTATCTAAATAGTTTTTGTGACTAAACCTAACCTAACTGTAACCATCTGACTATGTTAATAACAGTCCAAAAGCCATAATATGTCATAATAATAAGTGTAACTGATCTGTTTATTAAGTATTATTGCTAACTTGACTGTGGGGTCCTTTCCATGCAAAACTGACACTAGAGTGGTAGGTAGCGCGTCAGAGTTTGAAGCTTAAGCTGCTGTATTTGACGGGCTGGGAGTGAGAACATGTTGAAGATGCAGTATGAATTCAGAACCACAAATACTAGTGTCAACATCAATACAAAAATTGAGGGTACTGCAGAAAATAACATATTTTTCTATTCTATATGAATCAGGGGAATGCAGTAAGTTGAGTCACACACTAGCTCTTCCACGTGGTGAGTCAGACTTTCACATTAGTGTGTTTATCACTACAATCCAAAACAAGGCTAAACAGCCAAATTTGGAGGTCATATTTTCGACAACAGGCCTGCGGGGAAGGGATTAGTTTTCCAGAGGGAGGTTAGCTACAGTAATCATTATCACAGCATGCCTGTAATTTTAGGCTGAGTCCGTTGCCAGTAATTCCTGCCCTGTGTGTTGTAACAATTCTGGCCTGTTTACCTCCTGTGTAATGGTGATACAAACAACACAAATGAGCTCAAATTGACACAGATTTGATCATGTATAAAAATTTATGTGTGAAGGGTGGCTGCAAAACTTGATCCTGTCAATTAGAGACATTGGGATGTAAAGGCTTCTTTAAAGCAAAAGTGATCTAGTTCATGTAATTTATCAAATGATTTATATTTGTTGATTTTCTGATGAAATAAATAGCATGAGACTGTCTTTACCTCAGAAGGATTCCTCTTATAGTTTTCTGAGCAGGCCATCCCTCATCATTATTTTATTAGGGGACTCTAAAATGAAAGGCAGAGACAGCAGCTATTCCACAGCCTCTGGTGCTGTGATCTTTCTGTCCAAATGGGCTGTTTTCGTCACTGGGCCGTGAGAGGGGGATTTTCAGCTGTGTTGGGAGGCAGTGTGCTGTGACTGATTCAAATACACAGCGGACATCTGCACTGGTCCTGACACACAAAAACACACAGCAGGAGATGCCGCTGGTGTTTTATGAGTGTCCCCCTACACGGGGAAGGGAGAGAAAATGTATTTGGCCTGCTGATCTCTGCCACCAACACACCATTCTGTCTATCACACACACACACAAACAAGCCGACCTTTGCTTGATCTAGTATATCACATATGTGGCTCAGAGGCTCAGCTTTACATTACAGAGAACATTATCACATTCTACTGCATGTGTGTGCATGACCAAAAGCAAAACAGTGAGATGAATCAAGGTGAGTACATGAAAGAGTTATATGTAATATAATGTGTATCCGCGGGGCAGTATATGTACATCTGAGAGCGAAACAGCACAGTGAATAGAAACAGATAGAGGTGGCTCGAGTTATCCAGTGTGTACTGGTAGGTGAAGGGGCAGCATGTAATAGTAAACAGCCTGAAGTGATAATATTTAAGTATGTGCTCAGAATATAATGTATGATTCACCTCTGCTTGCAGTTCTCACATGTTCAGCATGTTTCAGCACCGTGATTTATTACGTTCCCTCATGAACACTCGATTTGTACGTGATTCTTTAAGAAGCACTTTGACATTTTCGAATTTGGTTGCCTATGTTTATCATCAGACATACAGTAGATGGCATGAAGATGGCGTATGTACTCAACCTTTAGCTTCCCAGCAGTTTAATCTAATTGATGTTAATGTATCATTATTCACTCAAAGCAAAGGGGCCTGGCAAGCTGCATCCTTAATTTCAATTACCCTCTTGATCACCATTACATTTACTTACAAGCGCACCTCCCATTATGTTTCATAGCGCTGACAATGAGACACTGTGTTTCAAGCTGGAAGCATATGCTCAAAAATAACATTTGGGCTGCACAGCAGTAACAAAATAAGCAGGAGTTGTTCTTAAATCCTCAGCAGAGGATCGCTCTTCCATTTATTTTCATTATCCCTCATAAAAACTGTGGGAAATGTTGTTTAAAGTGTTATTATCTAAAGTCTGTTTAATGTATTGTTCTATCGGAGGTTGTTCATCATTATCATATCCTTTTTTTTTTGTCACACACTGAGTTATTGTTTTTCAGAACCACATAATTGGACTATAGTAGGTTAAAGCTCCAAAAGTTGTAAATTGCAAATGTTTAGAAAGAAAAAAGACATTGTGATTTAAAAAAAACTTTATTAATCCCTGGAAATGTATGTCAAATTACCCTAAAACAGCTATCCCCAAGAAAATTCAAACCTGTTGTTGAACTATTTGGAGCACAGGTATGATTTGGGGCTGTTTTGAGCGGTTACAATCTGAATTTCTGAAGTTGAAGTGAAAATGAGCCTGTAGATGACCTATAACTGGCCCTAATAGCAGGAAAACAGTGGGACCACATCATATAGCCTACATGGCTGACGTTCAATGCCTGGCTTTTCATTGGTGTATGGCACATGTACCCACTTAAACTCGAGGAGTTGTGTACATCGTGTAGCTGTGCTTGCGCCAGAGGGCAGGTTGTTGGATTGTTATCTGGAACTCTCAGGAATTTATCAATAGGTGCGTTTCCATCAGCTGTTTAGATGCGCATCTAGATGTATCGCATCGGGAAAATGGTGATGGAAACGCCGTGATTCGCATTAAAATCCCCTGATTCGCACAAAATGAAATACGCTCGCTATGGCCGGGTTTTGGTTGATTCGAATGGGATGGAAACAGCTGTATGCGAATCAAGAGTGACGTAGCGCACTTTCACCCCGACTGCTTCCGGTGTTTGCGGGTCACTCAGAAGACAACAAACAACATGGCGGATACAAGATTTCTGTGGACGGAGGATGAGGTACTAAGTTTGTTAAGACTGGTAAAAGAAAAAAACATCATAGCGATCCTGGACAGCAAACACCAAAGATCTTACTTACACCGAATACCTCACCCACCACCACACTCCAAAAGTCCCTCTGACGCCTCCTTTCCCACTCATAGGGCCGTCGGCGGCGGAGACGGTTCTCTCGCTGGGCCAGGGCATTAATTAAGGCAGCTTGCTGTCTTCTCCTCCTGACAGCCCCTCTAATGGCCAGGACCAACTGCGCCGAAAGATCGAGCACCACTTGAGCGAGTGTAATTAATGACTGAAGTCCTCTCTCCATTGTAAACCATTAAAACACCACATCAAAACACCGGCAGGAAGACGACGGAATGTTTACAGGCTGGTTGCCATGCCAACCCGCGGAAAATCTCGCGTGACTTAGAAAACTCGCGCGAATTTGTAGTTTTCACCAAAGTCCGTTCTTTTGATGGAAACACACATGATTCGAATTTCTTTTAATGCGCATTGCCCAGTAATGCGAATCACTTTGGATGGAAACATGGCTAGTGACTGACTTGCTGGTTATTGAGATATAACAACATGTAAACATCTCCAACATGTAAATAAAACAGCTTCATAGTGTGATATAAAGGAAAGTCTAATTCAAGATCCACTTTCTAGCTTGTTAGGACTTGTGATCTCATCTAAGTCTTCACCTGCAGATGGTGATTTATACGGTTGTCATGGAGATGTATCAGTCGGCATCAACTGAGTGTGGAACTTTAGTCTTAACAGATGGTCGTATATGGGGGGGATCATAGGGGTTATGATCCCCCCATGTAAGACTATCTGTCTCAGTTCAAAGCTGGTCTTGATGATGTCTTGCACCATTCCAGTTTCCTGTCCATCTTCCTCTCTTATGGGTGAACAACAGAGATGGTGTAAAATGGTGCAATGGAGTTTTACAACAAGACTGATTCAGGATCAGTTTCTGGGGTTGTTTCAAGGCATTGCTTTTTGTAACTCCCACCCAAGCAAAGTTAGCCATTAATCTTTGTTTCCAGTCTTTGTGCAAAACTAGAATAAATACATCTAATGAACTGCTATTGATCTTTTTAATCTGGCTCTTATTAAGTCTTGTTCTCTCAAGTGGGTGACATAGTTCTTGCTGGTGGTGGTGCTGAATCAAGATGTTTTTTTTAAAACCAGATCACCAACAATTTTTAAATAATACAACATGTTTAAGTGAAAAGAAAAAAACCTACTTTACTGTCAGTAGGGGGGGGAATGTTCTCTGGAGCTCCAGCCTGGAGGCAAGGGGAACTATTTCTCCCCCCGGTGCGAATTGAGAGTATGAGAGACATACTGTTGAAATATTGTACTTTTTCTGGTTAATTTTTAATGTTGTTAGTTTAACCACTATAAACCTCAGAGTGCCTGCGGGTGTTCTGTGCAGAGGGATCTGGCTGGGCTTTATGAGAATGGGTTATACCTGCACTATTAACTGCTGGGCAGCCATTTCAGAGAGTAGAGGTCACAGTGGTGACCATCTCACATCTTCATTTTTTAATGAAATATTGTGTTCGCCCTTTGTTCATTTTCTGCAGGTTCACATGGTGTCGGTCACACTAATTTCATCTGTGCCTACTGTATCCACATTCAGTTTAAGGTTTGTTGACATGGTGAATTCTCAAAGTGAAATGAAAAAAGTTTCTAAGCAACATATAAGTACTACTCAAAATAGTACCAAGTAAGAAAAAAAAGCATATGTATGTTATTTTATCTTAACCTAAAATGTGCTGTGTTGGTGTGAAAATACCTCTTTCCAAGCCATGCTCTTCCATGGTTGCTCATATTGTCCTGAGAACTGTAATATGTGTGTGTGACACTTGTGGCTATGATGCTTTGCAGCCTTACAGCGCAGCAACATGAACAGTGCACACGGAGACAAATAAGTTCAGGCTGCGGCAGTGAGAGAGGGACAATCGGATGAGTCACAGCTGGCATCTCATACACACAGCACACACACAGCAATTTCAGCCTGTCAGAGTAGGAGCGAACTCCGGCCACAAGGACAACAGGGAGCTCGCTGAGAGGTGCACGGAGAGATGACACACCTGCCCTCTGTGTCGTCCACACTCTGCCGGCTGCCAGACCGAAGCAGCATTTCCACCTGGCATATGTGTCGCATTCAGATGGAGTCTAAACAAGAGAGTGAGTTCATATAAACAAAGGTGTGTCAGATGAATATGGGGTATATTTACACCTGGCAATAAAATTCTTCCTCAGTCTATATTGAAACCCACAGAAACAGAAAAGAAACTCCATATCTCACTTTTATTGACAATCCATTTTGACACATAGTATGTCTCAATTCAAACTACCTGTGCAGACTTCCTGCCGTGATCCAGCAGCATCCTCATCGTCGTGAGACATGGCAGATCTCTTCTGTGTGACAACATGTAATGAAAACCCATGCTGGTCTGCACCTTGCTGTGTGTGCTTTCCCAAAGTTGGAAACAATTTTAAAAGAATATTTGTATTCAGGAAGTCGTTCTAGGAGAAAACTAAAACCACCATAATTTGCGTTAGGGGAATTGTAAACAACAGCAACAAGAAGGTGATGATAAGTGGCATCTTCACAGTAAAAGTTTAACATCTGACATACACAACTTTGCACGACTGTGTGTGAACAGCGAGTATCAATGACGTAAACACAGAGTCCACCTCTCCTTGTCTTGCGCTCGACCACTCGTTCCACTTTCCAAGTTCATTTTTGAGTCCCAACTCGTCAAATATTGACGCTTTGGGATGGCGACCGACCTGACCCACAATCCCAAAGCGTCAGCATTTGACGAGTTGGGAAACCCAAAGCATCTTTATGCCTGTCAAAGACTTTGTGACTGCTGAAAACCCTTCATTCAACACGACCCTGCTTGGACTGTCTGCACAGATGATTCTCAGCCTAACCAGTTTGGTCTCTTTTCTCTTTGCTGATCCACTGTGGTAATGCATAATGAATATGTACTGACATAATTTGTCTTCACTCCCTGTCAGTTTATATTCACTAATTTAAGCATCAGGCGGACGGATGGAAACGTATCTGACATTAAGTCATACTAAAACACCACCTGTTGTTTCCTAATAAAAAGGGACATGAACTTGAAATGTTTTGTAGGAGAAATTAGGGATGACCCGTTAAAAACATTTGAAATGATCCCCTGTGGTCATAGTCTGCTGATGGAAGAGGGTCCTTAAGCCAACACTGGCTTACTCAAGCTTTATCAGTACCTCTTGAACACTACTGAGGTGGCTAGTTTGACTGTATATTCTATTTTCTCACATCTTCAACATTGCAGAGGCAACATTAAATCCTGAGTATCTCTTAAGTTGAGAGAGGAATTATAGTCGAGGGTTAGGTTGGTGTTTCAGTGACGGATAAGATATCCTGTTGCATTCTGCCATACCCCCCCCCCCCCCCCCCCCCCCCCCCCCCCCCCCCCCCATTCACAGTTATTTAAAATCCTCTTAAGCTGAAAGAAAACTTGGATCAGAGGCAAAAGAGAGAAATAATGTAAGAGGTGAGGGAAGTGAAAGTGACAAGGACAACGAAAGTGAGAAAAATGGCAACAGAACCAAAAAAGGAGGGCTGAACCTTAACCAGAATGAGTCATGAGATCGACACAAAGAGAAGTAATGAGAATAAAAAATGAGTCGAGAGACTTCGAAATGATGCAGAAAGAATAAAAGACAAAGGACTGGGAGAATGTAGAGTGGTGTTGGTGTCAAACAGAGAACGAGAAGGAGCTCTAGACATGGGACAATAGTATAAAAAGGGACAAGAGAGAATGATAGAAAGCAGATCTAACTCGACAGTACGGCCCAGTGCTGCTGACAGGAGGAAGGGAAGGAGGGGACAGGATTTTCCACTCTCTGAGAAACAACAGATACATTAAAGTAAATAACACGCTGGGCCATCTGCTCCTTTTCTGACCTCTTGTACCAGCCGAAGGGTTGTAGCCTCAGTCAGGAACAGCTTTATGTTGCCCCCTTGCTGAAATGTCACCAATGTCACCTTTTTACTGTAGTGATTTCTCTCCTCTTGAATTTGCTCTGTGGTTCTAAACAGGTCACGGTCCGGTCCCACAAACCCTGTGGTTCAAGACCATCTCGACTCCTCTCCCTCCAGCCTACTCAAAGCTCCAATAACCTTTGACCTCCCTGTTCCAGTCAGAGCAAAGCCCCTACTTACCACTGTAGACTCATTTTGGCAAGGAGGCTCTTGTGTCACCTTCTCCTAACGGAATTACATTCACCCACAGACCCTCAAAAATCCTCCGCCCTCAGATTTAATCTCATCTCAGGGCACTTCTAACACGAGTGTCACAGTAGTATGGCCCTGATCGAGTCTACAAGTGCTCCTGTGTAATGGGAGCCTGAAAATGAATATTTCTCTGCAGTTAGATATATTGCAACTTATTCTTTTTCAGTATATATCAGAGACTGCAATGGACTAATTCAGAGATATCTCAAGCTGTAGTGTTTGTAAAGGGTTCCACTTCTTAACTATGTTTCTACAACTGGACTGATTCTGATCCACCTTTCCTGGTGGTATAAAACTACCTGGTTGAGGCTCAGGAAACATCGTAATCATGATCACAAGGAACCAATGTTTGACTGTTGGACGTATCAGGTGTCAGACATGCTAAACACCCAACCCTTAACCACGACCTTCTCCCTACAAGGTTTGGAGATGCTAACAAGATCACACTGTATGCCTTTGCCACTAAGAGGGACACTAAACCTGGCATCAACATCCGTCCTGAGTGATGCGAACACAAAGACCGTCAAAGAACTAGCCTTTATTGGTTACTGTTTACTGTATTTCTGAAATTTGACATGGTAACCATCAATGAAATGTTGTCTTCTTTCATAAACTGAGTGTAAATGATGATAGTATGTTGAAACAGCTGCCAAAAACATTTTTTACAAAGAAAGAAACAACTTAATGTATTAATGCTACATTTAAAAGACTGCATGAATGGATTAAAATGTGCCATTGCTGTTTGTCAGTGAGTTTCACACATTTGAACAACCAATGTGGAAATCACACTTCCACATGTGAATTGAATACTAACTATACTGCAAACAGCAGCGAACCAACCATGTGCCATCATTCCACGTGGTATGTGGGGCAGATGAGGGTGTCTGGTACAGTTTTCCTATCTGGGTTGGCTTTTTTCACAAATAACATACATTCATATGTGATTGTTTATTTTTCACAGGTAGATTATAATTTTCCATGCATGGCACAATTCCACATTTTCATACATTTTCTCGTGTGATTGGCTATTTTCATGTGTGAACTAACATTTGAACATGTGAAAATGATGTCACAAATGTAACAAAGAATGTCACAAGTGATTGTTTATGTGATTGATTGTGTTTTTTGTTTTGTACTTTGTGTTTCAGAGGTGCTGCGGGAGGCTGGGCGGAGTTTTCTCTGTGCTGGAGCTGATGCTGTTCCCACTCACACACCTGCAGCGCATTTTGGGCTAATCAGCACTCAAATACCCTGATCTCCAGTCTACTCGCTGCTGGACGATTTTTGTCAGTCAATGTGGTATCTAGCCGCTCTACTCGTGCTATCACTTTCTAGAGAGTGTCTTCTTGTTTCCAGTCTTTCACCTGAGCTCTAATTTTTCTTCTCTGCTTCCCCACCAGTGACCACCTCTTTGATCAGCACTCCACAACACTCCACTCCACCTGCCTCCCAGCTGCGGCGCCTCCTCACAACCCCAACTCACCAGTGGATTTCTGTGCCTCGCATCTCTGCCTACATTCTGCCAGTGCCCCTGTGTGCTTCCTGCGCCTCACCCCCAGCTGAGTTACCCAGACTTGCTCACACCAATTCCTGTTTGCCTTGTCTAATAAATCTCCATCGAAACTGCTCCAAATCTGGTGTCCGCTTCTGGGTCATACTTTTAGGTGTTTCTGCTTTGCCGCTTTGCTTACATGCGCCAAAGACACGGATCAGATCATATCCATACATCAGCTAATCTGTCGACGCTTCCTTCCCCATCTTTCTATCATGCTGTCAAGCTGTGGCTTTTCACACAGCTCCAGACATCAACTGATCTAGCAAATAATCATTCTCCAATTACACCTCCAATCCTTTCCCACCTGCTCTCTTCATATGAATGACCCATGTGTCTGTTGTTGTTTGTCTGAGCAAAAATCTGTCTCCTGGTCATCCCTCAGGCTAACAGGATGCTCCCCACTCTCCTTTTTGTCTTTTCTTTTTTTATGTCATATTTCCAACCTGCAGTGACCAGTTTACATCCCTGCCAGCATGTAATGGGGTTAATTAAAAAGGGGATGCCAGATGGTGAAAGTGACAGAAATCCATCGGTCCTTGTGTAAACAGGTGGTTGTCTGTATGTTTATGGTGCTCCGGATGAAATCACCAAACAAAACATTTGGGAGACAAGACAGTTTTAGAAACACCAGTATTGATTTGTTACAGAGCCAGGCAGTTTTTTTACTCACTTTTCGAGGGACTTCATTATTAGTGGAGAGTGCCTTCAAAGGAGATTGGAAGATTGCACAAGAGCCTGTGGGAACACACACTTAAGTACTAGAAAAACACTGTGAAGCATTACATATTGATAAATTACTAGTGATCTGAATTCATTCAAAAGCTTAATCAAAAAAAGCAACAGTGTGTGGAATGTAAATGGATGTATTAAACAGACCGACCGGGTTAATCAACTTTTCCGGCTATTCAACCCTTTTTTTCATTGATTTCACCCAGTGAGTCCAACTTTGTTCACAGCAGGGAGGTGTAGATAACACACAGGAGTCTGTTCAACAGTGGAGGATAGGCCGGAAAAAGCAAAACTCTGCATGAAAAACTTTATTATGTTTTCAGAAGATGCAATTGTGTTCATGTCAAATACAGTGAGAAAACCCCCTCTGGTCCAACACATTCCATATTTGTAACATGGATCCTGTCAAAATAAACATGTACATTTCAGCAGTTAGCAGTACACCATATGAGTGTGGTTCAGAGTTTTACCTCTTTTTTTATTGAGTAAGCAACCAGAATTAAATACAGACCAAAGAAAGATTGTTAAATTTTGCATTTGTGTTCACACTTCTTACTCTTTTTATAGTTTCTTTGTTCTCCCCCTTTCTTTCTTTTACTCGTCTGTTTCTCTTTCTGTCATTTATTTCCTAACTAGACAGCAGCTAATTGGTGTTTTGGGAACAAAAGAGAGATAAATCACACCTGAACAACAACGCACATGATTAGTGAGTGACATACAGTATAAACCTGGCAGATTGCATCTTGTAATGTGCAGTCCAGTGTCTTTAACAGCCCTTCCACAGCACTGATGGGCTGTGACAGTTTGCTCATTAATTGGCAGAAGTTTTTGCAAAATCATCCTATCAAGAGCGTCCAGCTCCACTGTGTTGATTGCTGCGATGGACATTGTTACAGCAACAGATGCAGAGGCCGGTAGCTTCATCAAACTTCACAAATTTTTTCCATTTTAATTTGTTACTTTTATGGTGTTTTCTTTTCGGTATTGACGAAAAAATATTCATCAGCACTGGAGAAGAAAGAGCAGCATTAGCAGCAGCGGACTTTGAGGCGATCACTGCCCGTGGCAGCTTTCGACCATCCAACCTGACCAGCTGGACCGCCCCAGGGGAGGAAGAGAGACGGGGATAACAGCCATGCCAATCCAGCTTGGATCTAAGGCTGCTCCTGGCTGATGTCAAGTCCAGAAAATGAAATGGACAAATGGGTTGCAAGGGCAGAACTTGTACCAAACCGACGGAGTGCAGGATTGAAGGAGGACGAGGAGAGGCGGACTCTGTGTTTACATCATTGATGCTTGGTGCTCACACACAGTCAAAGTTGATGGACAGTGTTCGCCTGATGTCAAACTTTTAATATGAACTTGCCGGCCATATTATCATCACCATCTTGTTGCTGCTGCCTACATTCATCCTGACACAAATTTGAAAAATGTCCTACATGTGTATATATGTATATAAATATGTATATAAATCTCCCATTGTTAATTTCTTCCCTCAACATACCAGGCATACCTTTTTAAAAGTAAATAATAGACTGTGTTTCAGCCTGTCTAAAAAAGCTTGATATCTTTAAAAAGACTATTTGTTCCCTGTTTGGAGTCTCATCTGGTCTAAATGCTCTTTCAGAGGCATTCCTCACACACCAGCCATGAAATGTTTTCCTGACAAACACTGGTCTCATTTTGATTTAGGTAGCTCGAGTAGAAGCTGTTTGGAGAGCCTGCCAAGTGTTGAACAGGCGGGGACAGGCATGAGAGGCTGGATGAGCTGATGAGGTGCAGTTTGAGGCCAAACATGTCAGCTGAAAGCCTGAGAAGAGGCTACACCTGCTCAGGAGCAGGCCAGAGAAACATGAAGAGGGAGAGTGGGAGTGAGAATAACAATCATCTGGTTTTCTTTTTTTATATATATTTCTTTCGTTTATTAGATAAAGGAGCAGTTTACCAGATAAGGTTGGTAAGCACAGTTTGGGTTTTGGTCTCCATTACAGCACAAATCATAGTGGGCTACCAAATCTGGCAAACCTTACTATCATGACAGAGGCTATGATCATTTGTTTTTAATGTAGGTAATGTAATAAAACATAAATAATATAACTCGCATCACTGACAAGACTGGTTTTAATTATTCTAACCCAAAGTATGATTTTTTTTTCCTAAACTTAAGTAGTTTTGTGCCTAAACCTAACCAGACCCTGATTAATAACAGTCCAAAAGTCATTATACGTCATAATATGTGAACTGTCTGTCAGCAAGCTTTATTTTGAAAGTCTAATCGGATGTCGCATTTTACGTATTAATGCTAACTTGACCGCAGAACCGTTCATATGCAAAACTGACACTAGAGGGGTAGGCCAAGCTGACCAAGCTGCTCTGTTTGACAAGTTGGGAGTGAGAGGGTGTTGCTATAGACTTTGGTCCAGTCCGAAAATTTGCTACGCACATTCACGTCTCCATTAGGGTGAACTGTAGTGAGTTTGGTGGTCAGTTAACTTGTCATCAAGCTCCATGTTCTGGTAAACATTATGACCAAACACTTCAAACTTACTGACATCAGTCTTGAGTGTACTTTGTGTTGAATTGCTAAATGCTAATTGTAAATGCTAGCATGCTAACATGCTAAACTAGGATAACATATACCTGATTAACATCAGCATGGTGAGCATGTTAGCCAGCTGTTCTGTGGACTGTCTATGAATTCTGAACAAAGACAGGCTAGCTGTTTCTCCCACTTTTACGCTAAGCTAGGCTAACAACATCTTGACACCAGGTCTGCACTTAACACATATGGTATTGAATTTGTGTTGATGTTTTCATTTCAGTCTCAGAAAGAGAGTCTAATTCCCAACATGTTTAACAGTTCCTCTGATGTTTCTTCTCTTTTTTCACCTCTTGTTGTCCATTTCTTTCCATTCTCACATCCTCCTTATAAGACTTTTCCCCTGCTCTTCTTGTCTCCATGTTCTTTGTCTCTCTTCTCTTTACTTACTTATTGCTCCTCACTTTCCTCTCTAACTTTTCTCACTCTTGGTTGTGAACGTTCTCTGGAGTCCTTGGGTCTTGTGTTAGGCTTCTCCTAAACCCTGGGAACTGGAGATAAGAAGGTGAAAGAGGAAGATCCCACCTCAGGGTCTTTTCTCTCATACATGCTCTATCCTAAACCCTATGATCTCGTCTTTGCCTAGGTTACTGAGTTTCTCTCACATTTTCCTGTGAACTCTTCCTGTCCCCTAATTTTCTCATTAGTTTTTTTGCGATATACAGAATTTATCTCGCATTTTATTTACCTTTTATTACTTTTTATTACTTTTTCTTCCTGTCCGTTGATATCTGTTTATTAGCAATGTTGTCTCCTTTTCTCTGTCTCCCCTCTCCTTTCCCATGTCAATCTCCAGCGTCTTGCCTCCCCCTCCCCACTCTTTTTCTCTGATCATAGCAGTGCCCTTGCACTGTAAGCTGTGTGATGCTTCAAAAGAGCAACAGTAAGTCTAGTTTTCTCCCGATGGCAACGTGTTTCTTGCTGAGCGCCAAAGATGTTGCGAAAGAGGGAAACAAGACAGAGGCGAGCAAAGAGATGGGAAAAAAAGATGAAAAGGCAGAGGGACAGATTAAAGACAAAACTCAGAGACAAAACAGGGAGAGGAAATCCAGAAGGAGAGCAAAAAGAATCTGAAATTCTCTTGTGATGATATGTTTTAGGATCACAGCAGGAGTGGTGCTCAAATGTCAGAAAGACGACTGGATAGAGTCGTCTTTTTTGCAGAATACAACTGAATAAGTCATGAAAGAGAGGTCATCTTTAATGAAAGGCCATCTGGAGTGGAACATTTGAAATCACAATGCAATATACTAATATTTCAGCTCTCAGCCGAAACAATAAACATGGCCACAAAGGTTCCCTTGGTCACCAATACAATACAACTGTAAAGCTCTGATACTGTATTTAGAAAATGTGCCACCATTCAAAACATTTTGAAAAGCCTTTATCGGGCATCAGTAGGGGAAAATCAAATGGTTTTGCAACAAGAACATAAGATTGCACAGAAGTTGCCATTTTCCACCACTTTCCATCTTGCAAGGATTGTTCACAATGGTGGCTCCGTTGTGGCAGCTCGGGACATACAGAGACACAAACTGCCACTACATGTGCCTGCCTGAAATCACTCCAGATTTATTATGGTGCACAATGTTTACTGTCCACCGATTTTTTTCAGTGTCCGACTGGGAAATGTGTTCTCTGCACAGTCCTCAAAGACTCCTACAATGAAATACAGAAAAGCACCCTGGGACATCACCTGGCTGAGTCTTCAACAGCAGCCCCGGTTCAATTCTAACCTGTAGCCTTTTGCTGCATGTCATCCCAATCCCATCTCAATAAAGATTTTTTGAGGTAAAACAATTTACAATTTACAATTTACAAAGAATTACAATGATTAACAGGTGTCTGTGTCTGTCAGTTGAATGAAACTGACATTAACCTCCCCCCAGACGATATTGAGGTAACTGTGCCCCCACCATAAAATAGATCCCAGTTAGCTATTATCAGCTCATGTTTGTAATGTACCCATGGACATACAGACATCACTGTAGTTGAGTACAGTGTCATCTAACCAAACTGCAACCATTTGACAACATTACTAACAACTCAAAAGTCATAATATGTTAACTTTTTCTCATCAAGCTTTACTGAAAGTGTAACCAGACATTGTATATTACGTGCAGCCGACACTAGAGGGGTAGGTAAGGCGTTAAGGCCACTGACCACGCTGCTGTGTTTGAGGAGTTGGGAGTGAGAACGTGTTGGTATTTCTGTCAGATTTCTAAGCAGATGTTTAGACGTGTATTTATAAAAATACAATTTGACTAACAAGTTTGACAATCACTCTGCCTACTGCCCAGTAAGACCTAAGCAAACACATAACCACCGACGAGCTAAAACATCTGCTAACTAGGGAGCCACCCAGCAATGGACTACCGCGTTTGCCGCTAAAGCCATAACAACCATATAGCAACCACCAGTTGTCCCACCTAACTGCCTAGCAATGACAAGTAGCCAACTAGCAAGCTACCTTAGTAACTATTTAGCATTCATCTGCTAGACACCTGACAATTAGCATTGTCTCAACAGGCTATTAACACATTAGCACATCATTGCTTTAAAGGTGCCAACTGTAGCTGGGTCCATTGCTCACTGATGGTGCATCAAATGCTATTACTTACCCCTCCACCAGTAAAAAGAAAAACTGACACTGATAAACCGTGCACACTGCAATGCATGACAAGTCATTGTGAGTATCGAGGTAATGTTTTCACCGACCACTGCAGGGTGATAGTTGCATCACCTAAGGTACATCTGGTCCTGAGGAGATTCCGCACAGTGTCGTCGCAGTCACAGCTGCAGGAATGATAGGTGCTGAGGATGCTGCAGCAGCCCCCACCTCCTGCTTGTTTTTACATATCACCTTTCCCTTGTCACCCGCAATATCCTTTTGTTTTAAGTATTGCAAGCAGCCAGATGGTTTCTGGCAATATTTCCTATGGTGTCCTGTAATGCGCATATTGGCTGAAGGCTTGGACCAAATTCAAACAGCCTCTCTACTCTGAAAAAAATTAAGTTCAAACACAGCTCCAACCCACAGCAGCACTTAGAAAATGTGTTTTTGTCATGAGTGATCTCAGTGTAGTTATCCTGATTACTAATTTTTTCTTAACTATAGTGTTTTTATTCTATTATATCATTTCAGTGTCATAAAATGTTATATACTGTGTTACAGGGGCATTTTGAAAGTCTCTTGCACAGAAATGTAACCAAGCATGACTGAAATGCTGTGGGTTTTATTGGATACATTGAAAATCTATTGTGTCGGGGTTATTGGATTGTGCATATAAACAAAAATTAACACATTCAATGACAAAATAGCCACATCAGAGCTGTCTAACCAATCACATGCCAGTAAAATTACATTTGCTCTCACTTTAGAGGTGCAAATAATCAAATATTTTGATTAAAGAAAGTCATTGTTCTGATATCTTCCAACAAAACAAAGAGAAGAAACTGTGGGGTGACCAATAAGAGGAGAAAATCCATTAGGTTTGAGCTCGCACTTCTTTAACCCGTCATGCTTGCGTCCTCTGTCCATACGCAGGGGAGTTTGAATTAAGCACAGGAAATTCAAATGAAATCCACATAATCTCTTGGAGCTCCATCTGCGCCTGAACATTTAGAATATAATATGTCCCCTGCCTCTGTCGTACTCACGCTTTAAAGCAGCAATCCTAAGTTTGACATTGGGAGGTTGGAAACTGGCTGAGAACTTGGCAGGGCCTCATTGTTCTTTCTCATAGCCTCGCTGCTGTGAGGTGAGTGTCAAAGACACAATTGTTCATTAGTAGGAGAGTCCGTGGCTGCACACTACAGGCTGGATTATGGTGAGAGACTGGAAGGGAGACGGGCAGGAGGAGGTAAATGCTGGCAGAGGGAGGACAAAGAGAAAAATCTGTGGTGGGATGAAACAATTCCACTCAACAGAAAGTAAGTGCCTGTGAAAAGTGCTGCATATTTGTTTTGTTAAACGAGAATACAGTGCTCATTCTCTCTTTAACTGCTGTGTGCAATTCACTTTAACATATAAAGTAGCATTACAATCAATTTCTATGGATGGCTAAACACAAAGTTACACTCGTATTCTCTCTTCTCTATAAATGCAGCACCACATCACCTTATACCTTTTGTTTATATTATGAAGGGCCATTAATGGTAATTTCTGATCATATTAACTCAAACTATGTAGTAAGAAATTCAAGCTTAGATTTTTTATATTTACAATATTAATGAGGAAATTATACAAACTCAGAAATATTGATTTTTGTCCTTATCTGAATAAACAAGCTAGAAAGGTGGCAGGGTCCGCCACATATAAACAAAGTAAAACAGTATGAAATTGTGTTGTCCTATAAGGTCAGTTTGTTTATTCAGTTTATTCAGTCATGAAAACAAAGAGAGTTTGTTTATTTAGTTTGTTAAAGCATAAAACAGTCAATGGAGATGTTTTTTCTAAGTGCCCCTTTCAAGGTTGATTCTGGGATATTTTAACTTTGGTCTTTTTTCATAGTCCAACTACAGCAGTTTGCTGCTTGATGTGGAGGTAAAAATGATAGTAAGCACACACACAATGTGCCAATAATGTCCTGTTGCATAGCAACTGCACCAGTTGGTCAGGTCAAAACAGGTCAAAGTCAAAACAGGGAAGTCTGTCTGTAATCTGTGGTGCATGTTTATTACACACAGTTTGGGTAACATTTAAAACATCAACTTTGTTTTTTTTCTCTAAATCTGAGTGATTTCTAACAGATCTATAGGGATGACTTCTGGTTTTACAAGCAAACCTCCAAAATAACCTCCTTAAACAAACCTTTAACAACATCAGAAAATATTAGGTAACAGTGTTTTTCAATCATGGTCAATAGATGTTCCCTGCCCCAACACACCTGATACAAATGACTGGGTCGTTATCAGGCTTCAGCGGAGCTTCATGGGGAGCTGATCATTTGAATCAGTTGTGTTGATCTAGTCTGGTATGTGTATTTTATTGTATTTTCATATATTTTGTGTATTGTGGTTTTAAGATACTTACCATTGAAAGTTAAATAGTTTTATTGCACTGTACATGTAAAAGCCCAACTCAGGTCAAGAGCTGAAAATAAGCAATATCTATGCTGTGCAGCACATCAGTTGCAAACTGCATCACTATCAAATAAAAAAACGGAATGAAAATTCAATACACCTGTGTGTACACAGTGCGCACTTGTTTTTATTGACTAACACTCTCTGCTCAACAGGTTCAAATCTTTTCTGTAAACTACAAGGATGACAAATTCACTGTTTGAACTCCAGCTTTGCTCCTCCAAATCATCCAGAGTAAATAAAACTAAGTTGACCATGCAGTGACAAAGACAAATATAATTTAAACACACTGATTCAATGTATTTAGTTTTTTTTTATCTGTGTCCATTTGTTGTCGGGTTGGTTGGTTTGTCAGCAGGATTACACACAAACTACTGAATGGATTTCCAAGAAACTTGGATGGAGGATGGGTCTCGGCCCAGAATAGACCCCATTAACTTTTGGTGTGGATCCGGAAAAAGGACTGATTTTTTTCTTATTTACTTCTACATTAAGCAGTTTAGTTTCCAGAGGTGTGCGCCATCCTAGTTGTTAACCTGTTTTCTATTGAAAAGTTGATTAGAAGAGCAGCACAATTATCACAAGGAGCACAAATCAGATCATTTAAGTGGCTGAAGACATTTCTTTTTACTTTTTGCTTTCCTTTTTTTCCTTTCAAAAGTAAAACCCATCGAAAGTAAAGAGGCATTTCATGGCTAGACATACAGTCCACATACTGTCTCAGTATATTTGTGAAGCCGTCCATTAACTTTTGGAGCAGATCCGGATAAAGGGACAGATCCAGGATCTTCTTTCTCACTTTTCTTAATATTGTGAGATAGGCCGTTATTCGACATTTTCGTAAATTTCTCAGGGAATGATGCATGTATCTTGATGAAAACAATGAGGTGTGGCTGGTATCTATGAGTGAGTACAATTACGGATCTGAGTAAAATCCTGATCTAGCCCATTTAAATATGTTTTGATTAAAGCAACATTGTGTATGAAATTGGCATTTTGTGCAATTTGGTGCAACGTCACTGTCATAAATACAAATCCCAAGTCTGTAACAATTTGTCAGACGTTATGTAGGTGCTAACTACAAACAAAACTCATTACATCATAACAAACAACATAACAATGATTTTGAAGCTGTTGTGTAGCTTTAATATTGGATTAGGCTTGCTCGAAGGGGACTGCTGGGCCATTCTAGCTTATTTGTTGGTATGTTGGTCTGTGTGTCAGGATTACAGAAAAACTACTGGCCTGATTTTCATGAAACTTGGTGATCACTCCACTTCACATCCTTTAAGATCTCAGCCATTCTCTTCATCCAGTCACCACCACCAGTGTCTAGACTCCATCAGGGGGGATCCAATACCATGCACAGCTTAATTTCCCCCTTAAAATACAATAACGTCATCATGGGCTCTAATTACCAAAGACTATATACACATTTCATCTTCATTGTACACATCAATAGATACTTCCTCGCTCGTATTGAGTCTCTCCTGATTGAAATGTAGTTGCTCACACAGAAAGCAGTTGTTATGGAGCACTGGGGGACAATGGTTTCATGGGAGAAGTGGTATAAGTGGTGTGTATGTATGTATATATATATATATATATATATACGTTGTGCTTGCAGATTTGCATACGATCATATACGATTGACAATTGCCACTCGAGTGTTGCCAGCCTAACCATACAGAAAGTGGGTCTTTCAGGTGATAACCTTGGTACAACAAATGAGCATAAAGTTGGAAGAGAGAAACCAAGACAGGAACAGATTATTTCTCTCTATTGTTCTCTTTGATGATACATTGGGTCAAAAGAAATTCTATCTGTTACTGTGGTTTGGAACAAAGTTAAAAGATCAATAACATCCCCTCCTCGTGCGCAGTAATAATAGCTAGTTTTGCCTGGTAAAGGAGAAAATTGGAGTGAGAGTGCACCTTCATTTTCCCTGGAGAATAAGGGATGCAAACCACAAAGAGACAGTGATTAAACGCAAGGCCAAACTATGAAACAGAAGCTCACTATAAGTCTAACAATGGGACCTCTCAGTGAAGCAAAGAATAACAGCGTTAGGGCAGATTAGATAGTGAAGATAGGACAAGGAAGGAAGCGAGGAGAAGATAATATGAAAGATATCGAGTTTTAATTATTTTATTTGCATAAAGCGACACTAAGAATTAGCAAACACTTGATGTTTATATTGTTTGTGTAACCACTCCCAGCCAAAAGCTGCAAATAATGAAGCCACAAAGGGCAGGACAGACGGACATGAACAGATACAGACTGCTAAAAGAACGAGGGAAGCCCACAGAGGAAAGAGAAAAATAGATGAGCAGGGAAATAAAAAGAGAAGAGATCGATGCTTTATCAGTGTTCCCAGACCCTAAAATCCCTTTTGGCTCAACATCAACATAATTGCAGTTGCAGTTTTTTTCCCGCGCGCTGTAACAATTGATTTTACAGTTCAATAAATTAATATATTTCCTTGTTGTAATTGCAGACTCATTCCCACACACCATCCATGGTTATCTCTACACAGAGAGGCTGGCTTTAGTGCAGAGAGGAAGATACAGAGAGGAGGGGGAGCGCAGAGGAAGATGGCAGTGTTATTTCACAGCTCTTCACCAGTCAGTCAAATCTATTGTACTGGGGTAGGGGGGTGGATATCAGAATATATAAAGTAAACTGTAATCTGCATGCATGGGAAGCGAACCCCTTAAAAACGTTCAACTGTATAATTGCGAGGCAGTGAATCACTAAAGAACCAACATCAACAGTTAATGTAGCTTGGATAACATAATCAATTATCAATGTAAAACCTTTCACACGACATTGTGACTTGGTAAACACAGGTGTGATTAATTCATCAATATTGGCTGCATACCATTTGGGTGTACAAGTTCAAGTGCTGGCTCAGTGTGGTGGCTTACCGGCACACCAAAACCGAACAGAGTCACCAGTAATGTTATAAGGGAAATGTGTATTTTTCCTGCTGTGACAAGTCAAAATACTGTGACAAAGATCTGTGGCACTGCTGAGACTCAAATGTCATCATCTCAGGTCAGGAGGGACTCAACAAAGTAAACGTTCCACTACCAAAAAGAGTAGCAATTGTTATATTTTAATTTGTGGCGTGCTAACATTGATATGAGTTACGTCACTTACATTACAGTAAGTTACAAGACTGACTGAAGTTATTTTAAACCAAAGTATGATCTTGTCCTAAACCTAACCAAGTAGCCTAATTTTAGAGCCTAAACCAAACCTAATTGAGACCATTTGACAACGTTAATGGCAATCTGTCATAATAAGTGAACTGTTTATCAGAAAGCTTTATTTTTAAAGTCTAACCAGATGTAGTACTTGACAACGGACACATTCGCCTCCAAAACTGATGCTAGAGGAGTACAGCATCATATTTTGTAGCTTTTGAGGTATCACTGTAGGATGAGTGGAGCGTGGGTTCTGTCGGTCGCTCTGTGCAATCATGACGACAGAACAGAGGACAAAACCACTGGTTGTAAATGCTAGAAATGCACCTCTGGGTGTAACTCACAGGAACACAACAATGAAAATAAACCAGGTAAACTAGGCTGTAAAAAAACTGGATTTCCCATTAACACTGACTTTTTTACAGTGCATTCATGAGCTTCCATTCCAGCCACAGACTTGTAATCACCAGAGGTTGATGTTACCACCCAGGCTTTCGTAAAAACTACTGAACACTGACGCGTGGGACTTTATAGCCAATAAGCAGAGGAGCTCTCGTATCCTTCATGTGTACTGAGGTGCACCTCCACTCCTTTCCATCTTTTCCTGCCTGTGTTTATCTCTTCCCCCGCATTCATCCTCCCATCCCTCTCAAGGCCTCTCCCTCCACCTACTCCTCTCTATACGCCTCCACTCTTTCTCTCGCTCTCTGTATCTCTGTATCTCTCTCTCTCTGGCTGGACATTGAAGTAAGATCCTCAGTCACTGACAGCCCACCTCTGCTCCCACACACACACCTTTCTCAGAGCCCACGCAGACTCAAAGCAAGAGCAGAGCACGACTTCCTTTCAAGTCCTCTTTTAAGTCACCACGGTGCATTAATATGAATACGTCTCTCATTATTCCACAGTCAGAGTGCACATTCAAAGCCACCTGCCTGACACATAAATGGGAACACGATAAACTGGTGCCGTACATGGAACAAAAACAATAAACGGAAATTCTTCTGTCCCTGAAGAAGTGAATCTGCGTATGGTGTGTGACTAACTTTAACTTGATCCAAATGCAACTCACAGGGTATGAAGAATTTTTCTTCTTTTCTTCGTACCTCAAGTGTAATTTTCTTGATAGCAATGGAATGAAGTTTTTCTTTTTTACTGTTGTGAGACTGCAGTGCTTGTTTCTAGAGAACAAGCTCAGCAGTATTGGAAACAAATGGAATTATCTTGCCACACTGGCAGAGGCCTTCTCTTGCTTTCATAAACATCACATTTCGATATTGAATATACGATTCAATTACTTACTTTGGTGGAGTTTTTTGCAGAGTAGAGTGAAATATGGAATGTCACTCTCCTTATCCCACTCTCTTTGGGGCTGTCTCATTCCTGTGCACGGTATCTATACAGTGCATGCAGTACTGTGTGTGTCAGTGCACTAAATTACGAACAGGGTACTATAACAGTGAATTCTTCTGGATTATGCTGAGACTTTTAATTTAAAGGGCTTCCGATGTTGTATTCCTTTGCTTCCTAAAGTGTTCTTAATTTTTTTTTTATGAGAGGAACTATGTTGTAATGTAGAACTTTCCAGTAATGGGAAATATTCTGTGTTTTTCAAACTGTACATAATGAACTTCCAGGGGCTTACAACACTAAAGTGAGCTGTTGTGACCATGTTCGGTGGTGTGGAGCATTTGTGACTCTGCTCATGGTATTACCAGCCCATTCTCACTATCAACCCGTCAAATACAGCAGCGTTTTTTTAGTCGCGTGCTGTAGGTACCCCTCTAGTGTCACTTCTTGAAGCGCCCCTGTAGTGCAGTTGTCTAAAGAACAAGAAAGGTCTGAGGTTGGGGTTGGGGATGGATCAAATGGTGGACTTTCCCTTCTGGGCTTATGTCCCGTTTGTGACCAAGAGTCAAGAGTGATTTGTTTTTAAGACATACTACGTAGGTAAGTTAACGTACGTAAATGACGTAATTTACATACGTCGCTTATGTTACGTGACAAGTTAGGAATGAGACCGTGTTAGTATTACATAGGTACAGAGAGCGTTTATACAAAAGAGACTATTGACAGGTGGACATGACAGCTCCTCAAGAGTGAAGCCTCGATCACTTCCTGCTGGCTGGCTACAGTAAATCCCTCCCCTACATGTAAGCAGATGGGACGTGCAGAATTACAAACTAGTGAGTAAAATGTAATATTTCAAAGGATGGTTTGTGTAATTTCAGATATCACTTGTGTATGTTCAAATGATTGTTTTTCTGCTAAATTTGGTTTTGATTAGTTATTGATGCTATAAAAAATGGGTGTGACGTCATGATTGACTCCTGATTGAGCAGTGGGTGTATTGGCAGGATCTGGATGCCCGATCACTACTGCAAAGACTCCAAATGACGTCACCAGCACAATATTAAATCACTCATATCCATCATATTTTGGCTTCATTTCTGTACATTGGAAGGAAAGGGAGACACGTCGTCCATCTTTATATATGTCAAAGAGAGAGATGAGACGTGTGACTCAAGTCAATTAGCCCAAGTCTCAAGCAAGTCCCGTTTCATTTTCTCGAGCAAGTCAAGACCTCAGTTTGTCAGGTCATAAGTCAAGTCACTTTTTCCCTACCCAAGAAACTTCAGTCTTGCCTGCAGAGAAAAGATAAGGCATACACCATTTTCAGGGCAGAATTTTTGCCTTACCAAAGCAGGCAAAGCACAAGTGTGACTAACGTTAACGATGGCTCTGTTAGTGTCCCAGTCAGCCATGAGTGAGTGAGTGAGCATGCACAATACCAAAACCACTTGGCCCTCCTGTGTTGTGCCATTCATTTAGGAAGAGGTAGTTTTGTCTCCCCAATGTACAAATCTGTACCCCCTAACTACTCTGAAACTCAGAGCTCACACACACAGTTTAGCCTGCAAACTCCCCTCCAGTTAGTTAGAACTGAAGAAGCCTCTTGGATGAGAGGTGAAACGTCTTCAAGTAACTGAAACACGTCCAGTTGCCTACGATACAGCACTTAGAAGTACCATGACCTGGATGACTGAGATCCTTCATCAACATATATTTGAATGGGAAAAAAAATATTAATTAAGATGTGACTAATGGTTGTTTAACTCTCTTAGATAAAATATACCAGACAGACACACAAACATCCTGTGGACGATGAATAGGAGTGAGAGACAGCAATATCACTCACAGCTGTTGAGAGGGCAGATTGACAGTCTGTCCTTCACAACCTCCATGATTCACTGCTCATTAATCAACCCTCCACAGATTCAAAGGGAATCCCCTTCACTTCAGCAGCAACGATGGATTCACTTTCTTCATGTGGGATTGTGGCTGTGTGTGTCTGTTTGTTAATGTTTGGTCAAACTAATAAACTATATACTGTACTTTATTTTCTGTGAATAAATATCAGGTAGTTGGAGACACCGCCTGCCATTCTGCCTTGTACGATGGATACATCCATCACCATGGAGACAGGCGCACACAGTGATTGCTGTATTCACTGCTTCTGACATTACTACATGTTTTGTGATTTATTTAGAAAGCCAGCATGAAAAACTTCTGCAAGAAAACTGTAGAAAATGTTAATGTGCTTTAACAATATCTTACATGTTGTTCTTTCATTCTCCATCGCAGGCCTTTTGGCACAGTAGAGTTAATGCACAAGTCAACACTGGTGTTTTGTTGGGGGATTTTAAAGTCCCTTTTCCACTCATTAACTGGTGTGGATGGCCCATATTATAGGCAACCCTCCACAGGAATGTAGCAGAGCCTCTGTGAGTGTTTGTTTTTCAGTTTGCCATTCCTCACCTGTCCACCAGGGGCCCACAGCGTAATCCCTGCACGCCTGTGGCTCATTACCTCGTCAGTCCCTCTGACCTGCTTCCTGCTTTGCCAGCTGCACCTCATTAATTATTAGTCACTGTGTGCGCTCAGCGTCCTCCCCGGGTCTATGGCAGACTGTCCGAGCTATTCTTGCTGCTTCCTGACTTGCCAGTTTACCTTAAGGGTAAAAACACAGAACGTGACAAGGCAAACAGCTAAAGCACTCAGTGGGCTGTGGCAGGTTGTTCGTGCTGTCACTTCAAATGCAGGTAAGTGCGTGTGTCTGTTGTAGTTTATAATTCGGGCCACATTGAAATAAATCTTGGCAGGTGCTGAGTAGTATTTGAGTGCTATTTCAGTAGTTAAATATCAATCTGCAAATGACCTTTTTAACAGGTAAATACATAACAGTTAGTTGTGAACAGCTGCATGCGAGTTCATTTAGAGAAGACAACAATGTGCTGTGCTTCTCCAGCAGCTTGTTAACTCAGTAGCACAAAGCACTTTGCCCCTGAGCCCAATAAAATAGCCACTGTGGCAGCAACACGCTTCTTAAGCAGCTAATGTTAGCACAAATCATACACCTACAGCAGTAAGGAGCAATTGTCACGCCAGGTAGCCTTTTCAGACTGAGGTATGTTCACGACAGCTATATTGCTTGTGCCTACATGATTGTGCCATTTCAGAGAGTTGAATATTCATGTATTTATTTGACTAAAGAGCTAAAAGAAAATAAAACGCTTGTTGAACATAGCAAGCTAGCTGCTAAAACAGCTGCATGCATGTTCATTGTTTACATCCACTGTGACTGACTGAGCCAAAGAACAGAGTTGCAGCAGGTGCAACAGTCTCTTTCAGCTGCTAACATTAGCACAAAGCACACACAGACAGCATCAAGGAGTAATTATCAAGGCCTGAGGTATGTTCATGACAGCTATTTGGCTTGTGTTTAACAAATGTATAAATACACAACTCTCTGAAATGCCACAATCATGTAGACTAAAAAGCTAAGAAAACTAAAAAGCCTGTTAAAGGTAGCAAGCTAGTCACTAAAAATCTCCCAGCTGCATGCATGTTTGTTGTTTACACTCATTACGATTATGTTAGATGGTTTTACATGGAAGTGAGACATGATGTAGTTGGATACAGTTAGCGGAGACAAGAATGGGTTGAAGAAACTTTGTCCCTGTTGTGTTCGCCAACAACAAGTGCCAGTGCTCTTTTCCTCCAACTTTAAAATCTGCATACCTAATTGCGTAGAATTCATCTGAATATTTTTTTTTTATGTGAGTCAACATATGGCCAAAGATTACTGTGGTACTAAAACCTGAGTTAGCAGCCTATAATGACATCAACAACTTCAGGCTGATAACAAATCGATTTAAAAAGGTTGATGTTGGTGCCAGTTAGGATCCAGTATACATGTGCATCAACACAAAGGAGCAACAAACCAGATTCAAGGGTCCTCCACAACTCATTCCGAACCTTTAGGGGAACTTCACAGATTTTAAACATCAAAGTCTGTTTCCTAGGCCTCGCAGAAAAAGTTGTTTAAAGCCATTTGTGTGGCTTGTGTGAGTTGTGTGTACTGTTATAAATGTCCTTGAGTGATGACAGTATCAGTTAGGGCTGAAAAGTTTGAAAATGAAAAAAATCTGGGTCTAAGGAGAAAGAAAGTTGTGAGCTTACCGAATTTCTGTAACTCCTCATCTGTGCTTTAGGCTAGCTGCTGCCGGCTTCATACCGCCACTTCTAGTGCAACACAACTGAATCTTAGACAGAACTGTTGGCGGTCAAGTTGCATTGTGGGTCTAGTAGGCAGCCCTGATTTTGACTCATGACATAGTAATAATGTTAATAATATGTTATAATATGTAAATAATGGGACTGCAAGGCTAAGTCACCTCAAAACTTGTTTTCATTAATCTGATCAAGTAACCTGTATCACAGCCCATCTAACATATAGGTCGACTGTGGGAATGAATGGTTGGGTTAAACAAACACAGGACTTTCTACCAGGAGAATTCTGTTTGTGTCCCGCGTGAAACCAGAAGTCAGGGTGAATTACTTTAACTTAGTAACCTACATAACATAACTTGAGTTACGTACATACATAACATCCATATGAAAGTTAACATAATGGGGTGGGGTGGTTGGACACCTCAGACAGTGGACTTTGCCCCAGGAGACAGGAGTTCATGTCCTGTTTGTGACAAAGCGTCAAGAGTGTTATGTTTGTTATGTAATGTGACATATGTTAGCTTGCTTAACTGACATAACGTATGTAACATGAGTTGGTCACTTACGATACTTGCGTTACAAGATTATTTTAAAGTTTAATCTTTTCCTAAACCTAACCAAACCACAACCATTTGCCAATGTAAATTTGGAGTCACTGCAGTAGACCTATTCAGTTGTTTTGGTATGAAGGTTTATTGCTGAATCACTCATGTTTGCTTATACTTATTCCGTTGAACATCACCGCCATTTACCATAAAGGGTGCAAGCTTTCTTCTGGGGAACAAAAGCAAAAGTGCAAGAAGTAATTCAAATCCTCGGTTCTTCGGAATTTTCCTCAATTTCCTCCTGTTGTAACTTGTTCAGGATTATTAATTTCCATGATGAGACATCTGATCAAAGTTTACAAAAAGCTAAAACTGGTATCTTTATGAAATGGCAAAGAAGTGTGCACAAACTCAAGTCTTTAACTTTTTCTATGAACTTGTTTCAGGCTTCTTTTAATACATAATTAAGTTGTGAAAGTTGATTGAGCTCCATGCTGTTTCCCAGTCCTGCCCTGCACCACACTCACACCTGGCAGCTGTCAATGCCACCACAGTCTGCTACACCACCTTTTGTTCATTTTCTTCCCCAGCCCATATTTTCTCCAGCTGGTGCAAAGATTCAAACTGGTGACTTTCCGCTCGTGTGCTCACTCTTTCTTACCTCGAGACCACCAGCGCCACCTGTGCAATATGCTTCCTGTTAAATCGTGTGGTAAAGTTGGATCTGCGCTGAAAAAGTGCAGGGATAAGCGCTTCGCTTGGAAGCACTCAGCATCATTAATTATAAGTGGAGTAATGATCAGACCATTGGTTCCAATTTGTCTTCGTGGTTTTGAGGTAATGAGCCTTTTTCTTTATGTTGCTCAATTCACTGGACAACACGTACACGCATAAATGCACACACAGTATGCATTGAAACTACTCATACACACTTGTATACATGCACATACTGTACATGTGCACACACACATTTGCTTACTCACACCATATATTCACACACACGCCATTAAGTTAATTAACTAATACATCTTTGCAGGGTCTGGCCACATCTATCACAGTGGACATAAAGTTACTCACAGGAGGCAACAGACAATGGCCTCCAACAACAAAGAGTTTTCAACAAACTTATCTTGTTTCTGCGGGGAGCAGAGGAGGAGGAGGAGACGGACGGAAAGAGAGAGAAAATGAGGGGGTGGAAAGGGCCAGAATCAGAGCGATAACACACACCGAGAGACACACACTACGCGCCACAGACTATTATGTCTCTACTGGCAGTTTCACAGTGCAGTCCTGTGCCCACATCACAACTGGTTTATTGTAGCTCGACACAATGCAGAGGTACAGATGGTACATGTGTGAGAATGTGGTGTGTGTGAATGAGATAGAGAGAAAGAGACAGTCTGTGTGGGGGGAGGAGGGAGGGAGTCGGCCAAATACCATCACTGATTTAGGAATAATGAAAAATGTAAAGAAGTTAGGAAGGGAGGAAGTAAAAATAGGAATAAGGAGGCAACTAAGAAAGCAAGAGTCTACTTAAGGAACCAGAGAAAGAAGGAGGAAGATGGAAAAAGAGGAGAAAGGGGAAGACGCAAGTATTCATTCTTAAAGGTGCAATGCGTAAGAATTGTCGAATTCATACTGCAAACAAATAGGGTGCAGCATGTATCACCAGAGTAACTGCTCTGTGTAACTGAGTACCACCTCTTCACATACAAACTGGCAAGACGCTAGCTGGTTAGCATGATAACTTCAATAGATATCTCTCCAATACTAAACAAAGAAATCTCCTAACCTGTTATTTATTTATACTATGTTATTCATTTTAGTTTAGTTCTTAGTTTTGGATGTTTTCAACTAAACTTAACTAACCTTCAAGGCCTCGTCACACAACTGTTAAAATGGCAAAAGTTTTCAGTGAAATCAAGTTATTCCATTTGAATAGTTGTATTTAGTAGATTTAAAGCATAAAGTACAGCTTTGGTAAATTTTGATCTACTATTCTGCACCATTGACCTACAGCAAGCCGTACTGCAGGTCAAGTTCGGGGCTGATCTTTCAGAATAGTAACTAGAGATAGCTTTTGTAGCTTATTGCACCATCAACCTTGCTCCTCTGTTACACATGGACATACGCACATTCCTCTTTTGTGGAAGAGAAATTGGTTTACGCAGACTTACAGGATAGAAGTCAGTTGTAAAGATGTCTTTTGACTGAAGTTTGTGAATGTGTGAATTAGGGCTGCACGACATAATTTTTCAGCATCAACACTGCAATGTGTGCAGGTTCAGAAGTGTCAAGTCATGCAAAGTAACTCAGCTCTTTCACATTTTAGATGCGTTTATATCTGAATGTTGAGATTGTAGCACTTAATAAATGAACAATGCTACCACTCAGTAGTCCTTCTGCCACTCTGCCTTCTGTGATATCAGGTGCATCGCCTCTATTGAGCTGTTTAAATTATCTGTTGAAAATTCCCGTTTATTCGTATCACAGGAAACCAAAATATTCCAATGTCAGTTTTTTTTTCCAGCAGTGTAGCTCTTGTGTGAATGTGTCTCTGATTGAGCCTCTTAGCTTGAAGCTTTTTCCTCTCATCAGTAAAACCTGTAGCATATTACCAGCTGCCTAGTGTGTTAGCAGTTAGCTTGTTTGCACCTGTAGCCCTGTGAATTGTCACTACGTTGCCAAGCCCGTCCAATCAAATGTTTCACAAAGACAAGTATAAGGTAAAAACTCAGTCCTGATTAGGTCAAGCTACTTCTGTTATTACTTCATCTGCACTTTCTGAAAGGAACATATTTATAATTCTTTGAGGAGGTCACATGACCACACAACACCACATACACCATGAGAATTGGATTAAAAAGCAGGCGCAGCATTGTGGGTGGGACTAACGGGCATGGGCACACCCACTTGTACAACTAGCCCAACCTCAATGACCAGGAGAACATTTAAATACTCAATAAAGACTTTATTAGACATTAATTAGGTTACTATCATGTGTGAAGTCTGGACCAATCACAAGAGGCCATTTTACGTTAATCCAGCCCTGTAACCCACTCACAGTCGTCACGTTACAGAGGTTGTCACCGTCTTATGTTATAGCTGAAAATGTATTTCCAATGTAAATAAGATGACAGGTAGAGCTGAAACTCTTGACCTGATTGTCTCTATATTGCCTTAAAAACATAAACCTGCTCTCTAAACAAGATGCTATTTCTTTCAACACACATAAAATGTCAGTGTTCTAAATGAATGGATTTACTGGTTTAAACAATCCGCAGGAAGAAATACACAAACAGTAATAGACAGTGTTTTTCATTTTCTCATGATTTGAGCAATTGTGTACCGTTTGCATTTGTGATAAAAACCAGTCTGTGGTGGGTAAATAATGAGCAATCTTGGCATCGAAAATGTTAGAATTTAAAAAAAAAAAAATAGTTGAAAAATGTCATAATCAGCCGAACCCGCTAGTTTTCTTCCACAGCATGATACCAGTGATTTCTGTTTGGGTGAGACTGCCAGTGGGAGTCGGAGGGCCAACACTATTAACTTCTGTAGTTTAAAAGTCCAGCCAAAAATTACTGTGGCCCATCCTGAATCTTAATCCTGGCGCTGTGCCTGGTTCAAAGTTAGAAGATACCTTTCATGTGCATTAATGAGATAAAGGCACAGCCTGTAAGAAGTTAGATTAATGAGGAGGACCAATAATGTCTGGGTAGTCTGAAACGGTCCACTGAAGTTTGGTGTTGCTGCAGGCGACAAGGCTGCCAAGCTGGTGAAGCTGGATATTTTTTACAGGATATCGGGCCATCTGCATCCGTGTTAGTGATGACCAAAACAGGTATTTTAAGCCAAACATGATCTTTTCCCTAGGATTACCAGGCAAGATCTCAAGTTATAGTAAGCATCTTTTTCAATGATTTCTAAGCAGAATTATGGGAAATAATCCGCCCGGAAAACAAAGATATTGACAAGTCATCTGCACTTAGTGAAGTATGTTTATGACATCTGTGTGTGTCTAATTAGCTCTGATTTCAACACTGAATGTGAGAGTAAAGCAGCTATGCGTGGCAGTGTACAGGACTCTTTATGCTTCTGGTGCGACTCATCAATTTAAAAAATTGAAGCCATCACAGGCAGAGAACTGCCTGGTTACATGGTTTCATATATCTTCCTCCTCTGCAGCGATAGTCTGAAACAGTGTGTATTTTTTCAGTTTGAGGAAGACAGTATTTATTGGCGCTAAAGCCAACTATAAAACACAATACTTATAAAAGTTCTTTTAGAGTGTGTTGCTGTAAACCAAGACAGTAAAAAGGAGCATGTCAGCTTTTATTTACTGTTGCTGGAAACAGTGGACTCCAGTGGGGCTTCCAGTGATATCAGGCCAGGCTCATTCACAAACTTTTCTGTAGGTTGAGGACAAGTGAGTTGAATGCCATGTCCTCATACGCCGAGGAGAGAAATGCAGCAGTTATAGCAGCTATAGAAATATCGGTCTGAGAGGAGACAAACGTGTTCCAAGTCTATGATAAGACACAGGCATTTCTCTGACTCGTTGCCATCCAGACATGAACTGTTATTTCCAGACCAAATGAATCACCTCAGTGTGTGAAAATAAACTCATTTTAGTATTTGGCTCCCTCGACTCTACTGCAATTACCACTCTGCAGGGTTTGGTTTCTATATTTACAACCAGTAATGGAGGACTGAAATGACAATTTATCCTCCATATTATCCGTCCAACTTTCACTTACGGATAATCTTGTTTTATTATATTGTTTATCCTGTTTTTTGTTTCACTGATGAAAATCTAGGCTTTTTTTGCCAGGAGTACAAAACCAAATAGTAAAATGACATTTTGTGGTTTTACAGAGAAAAATATGTGTTATGTTTTTGTACACATAAACAACATAACTGAGTCACAACAGAGATACAAGTGTGCAGGTAAAAACACCTGAAAGGCACCTGAATAAAGTAAAGATCCTATAGGTTCATATTGTAGCCACCAGTTTTAATGATTTCAACTTTTCTTTCTTTTCTTCTTTCTTTTCTTTTCAACACCCATGAGCCTCAGCTACACATGCCAGTCTTTGACTTCCTGTCAAAAATATCAGCGTTTTGTCACCGTAAACACGGCTGGAAATTGTCCTGAGGTCTCCTTAAAAATATCCTGTGGTATCAACCTTACAAATGTTGAAACGCAGACTTGAAATGCGGAAACTGTCTTGACAGTCTTGTCGCCTGCAACTCCATCACCATCCCCTCCACCTCCCGACATGAAAGTCAGGTCATAAGCATGTACTGTGGACATGATATGACACGTTGTGTAGACGTTTTAATACAGTACATAGCCTTTAATACACATAAATCTGGACGCATCTGCGGTTTGCTGCGTTAATTGTTAACACAATTAATTGTTCTGAACTGTGATAGTGCTTCAACTGTGACTTTGTCTACGGAGGATATTACTCTTTCACTTCCCAAACTTGTTCCGAAACTTCTGCAAAACAATGTCATGGTTGCCGACATGTGTATTCATTGGATTTTATCTGTTATCAAACATGTATTCTTTCCAGTAGAACCCCACTGGAGTGCAATGATTCATCTATCAGATAAGGCGAAGCAGGGGTCAAACTCTATAAGCCTGTTCAGGCTTTCAGAGACAGTTTTGTGAGGCCAAAACTGTGTGAAAAGTTGCAGTGATGGCCTGATGACCTTTCTTTCCGCTTTCTATTCCAAAGTGCTAGTCTTACTCGGGATTTAAAAGTTGATTTAATCAAGTGAAGGAAAGAATGAAAAGCGATATTATAATAGAGCGAGACAGGATTTCACACACACACACACTCAACGAATAATAGTCCTGTAGAGACTTCGGATCCATGGTGATACCCATTCAACGCAGGTCAGCCTGCAGCAGATTAGCCTCAGTAGCTTATCGGGAAATAATAAATGTAATTCTAAAGTAAACTCTTGCACATGACACAATAGCTTTCCGTGTATTTGCGGCATGCAGATATACAAAGTTTGGGTGTGGCATTCACTGTGGCTTTTCCTTTAAATACACATTATATTACAGAACCCATCCACGCCAGCAGGCATTCAATCCAGGGAGCTCAAGGATATGGAACTAGGATGTAATATGATTAGGGAAGGATGTAATACAATATGATTTAATTTGATGGAGTGGGCTCAAGCCAACGAGAGGAGAGGGAGAGAGAGAAGACGAGGTCTCTATTCTTCTCTGTGGCATGATGGGATCAGGTTTTTCTATTAACGCTAAAGTGATGACAGCTTTACAATGCCATCTGTTGGCGCTCAAACTCCACTGAAGGCAGCAGATAAGCGCCACTACCTACTGCTCCATCCCTGCCTGGATCTCTCTCACGCTCTCTCTTTCTCTCTGCGCTCCGATTTGAAAGTGGATTTGTAGGAAAGAGATAAGGAGACGAGAGAGTGCACCCTCTTTTATTTCCTCTGTCTCCCTCCGTCTCTCTGTGCATGTCTCCCCGTCCTCATTGTAAGGTTCTTATATTCTCCCGCAATCTTAAACTCCGTCATTCAGTCAGCAACCTGCTGCTGCGTCCTCCGCTCTAAGTCCTTTACTTTCACATTCTGTCGTCCTGGTGTCTGATCCTCAACTGGACTGGAAGAGGAGATAAGAGGAGCAGCTTGTTTCCTGCTGCTAGATCCCAGATCATTCACTTCACTGACTTTCTATTCCTCTTGCTCTCTTTTGCTTTGCTCCACAAAATAAGCTTAGAAAGTGAAGATAAGACGACAAGGTATACCTCTTGAACCCTGGGATCCCCACCAAAAACATGCACTTTTATGGAAGATTTCACAGATCTGATCCGAAGCACATAGAGGAAAAAGTTCACTCTTGTTTGACAAAACTATCCCAAGTCAAGGTCCATTCGCCACCCTTTTCTCAGACATTCATACAGTCTTCATCAGTGGATGGAGTTTGCTCATTTGTCATTGTTCTGTCCTCAATGCGTAGCATGCATGTGTTGACAGGCAGCTAAACTCTTCACTCCAAACAACACACTGGGTATTCCTTTTGCCAGTTTTATTAATGAAGTAAAGTGTGAAACTAAAAGAGATAGACAAAATAATACAGTCATGAATATTGCATTTATGGAGATGCATAAACCATAAAATAAACATTTACCAAAGCCTAGCATGACTAACTAAATAGCTCACTCAAAGTAGGCTAAATACATGTAAACACATAACACAAATAAGTACACAATGCACCGGTAATATTCTGCCACATAAGGCTCAAGCATATAACCGTAAATTAACATGTAAACAACACGTACCGACGATGCAACTCGAAGATGTATGCTGGAGTGGCTAGTCATAGCTAGAAGCTGACAAATGTGCTGCTCTGAACTTCTTTGTTGTTGCTTTTCTGTCACTTCCTGCATAAAGGTTTTATTCAAAATTGACAAAGCCTAGCCGCTGAACCAAAATCGGCCAGTAGATGGCGGTACTGCCATTTGACTCACTTATTTTTAACTTACTCAAATGAAGCATCATGAAATATATGAAATTAAACACATCACATCCTTTTTTAACTGATTTTAACTTTTTATCTGAATCTTATTAATTAAACTGAACACTCCCCGCCTGGCGTTAATTAACGCCACTCTCTAATGACACATAAAACAACATTCTTATTCATTTTTATGGCTCTGGGGGAACAAGAACTGCTATTTGTGAGATGGGCCTGGTAAAGAGCTTGGTTCCCTGTGGCCCAGCCACCTTTATCTCCACAGAGCGCACCTTGCCATCGGTGCTGGGAAACACCTTGGTCACGAGTCCAAGCGGCCACTCATTTCTTGGAAGCTGAATGTCTTTCAGAACAACAACAGTCCCTGGGTTCACATTTGGATGACTAGAGTGCCATTTGCGCCGAGTTTGAAGTGTTGAGAGAAACTGACGTCTCCACTTGTCCCAGAAAACATTAGCAAGATGTTGGACTGCACGCCACTGGTGTCTATAGAGATCAGAGACAGCAAAGTCACCGGCTGGAGCTGAGAGAGGGTAGACTTTCTGTGTGAGGAGAACGGCAGGAGACAATATGAAAGGGTCAGTAGGGTCCGTCGACACTGGAATGAGGGGGCGTGCATTTATTATAGCTGACACCTCCGCCATGAGGGTGACGAGAACCTCGTGAGTGAGTTTTGTGGTTTTGAGCTCAAAGAACATGGTGTCAAGAATTCTCCTGGCCAAGCCCACCATCCTCTCCCACGCACCGCCAAAATGAGAGGCGTGTGGGGGATTGAAAGTCCATGAACATCCTTGTTCTGACAGGTAAGTTTTGACTGCTGTATTGTTTATGTTTGAGGGTATCTGGAGTTCTTTGCAAGCACCAACAAAATTAGTGCCACGATCTGAATGGATACTCTTCACCGGACCCCTGATAGCCAAGAACCGTCTGAGTGAGTTGATGAAACTCGACGTGTCAAGTGACTCGATCACTTCGATATGAACTGCCCTCATGCTCAAACACGTGAAGATGACAGCCCATCTTTTGTTGTGTATAATGCCTCCTCTTGTGCGTTGAGCAGAAACACTCCAGGGGCCAAACACATCTAAGCCCACGTTTGTAAATGGGGGGTCAGTTGAGAGACGTTGTGCTGGGAGACTGGCCATTTTTTGAACACTGAGGGGAGCTCTCAACCTTCTACATCTTACACAATGATGGATAATACAGCTGACCTTCTTTTTGCCACCAACCATCCACCAACCTGCTGTCCGAACAGCTCCTTCTGTGAACAGCCGACCTTGATGGCGCGTCTGTTCATGGTGATGTTTCACGATGAGGCCTGCAATGTGATGTTGGCCAGGAACAATGAGTGGGTTCTTTTCTGTTTGACTTAGATCTGCCTCGCTGATGCGTCCGCCCACCCTAAGCAGACCATAGTTGTCTAAGAAGGGATCCAGATTTTTGATTGGACTGCTCTTATGAATTTCCTGTTGCTCTTTAATGCACTTGATCTCTCCAGCGTACACTTCCTCTTGTACTGATCGGATGACAATGTTTTTAGCTTGCTCAAACTCTTCCACTGTGACTCCCATTTCACAATAGTGCCAGCCCTTACAAGAACTGTCTCTATTGGTGGTTTGTTTGAAGGCGTGAACAACATGCAACAGACGAGCAATGGCACGCAGCAGGGAGCTCCAGTGGGAAAACTTGGTGAATCTTTCAGAACCAAGCAGCTTCACACTGGCTGTAGTTTTCAGGACGGAGACCTGTGGTCTGATGTCAGTGTCTGAACTGGGTTCAACAAGGTCATAAGTGTCGTGGATGGAGCTTTGATTGTCTTTGAGCAGGAATTTGGGGCCAGTGAACCAGTTAGTGTGCATGAGCTGATGTGCAGGAACAGACCGTGTTGCAAGATCCGCGGGGTTCTGGTTAGTAGGCACGTAATGCCACTGACTTGCTTGTGAAGACCTCCTAATCCGAGTCACCCGATTGCTAACATAGACATAAAAGCGTCTGGTCTCGTTGCAAATATATCCCAGAACAACTTTACTGTCTGTGAAGAAATGTGTGTTGTTCAGCTGAATGTCCAGCTCTCCTGAGACCAGATCAGCGACCTCAACTGCTAGCACAGCAGCACACAGTTCTAGTCTGGGGATAGTTTGATCAGGACGTGGCGTCAGCTTTGCTTTCCCCATGACAAAGCCAATTTCACAGTTCCCGTCTGCATCAGTTACCTTCACATAAACCACTGCTGCAATGGCTTTGGTTGATGCATCACAGAAGATGCACAATTCTCTGCACGTCGCTTCTGAAGGTGAGATGTTAGTGTATGTTCTGGTGATCGAGATATTAGACAGCGCACTCAGTGACTCTCTCCAGAGAACCCATGACTCCTCCATCCCTTGGGGCAGCGGAGCGTCCCAGTCACCATTATCTGCAGTGAGCTCTCTGAGGATGGATTTGCCGTGGATTGTGACGGGCGCTACAAAGCCTAGCGGGTCATAGAGACTGTTTATGGTGGATAAGACACCACGTCGTGTGAAGGCTTTTGTCTCATCAGCCACATTGAAGGTGAAACAGTCTTTCTTGAGGTCCCAAAGGAGACCCAGGCTCCGTTGCATGGGCAGTGCATCTGCTTCAAGATCTAAGTCTTTGAGATCTTTTGCGTGATCTTGAGATGGAAAAGCTTCCAGGATCTCTTTTCTGTTAGCTGCGATCTTGTGCAACCTCAAGTTCGACTTGGCGAGGATATCTCGTGTCTTCCGCAGGAGAGTCACGGCCATTTCTACAGTGGGAAGAGATTTAAGGCCGTCATCTACGTAAAAATCACGTGTCACAAACTGCTTGACGTCAGCGTCGAAGTCCACCTCAGAGCACTGGACAGACTGATGTAGGCCAAATATTGCTACTGCCGGAGAGGGACTGTTACCAAAAACGTGGACTCTCATCCGATACTCTGTGATGTCATTGCAGAGGTTGTTGTCACGGAACCACAAAAAACGGAGAAAGTTCCTGTCCTCTTCCCGCACGTAGAAACAGTAAAACATCTGCTCGATGTCCGCTGTGAAGGCTACTGCTTCTTTCCTGAAGCGCATGAGGACGCCAAGGAGTGAGTTGTTGAGGTCTGGGCCCTTTAGTAAGACATCATTAAGTGACAGTCCATTGTACTGAGCACTGCTGTCGAACACAACTCTGATTTGTTTCGGCTTTTTGGGGTGATAAACCCCGAACAGAGGCAAATACCATCTCTCCTCATTTTCCTTTAAAGGAGGGGCGATCTCAGCGTGGCCATTTTGGAAAATCTTTTCCATGAAAGCTATGAAATGGTCCCTCATCTCTGGTTTTCTGTCAAAGTGGCGGATCAGGGACATGAGCCGACTCATAGCCTGTGGCCTGTTGTCGGGCAGCCTTTGACGTGGTGATTTGAATGGTAACGGAGCTGTCCAGTGATTGTTTGTGTTTTTTGTCATTCCTTCTTCCATTATTTTCATGAAGGCATTGTCTTGAATGGAAGGTGAGACTTGATTGTCATTTTTGGTTTGTTCAAACACACAACATCCAAGGTGGTCTGATTCACAACTAGATCTGTCGCTTTGTTGTGGTGTGTTGTGGTAGGGAATTTGGATCCCACAGGATGTTTCTTTTATGTTGAACAGATTAGGGCAGGGCTGAAAAAGTGTAGGCCGTCCTCTCTCTGTTGTGTTTGTGTAGAAGGCATTCACAGTGATTGTTTTATGAACACCACCTAGACACACATTTCCCACTACAACCCACCCCAAGTCTAATTTTTGTGCGTAGGGTGCGTCGTTGGGGCCACTTATCTGTTTATGGACTTTGTGAACCCTGACGATGTCCCGTCCAAGCAGCATCAGTATGTGGGCGTTGGGGTCGAGTTCTGGGATGAGGTGTGAGACATTCTTTAGATGGGGATGATGGCATGCGGCGCTGGGCGTTGGTATCTCCTCCCTGTTGTTGGGGATGTCATTACACTCAATCAGACTGGGCAGGGGGATGTGGACTGTCTCATCTAGAGTCTCTACTACATAACCAGTGGCTCTTCTTCCCATAGTCTCTTTAAGGCCTGCACACGTTCTCAGTGAGTAGGGAGAGCTGGGGCCGTTTTCACCGAACACTTCGAAAAACTCTGAACGGACGAGAGAACGGTTACTCTGTTCATCATGGATTGCATACAGTTTGATCGCCTTGTCTGGATGGCTTGCTGGGTATACCTTCACAAGGCAGATTTTAGAGCATGACCTGCCAACGAGGTTCTCACCACAAACTTGAGTGCATTTGGAAGTGATTTCACTCGGCAGGGCGGCACCCTGCTCCCCGCCGTGCTCTACATCGGGGTCAGTTTCTTTGCTCCAGGGAGCTGTGCCTGGGTGAAGAGCTGTGTTGTGATTCGCATTGCCACATTCAGAACATTGCACTTTGGCCTTACAATGTTTAGCAAAATGTGTAGAAGAGGCACAACATCTAAAACAAATATTGTTCTCTTTCAGAAACGTTTTGCGTTCTCCGATGGACTTCTCACGAAAGGCTCTGCATTTCAGGAGGGCATGAGGTTTTTTGTGCACTGGGCATAGTTCGTTACAGTCATCTCTATTCTTTGAATTCCCATATGACTCGTGACTGGGATTTGGAAACACCTCTGTTTTATGCACTGACACTTCTCTCTGTCTGTTAAATTTCCAGGAGGGTTTCTCAGGTCTGGGTGCAGGGTCAAGGTGAGTGGCAAAGTTAAAGCTTGGGTCATTTTTAACAATGGCCTCTTGACTAACAAAATCTACAAAAACATGAAATGGGGGGAAAGAGACCTGATATTCACGTTTGTAACTTGCACCGACTGAAACCCACTTATCTTGCAGGTAGAAGGGGAGTTTTTGAACAATTGGGTTCAAACCCCTTGCAGAGTCCAGGAAAGAGAGGCCAGGGAGGTCTCCCTCCTCCTTGGCACTCTGGAGCTCCATGAGTATGTCACTGAATTTCCTCAGCTTCACATAGTCTCTGTTTGTGATCTTTGGAAAATTGTCAATTCGTTTAAACAGAGCATCTTCAACTACCTCTGCTGAGCCATAACATTGGTCAAGTCTCTCCCAGATCATCTTTAGCCCAGCATCTGGACGGTTGATGTGTATGGCTCTGATTTGTTCAACATGCTCAGCGGATTCCTTACCGAGCCACTTAAACAACAGATCCATCTCCTCACTTGCTGTTAAATCCAAGCCCCTTACTGTGTTCTCAAAAGAGCGTTTCCAGGCTCTGTAATTCTGTGGTTCATCGTTGAAGTGAAGGAGACCCGTTGCTACAATTTCCCGACGAGCAAAGTATCTGACAAATTCACTGATGTTTCCATCATCGTGGCCTGAATGCCTGGAGTTGCAGGTGGGATCATAGTTGTGACCTGATTTTTGTTGTGTCCAATTGTGTTTTCTATTACGGTCATCTGGAGGTGGATGGGGGGGCAAGAGAGATGGAGCTGGAAGGTGGTGCCTATACACAGGTTGTTTGGAAAGAATTTTTGTTTCTGGTGAGGGTTCACAGTCTGCTGGGTTGGTGTGTGAGGGATGAGTACCACCAGGGGGGTCAACTATATTAGCTGGAGGTTTATCAAATGATGGGGGCTCTTGTATTTCAGTTGTTTCATTCTTTACAAACTGGGCTTGAGCCATGATATACTTTTCAGTCCGGTGTGAACTTTCAAGAGAAGGCAGATCATCTAAAACATGTCCAATGCTTTGTTCATCTTTTTGTGATTTAACAGCAGCTTCTAAGACTTCTGCTTCTGCTGTGGCCGTAGCTGCCTCTTTCTCACATTGGAGGAGTTCAATGGATGCCTCTAACTGAGCCTTCTCTAGTTTTAGAGTTACTTCTTTCTGAGCAAAGGTTAGACGAGTCTTTGCTGCCTCCGCTCTTGCTCTTGCCTTGGCTGCTGCTGAACCAGTAGAAGAACATGAGGCCTGAGATCTTGTATTATATGATTTAGCAGACATGATGGCGTTGATAGCTTCTGGTGAGACACTGCCGTGGTAGCCGTGCTTAGCTGATGCGTTGTGGCGTCTTGGAAGTGTCCGTTGATAGCCTGCTCAGCGTTACCTTGTTCGCTGAGATGCCGTCGTTTCACTGTTCTGTCCTCAATGCGTAGCATGCATGTGTTGACAGGCAGCTAAACTCTTCACTCCAAACAACACACTGGGTATTCCTTTTGCCAGTTTTATTAATGAAGTAAAGTGTGAAACTAAAAGAGATAGACAAAATAATACAGTCATGAATATTGCATTTATGGAGATGCATAAACCATAAAATAAACATTTACCAAAGCCTAGCATGACTAACTAAATAGCTCACTCAAAGTAGGCTAAATACATGTAAACACATAACACAAATAAGTACACAATGCACCGGTAATATTCTGCCACATAAGGCTCAAGCATATAACCGTAAATTAACATGTAAACAACACGTACCGACGATGCAACTCGAAGATGTATGCTGGAGTGGCTAGTCATAGCTAGAAGCTGACAAATGTGCTGCTCTGAACTTCTTTGTTGTTGCTTTTCTGTCACTTCCTGCATAAAGGTTTTATTCAAAATTGACAAAGCCTAGCCGCTGAACCAAAATCGGCCAGTAGATGGCGGTACTGCCATTTGACTCACTTATTTTTTAACTTACTCAAATGAAGCATCATGAAATATATGAAATTAAACACATCACATCCTTTTTTTAACTGATTTTAACTTTTTATCTGAATCTTATTAATTAAACTGAACAATACCACTAAATACTGTCACATAATGTATCTGTGCCTTCAGCCTAAAGAAATGAATACTGGTCTCTTTCTAAAATCATTCTGGCAATCCGGTTAGCTTGTCCTGTTGACCTTTGACCTCTGTAATGACCCAGCACGAAGGATCATGAAAGAGGAGGTGCTTCAAAGAGCTGCTTTTAATGCAGCAGGTTGACCTCTGAGCTGTAGTCTCTCGGTCTGGGTTGTTTTACCAGAATGAACAACGTGTCTCTGACACAGTCATCAGTCTGTTTCACAGCAGGTTGTAAATCTGAAAGCAGGTCAGGAAATATCTCCGCTTTTATAATGGAAACACACACAGACAGGGGGAGCTGTGTGTTATACACACATGACAGCTGCTGTTTGTGTACGTCTGTGTCATGAACCAGTGGTGGATATGTTTAGGGACTAGCAGGTTCGTTTGTGTGTGTGTCTGTGTGTGTGTGTGTGTGTGTGTGTGTGTGTGTGTGTGTGTGTGTGTGCGCGTGTGTGACAATAAGCAGTATTTCAAGGCCAAACCACAAGTCATACTGACGTGGGTCTGGGGAATTTTCACCTACATAATTTCCTATTTCTGCTGCGCTGCAGTATCACTCTGATTGACTGTGTCAATCCTCATCAAATTATGTTATTCCTTTGCGTGAAGTCTTCAGTGAACATAATCCCTGTTTATTTACTGTATCTGACAAATTACCAAGACGCAGTTAATACTTGAGTAACGTAAGATTACATTTATCAAGAGAAAATGAAATTATTAGACTGTTTACTGCTGCTGGTGTGTGTGCGTGTGTGTGTATGTGTGCACGCAGGCAGATAGTAGGGAGGCCTGAGTGGCTTATTATCTTATGTTAGGCCACAAACCCCACAGAGCAGCTGTGATCCCACATCATGTGAGAAAACACACAAACTCTCACACAGGTTAACCAGTTAACATAAACTGTGACATAAATACTTTTTGGCTGAAATAACAGGTGCAACCTACTAAATTTGACACACTGTGTTTATCACAAGATCTATCCAAAACTGGAAGTCCTAATTCAAAACTATTAAGTTGATATAAAGTATCAATATAATATCAATAAATGTTTAACTGGGAGAATGTAACTCTTAAAATTATCTGGAACAATAATCACTCTGTTGGAGTCCTCCTATGACTGTGCTGTGGTGTTGTACAGACAGTGGCTGCAGAGAGCACTTTAACCAGACAATAGACAAGTTTCATTTTGACTTCATCAAGTTAGGGTGCACTCACACTTGGCCCAGTTGCTCCGTACTGTGCCGAAGCATGATTGTCCCTCCTCCCCAGTCCCCCGCTGGCCCGCACTCACATTGCTCCGGCCACCACCGGGCCTGAGCATGTTTACCTCTTACCTCTTGTACATACGTCATCACGTCGTAGCGTGGTTGCAGCACAATGGAGAACAACACAGAGAACATGACTTTACTGACTTTTTTGTGGCTTATTTTGTGCCATAGACAGCCCTCTCACATTCCTGGATTTCTTGATTATGCAAGGCGGTATAATACGCATGATTATACTTCATGTCCATGTTGTGCACCCGTGCTTTTGCTCATGCACGAGCATCCATACTGTGCCGAAGCACACCTCTTCCCACCATGCCAGGGCCAAGAAAGTGTACTGTGCTTGAGCACATCATGGGGCGCTCACACTGGTCAAACAAACTGGACTTTGGGGGTCAAACGTGCTTTAGCACAGTACAGATTGCCGAGTGTGAGTGTGCCCTTACTCTTGGAAATAATGATATTCCCTGCAGCTGATATGATCTGTGCAAAACCATTAGGACTATTTCTCATTGTCTTTGTCCGAGGATGTCTGACCTTAATCAAATCAATCCGGCCAGTTGTTGAGATATCAGTCAACCTCACCACTACTGGGGCAAAAAGACTTTTCCAGGACACAAAGTGAGGGAAAAGGCTCTATGACAGCTGAGGGTTCACTACAGACGTGGCCTGACAAAGGCCCAATATTCCAGATCTATCAGACAATCTATGAAGTATGTTGCGTCTTTTATGAAGTGCTGTGTCTCAAAGACAGCATCAGTTTTTTTCACTGACTTTAATCCTAAATACTGTGGGGAACTGATCAGACCATGATAATCATATGACTAACAGGCAGGAAGACCGAAAGGAATCAGTTCCTGCTGTACAGGAAGTCAGTTTCCTCAAAGAGGAACTCAACTGCAGAGTAAATTACAAAAAAGAAACTTCAAAAACGAGGAAGCGTACATAGACGCACTTAGATAAAATCCTGATGAGGAATTATATGTAAAGGGAACAGTGATTTTTTTTCTGTCTTGATGGCGATGGTGGTGGTTTCCAGTCATACAAAGGTTTCACTGCCATCATGTTTCTATAGTGACACACGGAGTAAAAGTAGGTCATCTATACTGAAAAGAAAATGCAGGATGAGGTGATTTGTAATGAATGATTGATTACTTTACTTTTAACCAGCATATATGCATAGACACAGGTAACTGCAGCATGAGCAGCATTATTCATTTTTCACAGATGCAGTAGTACTCCCCAACACCTGTAAACCTGCTGATGTGTGCATCAGTGGAGTTCCCCTTTAAAACCTAAGCGTTACGGTGAAAATGGCTCTACTCCTGCACAATCTTACAGGCAGGACACACTTGATGCCTGTGTACTGCTTGCTGAGCTGCTGCCGCTCACTCGCATGTTTGTGTTCACATAGTCAGTGCTGCTGCTGCAGCGCGGCTACTGCCTGCCTTATCTGTTTACCTTTGATGATTATCAATAAATATGATGACGCGATTTTCCTTTATCCCCTTTGAATGAGCGAGAAAGCACGAGGGGGAAAAAGAAGAAGGGAGGGAGAGAAAGTGAAAGAAAGATGCACAGGAAATAGACTGCCCCTCACCGGTTGTGTGTATTCTGTGCATTACTGTGACATATTCTACAGATGGTATGACATCAATATGACTGTTGACAGGTTGTTTTCAGGTCTGTTTTTGCAGAGAACCACGTGCATTGCAGTAGAAATAGGCAAGACTCTGAATCTCTATGCAGCAGCCTCGCTTGACACACGTGTGAGAAGTACGTCCATGCACCCAGTGTGGTCAGTCTAACCTGTTAACATGGACGCCTAAATGAAAAGCGAGCGGGAACCCCATGCAGCAGTGCTGCACATGCATCCAGTGTGTCCAGGCTGTTACTCTTAAACTGAACACACTGCAGATGACTGGGACAGAAACAGCCCTATACATACATCTGCAAGGCTGACATTATCATCAAATTATAGTTAATCTGAGATATATCAGTATCAGAGTGTATGCTGTTCAAGATTTTGCAAGAATTTGTCAGAACTGGTATGCCAAATTTTAGCTTGACTATTAGACTGAAGCATCATTCTGGTGCCATTTTTCTGGCTATTGCACAGAAAGCTTATCTCCCCATTTTTAACCCCAACTACAAAGCTGCCATCGGCTCAGTTGTTTGTCCAACTGGAGAGACAGCAGTCAGCACAACACCAGAACTATTTGAAATGCTGTATGCATAAAATCTGGGTCCCATCCAGACTTCCTGTCTTTGGAAGGTTTTTGGAAGCATGCTCATCTTTCTCTCTCCCCTGCACACAGTCCTGGTCTCTTCTCTTCCCTCTCCTCATCTGTCCCTCCTGGAGGTCCCCCGTCCTCTTCCATCCCTACCTTTTAACCATGTCCCCTCCATCAATCAAGGTAAAAAAAAAATAAAAATTTGTATGCCAACCACATAAAATGTACTTTTTATGTAGCACATGGAGGTAGAGCAGGTTGTCTGGTAATCGGAAGGTCGCTGGTTCGAGCTGCATGTCGAAGTGTCCTTGAGCAAGATACTGAACCCCAAATTGCTCCTGATGAGCAGTTGGCACCCTGCATGGCAGAATCCCCCATCAATGTATGAATGTGTGTGTGAATGGGTGAATGTGACAGGTGCTGTAAAGTGCTTTGAGCGGTCAGTAGACTGGAAAAGCGCTGTAGAAATGCAAGTCCATTTACCATTTACATTTCTACTTTATTTTTTTAAAATATAACAATATTATCATGCCATTTCCAGCATCAGTATCAGTCTCAGACAGGCCGAGAGGCCATATACTTTTATCATGTGACATGTCCGACTGGAGAATTCTGTCTGGGCTGATCTGACTGAAGAGTCTGTAAAATCTACAAAAAAACCTGACTGTATCATACTGTATACATACATACTACTTCTCTGAGGGGATTTTTGAAATTACCTTTACAAAAGAAGAAGAAGATCAGAGGAAACAACAAAAGTAAAAAGCTAAAAAGAACACTTTGCAGAGTGATATATTTTCCCTCCATTCACGATTGTTGTGGTGTCATTAAATACATAAGAGTATAACAGATAATAGATAAATAAAAGGAGAAGCTGCCCTCACAGCACAGTGCTAGTCTACAGTTTTGGAAATATTACAGAAAGATTACACAAGATTTCACAGGGAAGCAGACCATAAACACAGGATCAGGTTACATAAGCAGAAAGCTGTGATTGTCTACCTTCATCAGACAGTTGTTTTTTGAATGCAACAGTGATGATCGTTTAAGGATAATTATATACCTGTTGGACAGTGTCATTATTAGCACATAATGTCTTACATATATTCTTTGATACATTTTCATATACTTCTATTAGTTTAGAAACAGAACTTTCAGTTATTTTCCATCTCTCTATTTATATTATAGCATTATTTGCTTACTGATGGCCCTGTGGCTACATAGTGTTCTCACATTATATAATTATATTAGTAAAGCAGATAAAAGGAACACTAAGTCCTACCGTTATATGTCACTCTGGGTTTGGTTAAGCACAAGACCAGGTGAAGATCCATCTCATCTGATGACACGAACTTGGAGCACACAGGGCACTTGAAGCCTGGAAGAAAGAAAGAAAAACCCAAACAATAAGTACATTTTTCCCTTCTCTCCTGAGCCCCATTCATTGTGGTGTTTTTGCACTGCGTTTCCAATGATCACTTGTCAGTTTGTGTAGTACTACAAAGGTGGCATTATTCTTTTTTCTGTCTCAACAGCTATTAATTCAAACAACCCAGTTCTTGTATTTATTGCAGACAATTAGAATATCTACAGTAACACATCCCTATCTGAGGATTTTAGAAGTCATACCAGACACACAACTGTTCACAGCAAATAAAACAGCCATTTTTTTTAAGTTAGAATGCTATTTTCAAGTCTCTAATCCTTAAAAATGCTCTAATTTTTTAAAATGTTCATTATAATGTTTCCCATTTATGAGCATTTAATGTATTTCCATTCCATGTTCCATTCCTGCACAGGATTCAAATCACGTAGAGTATATTGTGTTAAAATTGATTAAATCCGGAGCGCCGCTCAGGTCATACAGTTTGCATAATCTGGTTGAATGTTAAAATATTAAAGTGATGAATTCCTAAAACTACTTAGTTGTATGCCATGTTTTGAACAAAGGTTGGCAGCCTCTCATCAGCAAAGCTGAACAGCTCTGCATGCACAACCATTAAATTATGTGACATATATGTAACGAGCTGGACACGTACAGTATCGTCCTGTCATTCACTCTGTGTGCGAGGGCCGAGGGGCTGCATTTCACTCACCTACACACTGAAAACACTGAAAACAAGAAACTAGAAGTTACAGCACAGGAACAGAAGCAGAAACTGTGTTAAGGACCTGAGCTAACAAACTATGAACCTGTATTCATTTACGACGTGACATGTCTGGGCTTTGTGCACAGAGTCGATCAGGAGTTTCTGCTCTGACATTTTCAGTTGCAAAAATATTCACAGCCTAGCTGCTGCAGTCAGACTGTCTGTTATCACCTACTCAAAGTGTCTCGTGCCAGGCTTTGTGCGAGGTTCACCGTGATAAATACAGTATGGAAGCCCATTTCTGTCAGTTAAAGAAGAGGATAAGATGAAAACTAAGCTTGATGAAAAAATATTCCCATGGTAAATCATATTTTTTAAAGAAAATGCCATCATCTTGAGATAAAAAATTCAAAATTATGACTGGAAAACTAAACACTCCTGGCTTGAGTAGAACCCTCTGCACCTGGATATTGGACTTCCTCACAAGTGAACCAGAGAGTTCAGATTGGCAGTCACACCTTTTCTATTTTAGCGCTCAACACCGGAGCCCCCCAGGGTTGTGTGCTCAGCCCCCTCTTATTTACGCTGTACACCCATGACTGCACACCCTGACATCAGGAGAACTCTATTGTGAAGTATGCTGATGACGCCACCATCATCGACTGTATTATACAATGATGACAGTTCATATCGGGAGGAAATCTACAATCTTGCAGAGTGGTGCAGAGAGAACAAGCTATTGCTCAACGTCAGCAAAACCAAGGAGCTGATTGTTGATTTTAGAAAAAAGGAGTCAAAGACACACAACCTTGTCTACATCAGTGGAGCTGAGATGGAGCAGGTGAACAGTTATAGGTTCCTTTGAATTACCATTACAAGAATCTATCTTAGTCATTACACATCACCACTCTGGTTAAAAAAGGACAAAAAAGGCTCTACTTCCTATGGAAACTTAGTAAGACTAAATTCCGGAGCAAGATCCTGGGCAACTTTTACAGAAGAGCAACAGAAAGCATCCTGACTGGAAATGTCACAAATTGGCATGGTTCATGCATGGCTTAGGACAGAAAGGCTCTACAGCGGGTGATTAAAACCGCCCAGAACATCACTGGTACCATCTACAGAGCATCAGTGACATCAGTGAAGTGAGATGTCTGCACAGAGCCCAAAGGACACTAAAAGACAACACCTACCCAGCCACAGTCTGTTCACCCTGCTGCCATCTGACAAGATACCGAAGTATCCCCTGCCGTACCACCAGACTACAGAGCAGCTTCACTGCCCAGGCTGAGAGACTCTTGAACTCATCCTCAACACACAACGGATGTAGAGAGACTCGAGGACTAACCCTTCATTTCTATCTTGTATTACAAGTGTTTCATATGAAAGACCAGAGAGAAATGAATTGGAATGACCGTAAGTGTTCACACAGTCTGAACAAACAGATGTTGCTTTCTGTCAATATGTTTATTCACCATTACTGTATATCAATCAGTGGTAGAGTATACAATATTAGCAGATTTATTTATACTTGAATGTTGAATTAAACATTATCCTCAAGTGCTGGCTGTGGACCCTTTGTTTCAATTTTCTATCACAATTATGTTGTCATGATATCAGACACAACAGTAAATTCTGCAGTTTCCACTGACACCTCTGTGCCCTTTGTCACAGATTCATAACATCCCTCATCCATCATCCATTAGCATGCAGCTCTGCAGCAGGGGGCAGAATGCCACATATCACTGACAAATAAGAGACGATGGAGTGTAAATGTGTGTCATTCTACATGTCTGTCCACATGCTGTAATGCACATGACATAAATAGATTAGTGTGGTCAGAAGCAGGCTGTCTGCTGCTTGTCTGACCTGACCTGAGTGAATCACAACACACATGCACAAACAGGATCTCCCGCCAGCTGATGACAATTTGAATTGTGTGGTCGAGATGTGTTTATTTCAGAGACAAATAAGCTCTGCACGACTGCCAAAATCATTCTGAAAAATGTGGAAAGCCAAAGCTCAGCATCACCTGCGCCACCATGATGACGCTGATGACGCTCTCCAGGAAATTAAATTGCTCTGTGTGTCCTCGTACATGTTGGTTGGTCATGCTTGCCCTCGGTAATATTATAACTCTGTTTACATATTCCAGACTCTGTGATCGATGGGGGAAATACACTTAAAGAGGCCAAAGAGTAAATGACAAAAGCATTATTTATAACCCTGGGACAATGTGTGTGTTATTGTCTTTTGCCCAACAGCAAACTCTGCTGCTGCGCTGGGATTTATACTCACAGAATTAATGAAAACAAATTAAGCCAAGAAAGAGCATGATCTGAAACATCTGCTGCCCTGAGGAACAAATACTGAAAGCTGCAAATTGTAAAAGAAAACAGCAAGAAAAAAGGTGGACATGTTTGAATGATGAGGGAAAAGGAAAATGTTTGCTTTCTCTTCATGCAAAGAGATGTTTGAAGATTGGGGATTTTAAAATCATCATTATGCTCTATAAAACATGATGTCTTGATGGACAAAGATCCTTTCATTTTCATGAGGAGAAGAGTGCATCTTTTCTTACCAATTTTAGGAATAAGAAGAGGAAGAATAAAAGAGGAAAAGACATAAGTATTACACTTGGGGTTTTTCCATTGACATTTTTCACCACACTGATTTGCAATTCCATTACTAGTTTTAGCTAGTTTTATATATAGTTATATATAGTTTTATATATATATATATAGATACACATACATACATGAATGTACATACATGTGCTCTCTGTCTCACTCAAACACACGAGCGCGCACACACACACACACACGCACTCCAGTCGGAGGCCCACAAATTACGCTGCCTCCCCATCGTATCAAAGTTGTGTCAACATTATATAGATAGATAGATAGATAGATATCTCTCTCTCTCTCTCTCTCTCTCTATATATATATATATATATATATATATATATATCTATATATAGATATGTATATCTCTGTACATAGAGATATAGATACATATATCTCTATATATAGATATGTATATCTCTGTACATAGAGATATCTCTCTCTCTCGATATATCTAGATAGATAGATAGATACATCTCTCTCTATATATATAGATATATACATCTCTCTCTATATATATATATATATATCTATATATAGATATGTATATCTCTGTACATAGAGATATCTCTCTCTCTCGATATATCTAGATAGATAGATAGATAGATATATACATCTCTCTCTCTCTATATATATAGATATATACATCTCTCTCTTTATATATATAGAAATATACATCTCTCTCTCTATATATATATAGATATATACATCTCTCTCTCTCTCTCTCTCTCTCTCTATATATATATATATATATATATATATATATATATATAGATATATACATCTCTCTCTATATATTTAGATATATACAACAAAACTATATACAATTTCTTACTACTCTATACTATGTCAAATGTGAGGATGTGTGTGTGTGTGACTCTTCACTGACTGGCCAGAACCAGCAGACAGATCTTGCTGATTGGTCTCTCAATGAAGTTGGTCTGCGTCTGCAGCTTCACACTCCTCACCATTCCTTGTCAGTCAGGGTAAGTGTTAATAACTCTAGCAGTTAGCCATGAGCATTGTGGAGAATTGGCATCTGCTACCAAGACAATGTCCCCTTGCACAAAGTTTCTTCTGTTGATGTTCCACTTCTGAAGCTCCTGCATAAGCGGAAGATATTCTTTTACCCATCTGGACCAGAACAGGTCTGACATATACTGTACGCTGTCTGACATATATGTCCTCTTCCTTGAATATTCCAGGTGGGAGCATCGGCTGCGCCTTTAATAACAGCAGGTGGTTTGGGGTCAGCGGTTCCAAGTCATTTGGATCATCTGATACGGTGGTCAACAGACGGCTATTGAGAATTGCTTCCACCTCACACATGACAGTGTGAAGACTTTCATCATGACAGAAAGCAAAATCCTTTTAAGCATCCTAATCATCCGTTCCCACACGCCTCCATGATGAGCAGCAGCAGGAGGATTAAAGGTCCATTTCACACCTTTCTGTTGTATGGCTTGGTCGATCTTGTTTTGATTCCATGCTCTAAGGGCTTCTTATTCATATGTCTTCTTCAGATTCTCCATTTTCTGCTTACTTCTCCATGTCTTTTTTCGCTTTTTCCTCTTGTTCTCTTCTGATTCTATCCTCTTCTTTTCTTTTCTTCATATTTTCTTTCTTGTTCGTATTCTTCTTGCAGTTTTCTGAGTTTCGTTTGTTCCTCCTGTCGTCTCTGTTCATCTTCTTGATATCGTTTTTCCTACCATTCCTTTTGTTTTTTCTCCCAGTTCTTTCGTTCTTTTCTCATCTCTTCTCTGCTCTCCTTCAGCTTTCTGTCAGTGTTTTCCTTTGATTCTGACTCTGGTCTTATTTTTTGCTCCAAAGCTTCAACTTTTTATTTCCACTCCTGTTTCTGAATTTCTTCCTCTTGTATCAGCTGATCTGGAGGCAGCATTTCAGCATGCCCCTTGTGGATGACATCTTCAAGGAAGTCTCTGTACTCCTGGTGAGAGCTAGCGTCTTTGAGAAACTTTCTTTTTAAGCCTAAGGCTCGCTGTTCTAATAGCTCACGTTTGGCATAGAGATGTGAGCCTTTTTGAAAGGTGGTTTCAGTTGGTAATGTCCATCTTTTATTGTGGCAGATGTAGACATGATGTGCATGAATTGTTTGTCTTCTATGGACATTTCAGCCTTTCTTCATACACCTTCTCAGGGAAATCATGATTTTAGCTGTTTCACTAGATCATCTAAATTTACCATTGAAATTCTATGACTGTGAACCTGTTTGAGTAGACCTTTAGTGCCACTGCAGTTATTCAAAGGTCCATTAACCTCCCATCCTAGCCTAGTTTTAGCAGCATAAGGACCATCATTTTTACTGTTAATTACCTTCCAGGGTTCCATAGTCTTAGGTGCATTAGCTCCAATTTTAGCATCAATATGGGTCAATTCAACCTTCTTTAGGTAATCCCATTCCTTCAAGTCTTCTGATGTGGGAATTTGCTCCTTCGAAACAGGTATCTCATCTTGGGTGTATACTGCTGACAGTGCAATAAAGTCATCTCCTTCCAGATTTGACACTTCAAGACCAGAGATTTTCTCCACAGTCACAATTTTTTCTTGTCCAAGGGTTTTCAGTAAGATTCTTATTTTTCTTCCTTTGGCATTCAGTTGTCTTTGGAGAGCTGTTGAGCAGACGGTGGCAGTCCCTCCTGGATCCAAAAAGGCATATGTTTGGACACTTTGGTTGCTGTTCTGCAGTTTGACTTGAACAGGAACAATGGCTGATGTTTGGTCACTGGCCCCGATATGAACGGGTTTCTCCAAAGAAACTAGTGAGCTGTTCACTGATGTTGCTGTACTTGTAATGTCTTTCCTATTTTCTTCAATTCCTTCCTTTTAATGTGCAACATGGTTGGGTGCTTCAAAGAGCAGAGTTTGCAGATTAGTCATTTTCTACAGTCTTTACTTAAATTACCATTTCTAACACACCCAAAACAGATTCCATTTGCTTTGAAGAATTCAACTTTCTCTTCACGTTTCTTGCTGTTCAGCTCTTTACAGGCTTCAGTTGCATGGTCTTTTTTGCAGTACAGACATGTCTTGGTTTGTGCTGCTAAGAGTGAAGTTGGACTCTTTACTGGTTCCTCTGTTGTCAACATAGTAAAGCTACTTATGTATGTTGAGCCTGATTTCATTTTGGGAAATTTTCTTTTGTCCTCTTTTGTTGTGACATCTTGGATATTCCCAAACAAGGGGTCACATGCCATGTTTGCTTGTCTTTCTATCAAGTTTACTAATTGAATGAACATGGCTCTTTCTCGAGTGCGCTCATATTGATCGCAAGCTACACTTCTCCATTTTTCTCTTAATTTGTATGGGAGCTTTGAGACAAAAGTTCTCATGTGGGATGTATTGTTCATATCCTGCAGAGCTTTAATGTCAAGCATGGGGTTATCACAACTGCGCATGAACAAGGCATACTCTCTAAGTGCTGTTTGATCTTCTGCCTTGAGCAGGGGCCAATTCAATGCCTTTTCCTGGTAGGCTGAAGCAATGAGGATGTCGTTTCCAAAATGTTGTTGCAATAATTGTTTTGCTTTGCTGTATCCTTTCTAAGGTTCCACATGTAAACAACTTCTTACTTACCTTTGGCTGACCTTTGGTATACTGATCTAAAAAGAACAGTCTGTCACAATCATTAGTTGTTTTATCTTCAATACAGTGCTCAAAGGTGCAAATGAAAGTCATGTATTTCAAAGGGTTGCCTTTAAAAACAGGAATCTCCTTCGGGGGTAGAGTCGAAAGTCGTTGTTCTTTAATGAGCATTTCTGTTATTTCATTCTGCTTCTGCATTATTTGTAAGAGATCAGCATCTGGACTGTGATTGTTATGAGCATACATGTCACTATTGGATACTGGTCCTGTCTGTATCTTAGTCTTAGTGGATTGACCTTGCAGCTTCTGACCACTAGAATTGGATATGAATCTATGCGCAGCAGCTTGACTGCTCTTCATGTCACCATCATGTCCACTTCCATCATCATCATCATCATCGTCATCGTCATCATCATCATCATCGTCCAAATTGGGATCAAACTGTATGAAATCCTGATTTTGTTTTGAGTGCACACTGCATCTTCCACTCCTTTCATCCATTTCATCATATGCTTTGATTTTTGCATTTGCAGCAGTTGAGTTTCAAGGATTAATACTTCTTGTTTAGCTTTTATTTCGGCTCTCCTTTGCATCAGCTCAGCTTCTTCTCTTTCAAGGGCAAGTTTCTTCTTAAGACCTTCAGCTTGAACAAAGAGTGCAGCTCTTTTTCAGCTATATTACATTATACATTAGATGCTCTCTTCTTAGCTGAGCGCACTGTGCAGCACACAAGATTGAGAAGACAGGTGCTAGAACCATGCAATGGATCTTTAAGAGTTGGACACAATGCTAACACCCCACAGTAAAAATGTCCTGTTACAAAGACTAAAAAGAGCTGCCTAACAAGTACTGGGCCTTCAAAGGATTATTATGACTGTAGAGAACTCTCAAGTGACTGACTATGTGCCTGTTGAAAGCTGGATGCCAGGATGCAAATGAGCATCTACTTGGGCCAGAAACCATGTTTAAGCCCGAACCAGATTAACATCTAAGGCAAAGTTCTCAGCATGATGACAAAATACCATCTTGATATCCTGTGAATTAGTGACTGCCTGTGGCTGTAATCAAGTGATAAGAGTTGGAACTGCTCTCCTTGGGCTCCTTCAGGCAAATGAAAGCATGTAGGACCAGAAATGACCTGGCACAGGACAAGCTAGACAAGATGAAGTTAAGTAGGGTTGAGGCTTCACATCTTGCCAAGGATAGGGATCAATTGAGGGAGCTCAAGGTGGCCTTATCTTCAACAAATGACAGAGAATTAACTCGAGTCTGCGACTTGGACTAGAGTCGCACTTAAGGCACCACACACAGAGACTTGAGACTGTATAATGTGTAACGTGTAGTTTTCCTTGCGGTTGGTCTGCGTAACAAGCAGCCAGCGGTGATGGTACCAATACAGGGGATTGTGACCTGTAGTTTCCCCTGTAAACATGCCAATGTTTTTGACTGACACAGTCCCTCCTGAACAACCTACTGGTGCTCTTTTTGGGTTATACTACTCCTCTGGAGCTGTTCGTCACTGCCGGAGTGTCTCTGGGCTAGAGAGAGTAGACAGGTTGGGTGTCCGAAGGGTGGGCTGCTCCTCCAAGAGGCGCGTGGTGGTAAAACCAGCCTTTCCAAAGTAACATTTCCTGTGTCCAAGGACAGTAAATGTGGAGGGGCAGTCTGCCATCTGTACACCGGCCTGTCAGTGCCTAGTCCAGAGCCACAGCTTCGAGCTCGCTAGGCTAGCCGTGCTAGCTGTGTTTTCTGGGGAACGTAAACGTGGCAGCCACATAAACACAGACACAATCAGAGAATATTTGTTTAGTGTGAGTGCAGTCAGATACAGTTGAAAGCTCCATGCTGAAATCTCTGTCAGAAACGCTGTGATAAGTTGTTTCACTGTAAGCTACTGACGAGGTGACAACCAATCGCAGCATAGCGCACAGGAGAGTGTCCCTCGCCCTTCTGGCCAATCCAGTCTAGTCAACCTTAGAAAACATGTTTAGTTCAGCATAATAACCTAGCTGACATTAGCTTGCTTGATTAGATTAGTGTTGGCTGAATATTTCGAAAAGATGAGTGTTGGCTTGCCACACTTGTTCGCATAGTGCTTTGCCATGACTCTGAAATGGTAACCCTCACCCTAATTTAATAGTCCACGTCCTGCTGCTACCATCTGCTGGCTCAGTAGGTAAATAGGACCTCAATACTTGCGCTATATTAGCTGTATGTTCATGTTACAAGGCATGATACAGTTACATGATACAATGTGTGTTTTTTCATATTGAAATGCAATACGCTTGTTTAAAGTGAGCATATACCAAAAGCTGATCAATGCTGATACTGTCTGCTAGTAGATAAAGGAGTGATAATATCACAGTACATGCTTTGAATAACTCAAATATAGTTATGCAGTGTTGTAAGCAGACCAGATGGGGTACAGCAAATGAAAGAACTCTCATTACAGCCATAAGAGACTTGAGACTTGACTTGAGCTCAAAGACTTGGATTTGCAAAAAAAGACGTGTGAGCATCTCTGACTGATGGAAAATCCAAAATACCAATACATTGATGTTTCTAGAGATGAATCTATGAACAAAACTGCAGATATCACCAAATCGTTCTAAGCTGCTTTGTGGGAGATAAAAGAATACCCACTGACACCTTGATGAACAACGCTAGCGAAAGTCTTAAAAAAACAAAAAAAAACTCTGCAATTTAGATTAAGAGAAACATGTGTTTGCAACTTTCTGTTTACAATCATTTATATAATGTGTTAAGAAATTAAATTCAGATTGAATATTGGGTGTGCCTAATTTGTGCTAGTGCAAGAGATAAATCTGGATGTGTACAAAATGAGAGCCAAGGACAGGCTAAAGCAAATCTATCTTCTCAAAGCTTAGAACCTCCTGAAATTCTTTTCACTTCAGGAAACTCCACTACAAATTGACAGTCACTGGAGTGGTCCTTGAATCAATTCTTCTCCACTGTATTCTGCTGACAAAACCAATATGACACACAGTTTAAGTACTTCTGAATGAGCTGTGAGGGAGCCAGCAGCCACTTGGCCAGAGTTTAAAAACTTTTCACACTGTTAACCGGAAATATTCACAGTTTTGACTGAATAAGCACCATATCACTGATCCCTATCTAATCTGCTATTTGGAGAGCTTCCCAGGGTACCGTGTTCCTTATCACTGTCCTTAACTCAGCTCTCCTCCAGCCCCTGAATCAGCACATCCTAGACTTCATGCTATTAAATGGGATTGATGCATAATAATTTTATCGATCAGTTCATTTATCATCGATAAGCCTGGCTGCGCCCCACACCGCTAGCTCAGTGTGTCACACACAAACACAAACTCCTACAAGCATACACACGAACACAGGCACTTTGAATCACTTCATCATTTTTTACAAAGGCAGGCAAATTCTCAAGTTGAAAACTGCCTGGGATAAGGAGTAGTTAGGTCTTTCAGAGGGCAGACATCAATCAGGACTGACTAAATTACCTCCACTTTCTCTTTCTGCAGGGTTCTTTTGTGCTTATGACAGTTTAGGAAATTAGCTCTACAGGGGAAACTGGGGTTCTTGCAAGTGTAAAACCATTCTGACGTCTCCACGTTGGTTTGTGAGCTACTATTTTGAAGCCTCAAGTTTGGCATTATAGCCATCGCCATCTTGTTTTTGGAGCCATATTTGGACAAGAGGGTGGAGCAGTAGAGGATAAACCTCTATCCTGATTGGATCTGACTGAGGACCTGAGGACAGCTGTACATGCTGTCAATCACAAGGTAGCCACACCCTTAAGTATACACATATTGTCTATTTTACTGTAAATAGGACCATCATTTACAAAATGAACATTGTGCTTTATTGAAGAAGACTTGAAACTAGCAATTGTGACCATACACTCATCAGGAAACCATTTCCTGAGCCAATAAATCAAATGAGAATTTTCTCATGAGCTTACATACAATCTGACTTCTTTTTGAAACCTGCAGGGCCATTTGAGGGAATGTAGGTTCATCTATATTTCTAATGTACTGTATTGAAGTTAGAAATTCCAGCATTGTGACAACACTACAGCACTGGCTTCAATTTTCGAATCCAGCAGCTCTGTTTAATATTTATACAGTCAAGGGGGCACAGGGAAGTTACCCGGAAGTTGTCCATGGCATAAATCCGTAGCAGGAAGCCAGGAAAAACAAGGGGTTTTCACATGCATCTCATTTGTACTAAAAGTAAAGTGCAGAGTACGTACAAAATGTACAGCAGCAAAAAGTCATAGGTCAACCGGATGAATGTCCAGTTGCTAGCACTAGCTGAAACGGTGCATATCGCCACCTACCGTGGTGGAGTCAGACATACTTCCGTCAATAAATCGATTCTCCCCTGGTGCCTGTTTACTGGGACAATGGCGGTAGTCCAATTGAATGGCCTAATCGAGTTATGACTGTAGCTCGACTTAAGTGTGCATGGAAATGTTCTTAGTGTGGTTCAAATGAAATTGATCGCCAGTGGCAGGTCATATCAGTTGTTGATATAATAACATGTGGGGCCCAGCACAAGCAGCATTCTAGCCGTCTGGTATTTTTCTGACCTTGACATTGGCTTTACCTGTCTGTGTGTTATTTTGGCAGAAAAATTAATAAATATAATATGTGTTAGTACAACCCCAACCTGATTCTTAGTTGTAGCTACACCTTGTGACTATTATTTGGTCAATCAGTCCAAATGGTAGTCCCTCTGACTTTGGCCAACAAAATGTGTTTACAAGCCTCAATTGAATTATACCTGTAGTTACTCAGAAATGTTTAAATCTGAGTCTAAACAGATCTGAAAAAAAGGCATTCTAAATGACTTGGATTCATTAAGTATATCCTATACTGGATTCAGATTTGAAAAAATGCTTTTGAGGGTCATCCCACTGCCAGCTGAGCTGAAACAGTTGCCTTCTATAATTCATACAACTGGCACCTGCACTCCAAGAGACTTAGAAGGTAGGTAAAGGAAGGAATGGAAAAATAGAATAGGGGGGGGAATTGGTTTAAGTAGGGTAAACGATGAGAGGTCTTCCTTCTGTCAGGCTAATGCACTGTAAGACAGCTATCTATCTACGTCAGTCGTCTCCATCTCTCCCTCAGTAAACATATGCATCACACACAAACACTGAGCAGCAGGATAGACCAAAATATCCCACTAAGGGCCAAGTAAGGTAATTTAGAAAATAACACCTTCCATTGCAATCCAACACTATCACCTGAAAAATGCATGCCATGCACTTCATACTTACAATTGTTTGCAGAGTTGATCTTGGGACCTGTAACTGCTTTGAAATGGCTCAAAGTGACTTTCCTGACTTGTTCAAATCAATAAGGCGCGCTTACAGATCAATGCTGAGCTCCTTAGACTTTCCCATTGTAGTGTTTTTAGCTGAGTCTAGTGGGTGTATCAGATAGCCCTATTAAAATGAGTACAGAAAAGTCCCCAGCTGTTATCAATCAGAATCACTCAGAAGAAGTTAAGAGGCCATGCTACAAAGCAAATTTGATTCACACAACTTTCTACATCACCAAAATTGGTCATTCAATTTGTTGTATATATATAAGGAGTCTCAGACTCTGAGGAGAGAAGCTGCTCTGTAGTCTGGTGGTACGGCACTAAAACAAAACTTACTTTGTCTCATCATCTCATGTCTTTGTATCATTGTTTGAAAAAAAAAAATGTATTAAAACAAATGCACATGCTAGCCAAATCGAGATCTTTACCACCAGAGGTGGTAATGGTGGTGCTCATACCGATTTTGTCAACAAAAAATGAAAGTTGCATTTGATAAAAGTTAAAGTTGTGAATTTTAAGCAATAGTCAACATTTTGGTAAATAAGCTTATATGATAGTTTCACTTGTTAATGAACCATTACAAATATGCAACATGACAAAGAAGCTAATTTATAATTTTTATCTGCCGCGACTACAAGACTAGCAGTGGTGTAACAATCATGGAATATGCATGAACGTTTCCAGGTGTGAATGCAGCAATAACACACAGACATGACTGTAGTAAAGATTAGTTTCAGACACAAAGCAAATAAGCCCTTTTCCCACTATGTTGAACTGTTTTTATAAAAGTAAATACCCAAAATACAAAGTACACAAAACTACAACTCAACTATTTTCAAGCCACTATGTTTAAAGGTTTTGGAAAAAGAAATTCAAATGCAGAAAGGTAATATTTGCAATATCAATAAAGTAATAAAACAAACCCGGAAAAAAGTTTTTCATGAATATATTTCCATAACTGAATAAACAAGCTGCTCTCAGAGGGAAATAAGGTTCCTAGAAAAGTGTTTAAAACTAGAAAAGTTTTATTCAGTCATCAAAATCAATCGACGACGATTTTTCAGTTCTAATTAGAATTTCTTCCAACGTAGTGTACCTTTAAAATCTTAAAATTTCTGACTCCAGCTAGCCCCAGAAACAGCTGAAGGCAACACATGGACTGCACCAGTTTGCACCAGGATTGTTTAAATTATTCTACAAATAAAAACTTCAACATCAAAATAATGAAAAAGATACTTGTATGATCAGCTAAAAATCTTATGGTTTTCAGGGGGGTTTCCACTGTTTCCACTTCCACAATTGTGGTCAGTACAAGTGACAGTCAAGGTTTCACCAGGTGGTGTGTGCTGTTAATTATCTGCCATCTGAGACTCAGCAGATGGACAGCACTTAAGAAAAACAGCAAGGGGGAGTTTGAAAAAAAACAAAACAGTCAGCTGGCAAACAAACCAAAAGGCTCTAAGTGCCTGCTGACTGGCTGTTAATGGTGTGCATGTGGCTGGGGCATGGCTCTATGAGTGTTGCCACAACAGGCACTGAATACACTCACACACAGTAAACCTAGCCATGGTAGTGTGGAAAATACACTACCCGCAGTGTTTTTACTTTGACTATGTATGATAGGTCTTATCAGCAGGAGGGCTGGAACACAATGACACAGTTGAAAGGAGGTGATTGTATGATAATCAAGAACTATGAGATGTCGTGTGGACCATAAATCATAATTCCTCACAACAGCACTGTCACTCTTGCTTTCACACACCATCATATTCTCATATATATATATGTATATATACCATCATATTCTATAGTGATTTCTATGAGACACAAAAGTTTTATGTATGAAAGAGAATGGGTGACATGTTGACAATGTTGGGGAAGATATTATGAAAATGTAGCAGCTGGTTAGCTGAAAACTACGCAAGCTATTAAGAACTATAAGTACACTAATAAATATTTCATATCAGCAACAGATCAAGTTAAAATGTGTATGGGAGTTGCATGAAGTGATAAACCTACAGAGAATTATCACTTGACTCTGTAGTTCCCCTTAGCCCTATGGGACATTTTAGCATCTTTCAACTCATTGTTTTGGTTTTCAGGCATGCAGCTCTATTGTTTGTTTCTGTTTCAGTGCCCTAATGACCTTGTTGACAGATACAGCAAGCAGCTGTTTGTAGAGAAAAAGCTCTGATAAACCCCTGTACACTGCCTGTTCTGCAATTAACAGCAGAGAGTTATGCCTACTTTCCACATAGCTCTGTGTGTGTATGCCACCAGGTTGGTGTGGTCGATACAAAGACAAAATCACGGGACTGATGGCAGAGTTTCAGCAATGATTCCATGTAGGGCTGAACGATTTATTGTTTTCTGATCGAAAGTGCGATTTCAGACAACGCGATCCTGTGATCGGCAAAGCTGCGGTTTTTGCAGCGCTCTTGACTGACCCAGGATCTGTTGTGTCAACTATTTTACACATACATGCCATCTCCCTACCATCCTGCCAAGCTCACCAATCAGAAGCGGCATGCTACTCGTGGACAGGTCACGCTAACCAATCAGTATTAACCTGCTCCTTAACGTGTTCTGAAATGGCTCCAGCTGGACCAGAAGCGGAGTTAGGGGGTTTAATCCCCAAAAAAACAGCATGTCGGTCATTTGGGAGTATTTTGGGTTTGAGGCTGCAGACGTGCACCAGAAACAGGTACTGTGCAAAATCTGTTGCGATAAAGTTGCAACATCCAGCGGAAACACAACCAATTTATACCGGCACTTGAAAAATAACCACAGGCATTTGTATGACGAGTGCATGACGAAAAAGTCCGGTGAAAAGTCCGGTGAAAATGATACTCAGGCCCACTGTAGCAAACAGACTACAATTACAGCATCTTTTGCCAGTGTAACTCCGTATATAAATATCTAATATATAATATCCGTTAATAAATACATTTGGAAGCAATTTTTAACTTTAGTTTTCATCCTTGCATTAGAGTAATAGCATTTAATGTTTTAATGTTACTGTACATTGTGATTATTGCACTGAAGCTTGATTTGAAGGAAATCGTGAATCAAATCGAAATCGCAATATCTGCCAGAAAAATCGCAATTAGATCTTTTCCTAAAATCGTTCAGCCCTAATTCCAGGTGTTTTGTGAACTTGAGACAGTTCACACTTTTCTGCTCGCCATTCACAGTCAAGGCTTCAAATATGCCGGTTGACTTCCAACTTGGGGTTAGGGTTAGGGTCAGGGTTAGTAATTGACTTGCAGTGTGATTCAGATTCACCAATAAAAAGTACTAACACCCTTAATCGTTTTCCCCTTTTATTGCTTTTATAAATGGAATCATGATCATCATCATCAATCACATCAACAGATTTCTACAAATTAATGTCAATTAATTGAAAATATATAATGTAAAGTAATTGCATAAGTATTCCGCCCCTTTAAAGTGACTGATCTATTTCAACAGAGGTCCAGCCAGTTGGTGCTAGTAGTCTCACAATTAGTGAAATGGAAATGGAATTAGAAATTGAAATGCAGATCACCTTGCTCATAGAATTCGTTCAACATTGTCTGCCACTGACCGATTACAAAAGCCTTGACAGCACTGACCTGTGAAGAAACAGTGAGAACCAAAGTCCAAAATGGAGAAAGCAATCATGTTAGCTGTGTTACATGAACTGCAAGTATTTACTATGTTACCAAGCTGCTAGCACTGCCTGTCTCATGAAGGCATGAGAATTTTGCTGTGTCAAAGTAGGAAGCTACAGCTGCTGAGCCTTAAGCTGCCAGTATACTTCATCATAACTGCTTATCAGATGGTCAAACAGCTTTGGAAACCTTCTATGATGGTTGACTTTTTACCCTGCTTTATAAAGACCTTATTTCCATTGTGGTTTTAAAATGGAGAAGTTCAAGCATAACTCAAACTTTAAGGCGTCATTATGCTTTAAACAAAGTGTGTGTTGGATGGTCAAACTGTTTGCCCTCACACCTTCCCAGCCTCAAAACTGAGGACTTCATGCATAACAATTTTTTGGAACTTTTCACAACTATCAGTTGCTGTGAGTGGACAGGTGTGTGGTAAGAAGGTATTCCCTGACGTCCAAAGGAAAAAGCAAAATCTAAATCCAAACCTAAGCTTCAAAACATCTCACTAAAAACCTGCCAGTGACGTCACAGCTGCTGCATCCATGCAGTGAGACACAAGCACATGTCTGCTGCAGTATTCAAATGAAGGGACTCAGCAACAGAGATTAGGAGAGCAGGTTAGGTAGCCACTGGCTTATCTCATCAAGATAGATTTCAGCTAACCTGGACTGACCACTCAGCCACTAGCAGCCACCAGCATGGCTCAGCTCTGAGGTGCATGATCTCCTGAAACCTTCCACTGACCTGTGGACAGTCTTCCAGACAGACACAATATTATTGTTCTCGGTATGAGAGAGTGTAGGCATCACTGCTTTCTTGTTAATGAATAATGATGGCAACAGTAAAACTCTGTCTGACAGTGCTCTGTCTCCTCACCAGCTCACAGCTCCAGTCTGGCTTTGGCTTTTATATATATGTACACAGGGATTTTCCTGCATATTCATTTTGGAGGCGGCCACCACTGCCGATTTCCAGGCCGCCAGCACTTAAAATGTTCAAAGTCGGCAAAAACTAACACAATATAATCATTCATAGGTCTTCATCACGGTTTTTTAACATGCAATGCCGGCAGTTGTCCATCGCGGTGCTGTCGCGGTACCTGACTATGTCTGCATCCTAGAATAGAAGCAAAGGAAGACAATAAATCTGAAGAGCTTTAGGTGTCAGGCGATGTCCTGATATTTGAACAGGTGCAGTGGTGGACTGGCCATCTGGCACACTGGGTCAAGTCCAGGTGGGCCACCACATTGTTGAGCCGGTCAGATGCTTGCGCTTACACGGGCTAGTCTTACCTTTTCACAGGCTTCACTTTATTGATCATTATCGTCATATAAGCAGGTTAAAAGCCCCACATGCTAGCAGCTGTATATACCACTTTCCCTGGTCGTACAACACTATTACGGTTGGTTTTGAGTTACAAACTATTTTTCATCTACCAACTGTTTGTCCGTCATGATCCTCAAGTGTTGCAGTGTTGATTTGGAGGAGCACAAGAAGCAGTAAGATTGACATTTAATTAATTGTAGGCTACAGCAGCTATTTGTTCGGTTAAAATTAGCTTGAGCTTACAAAACGACCCCACCAACAGACAAGTCGGTATTAGCCTACTATTTAATGCATATTGGTGCATTTTATAAGTTTCCTCTTCAGTGCCTAATGAAATGTGTCCGGGATTACAGGTAGACTTTCCAAACTTTGCATTCCAAAACCCTGACTTGACGTTCAGAATCACCTGTCATAAGACCAGCAACCAGCAAGTACTACGGTGCTGAAGATAGTGGGCAATGCTATGTTCTTTAGAGTCTGTAAACCAATGGATTTGAAAAAGGCTATGAAGGACTAAATCCAACTAATGCAATGATCCTATTGAAAATTCTGCAGGATTGTCTAAATGGCCCTTAAGTCACATTTCCTTTTACATTAATTCATGTAAATATAACAACAACAAAAAATAATAGTAGTAGTAGTAGTAATAATAATAATAATAATACATTGTGGTTCTGCATTAAATGTTGTAGGTTGTAGGTCTATATTGTGTACCTCTGTAGTCTGCCCATATCATGCTATCATGATATGATTTTAACATCACCTTTTATTCATCTTCCCAGACTGAATAAACCCAGAGCCAGTGGTTTTGACTCACAATGGCTGGAAAGAGGCATGGAATGTTCTGCCTCTGGCTGTGAACTGTGTTCATAAAAACAAACTTTAATACAATGCATCTACCCTGTAATGGGGCCACATTTTGATGGTTGTGATGTTTAAAGGCTTAATTTGTAAGGCTTTTTATTTTATTTTTTTTTTCTTTCTATTTATTTATTTATTTTTTTAAAAACAACTTTGCTGTTTGAAAGGGATTGTTCACATTTTTGGCACGTTAACTGTAAATTAGTATATTTTTATTTCTGGTATATTCTATTTAAAGAACCACCGGAACACACTTACAAAATATACTTACTGACACATTTTGCCTTTTTTCAGAGTTGTTATAAACCTTACTGATTAGTCTAAAGTATCTGAAATTGTGGTTAATTGGCATGAATCTTAAATGTTATGAAAATGACCAATCAAAAACTTTTGGCCCGCCCATAATGCAACTGTACATACCAGTGCATATACAGATTCATTGTATAGCTGTCTGTGATACTAGAGAGCAATTCTATTGACACACCTTTCCAATCCAAGATATCAATATACAGTATTTCCCTGCAATTGTATTATCGGGTACTATTTTTGTTTACATTTAGAGTTAAGGTCTGTTCACAGACCTTAACTCAGACCTTCTGTTGCTGTCAAGACATCATACTATTTGTCAAGGGTGTGAATTTGTGGGTCAAGTGGCAAAGCAAAGTGCATTCACATGTCCTTGTGAAATACTGTACACAGTCCTGGACTATTCACAGGGCCAATTGCTATAGCTATGCTACAGCTATAGCTGTGAGAGCTAACACACTAGCCATCATGGGAACATGCTGATGTTAATCCATGATAAAAGCTCTCCAAGCTAACTGGCTGCTATAGCTAGCTCTGTCTGACAATAAATGAGTACAGTTTATTCAGGAGATATCTTTGTACCATTAACTCTCTGTGTTTTGGGAAACTGTGTATCTGGCAGAGCAAGTTTAAATACAAGTGGAAGAGCTAATACAAATATGAAATCTTCCTCTATTCCTACATGACACCAAATCATATGAACCTTAATTTGACTGAAAGTGGCTAAACTCCTTGAGCTTTCATCTGGACAGCTTCTTATTGCATCTGGCATGTTTTGTCTGACTGATCGTAACTACCTTATTACAACCCTATAAAAAATGACCCTCAAGAGTGCATTTTATAAATGATTAAACTGATTGAACTTTAGTATTCATTGATATGGTTTAGTCTGGAGATGAGTGACAGTATTCCACAAGAGCAGACAGCTGGTACTGGTACCTAAAAAGTCCTTGCACTCCTTCATGTGCCTAAGATGATTTATTTCTCAACATCCTCTTTGGATGACAACAACAAATGAAACAGTACACGATTGGGGTGTGGGTTTGTTTGAATGTCCACTTGTGTTCCACTGACAAATACCACTCTTTAAAATAGCTTTGGATATGTGACATAATGATCAGACAATAGATGTGTTTCCATCTAATTGTCAAGAGAATTTGAAGCAAACTATTGAAAAATCTCAGAAAAAGAAAAAGAAAGTAAATTAGCTGCATTTACATCAGCTAGTTTGGAGCAAATAATCTAGGCTAGGCAAAGCGCAGTTTTGTCAGAAGCTGGCTGATTGCTTGGACTGTGTTACACATCGTGGTTGTAATAATGAAAATGTAAGTAGAGGTTGCAAAGTGGAAACAAAACCAGTTGTTTGCCCACCGCCATTGATCCTCAAAGAACATGAAGAAACAAAACCTCATCCTTGCCATCTTGAGAGAAAAATGGAGATCAGGATTTTTTTCAATTGGGCAAGTTATAATTATTTTTCCATGTGAGCTAGTAGTGGCACCGAAGACAGCTTCTTCTACCATCGGAATGGAAACTAATCAATCATGTGAAGTGTTCACTACATCAAAACTTATTTTAAAAGGGTGTTCCCATTTACCATTTAGAGCATTAAAACTTCTTTGAAAAAGGCAAACACTACCTCAAGCTAGTGTAAAATGTTTCCATCAATCTTTTCTAATGCGACACTTCAAAATTGCCAATTAACAGCTTTGAAAACAAATTCATGTAAGCTCAAGCTTTGTCCAACAAGCTATGTCTGCTATGTTAACTGGCACAGGGTCAACATGTAGCCACGCCAAGACCTGTTAGCTAAGCTCACACAAAAGTATAGTGTTCATTAGAAACAGCTACTGTACCAACAAGGAGTCACTCTTTTCCAGAAAAACATTATGGAAAAAGCCACCAGTTCACAATTACTGTAGTTGAGCAGTATCTGTCAGTGGAACAGCCTAGCATAAATGCACCCTGTGCACACATGGAAAACCTGCACAGGTGATTTGACTTAAAGTGGCTGATTAGACCTTGTCTCAGTACTGTGTGAGCATGTACAGATTGTGCCTGATGTCATCTTCCTCACTCTACTGTTAAATTGGTTGCACCTGTTACTATAAGACAACATGTTTATTATTGCTATTAGTATATAGGGTTTAATCAGGTCTTATCAGCCATAACTAAAAACACCTGTGTGGGTGGGCATGGCCTTTAAACAGAAGTGCTTGTTTGACTACCTTTATGATGTTTGAGTCAATAATTACACCCACTTAATGCAGTGATAGGTCAGGTGTCTGGAGGTATGAGAGTAGGCAGGGCTGAACTTCTCTCTAAGCTTGCAATTTTTACCTCTGTCACTTTTCATGTGAACAACTGAGGGTTCACCATCAATGCATTTAAACGCATACCTTAGTTTAAGACCAGAAAGACACATAGAAGTTCCTGTGAGATCAGGGAGGCAGTGGAAGTCAGAGGGAGGGCATTAAGATCAAACACACACATAATTAGTATTTCATTTGTGTCAATCATACAGAACTATGCATGTGAATGAGCAGAAGCATACCAATAGTGAACAGGGGCACCATTAGCTACTTCACCATCTCAACGTCACTTCATTATATTGAAGATACAAATGTATAGGACAGAATGTCTGAGGTAATTTTGTGATTCTTGGAGCCTTAGCAGTAAATTAAACATGAGGGTGGTAACAGAGAATGAGTTCAAAATGGTGTAACATCATGGGAACATGAATACACTCAGCAAGTATCATAAATATCTGCCTCCTAGATAATGAGTGAAGTGTTGTGTGTTAAAACAAAGTGTTATGTCCTGAGAGCCGATATGTTATGCTGTTATCATTTCATTTTTATTTTCTGAGTTCTATCAGAGTAGGGTAACAACACAGCAGAGGTGTGACTGACTATCACATTGTGTCTCCATCCATGGTTTCTGGAAGTCAGGATGTACTATATGGAATGTATAACAGTTTGTTGCAAATAAATGCTTATTGCAGACGTATATTAAAGCTGTTGGTACTGTTGTAAAAAGACACGTACAGAATACACTTTAGAGAATCTACAGCTCTGTGCAACATTAAAGACTGATTTATTAAACCTTTGACCGAGCTGTAATTACTTTTGGCAAGGAAACAGCAACTAATGTCCTAATATCCAATTTCTCAGTCTGGGCCCATTCCCCCATGAGTGCATCCATGAAATCAAAAGTTTTCTTCAATTTAAGAGCTGCATCAGTTTGGTAAAACCAGACTGCTGAGCTGTTATCAGACTCTTATGGGAGGCTTTATCAATTCATTGACAACAGGAAAGCATTTACATCATGAGCTTCCAACTTAAAGTCTAGCAGGGACAGAAATTCTACAAACAACCCAAACATAATGTTGTAGACTTTGGACTATGACATTATCTTCCTGTGCACACGGACTGCTTATCCAGGAAATGAAGCCAGGACATATCCTTTCAAAAGGTTTTTTAATTCTAGGATTAGGTTTGATTCAAGCATTTGAAGACATCCAGAGATCAACTCAGACCCTTTTATGGCAGTCTTGGGGCATAGGTTATATTGTTCTTGGAACTGTGTGTATTGATACATAAATAAATAATAATGAGAATTAAGAGAGAAAAAAGAGAAAATATAATTTCATCATTTATATTTTTGAAATTAGCCATTTTTTCACACTTTTCACTGGCTGTAATGTTACATTCAGTGGTTTCATTTAATCAGTAGCATTTGTACTGTGTTGACTTGAAGGTTTTTTTAATCTGTCAGATACCTATTGAGCCTGTTTTTCATTGAGTTCCGGAAATTTGCAAGTTACTACGGAGCCCCTCTTGGGTCACATGGAATTAACAAATCCGTGCTCTCGGATTGTGAATCCGTTCCTACGGATTTCCACATCCATTTTTTTTCTCTACCACGTGATCCTAGAGGGGCTCCGTAAATTACAGTATGAAATGGTTTGGTTGGTTAGGTGATGTCATCCTGTTCTGCATGTTGGGACACAATATCTATCTTAGTTCCTTAGCTCAATACACATCTATAATATCACAATTTCAAACTCTCTGAGCTAATTTCTGACATCAACAATTCAGTCAACTTCTCCATAGGCTGTCACAGGTTGACTTCTTCTTCTTGGATTTTCTAAATAAGCAGGGCTTCATAATCGTATTATCATGTCAAACTGCTTAATGATGGAATACATTATGATCACACTTAAATAATTCTGGTTATTTTGCAATACATCATGCAGTAATCAACCCAAACCTGTTTCTTTTCAATCATCGCAGACATGCTGCTGTTTTAATGCAACTTGATTATGTCATTTCAAGAAAATCCATGACGTGAAGTGTGAGGCCCAAGGTGAGTTGGCATGGAATGAACCATATATATGTGTGTGGTGGTGTGGGAAGTAGTAGTTTTTGGTCTATTTTGTGATTGTGAATCAGTTCTGTGAAGGGTATGAAGGCAGAGTTTTGGATTATGTGTTTAGTGGTAAAATTAAGTGATTTATGGTTTTGTTGGAAGTCCAGGTTATTCCATAGCAGTGTTGATTTACAGGGTGTGTTCAGTGCATTATTTTCTGTGGTTTCTACCAGGCTGTCAGAGCAGTAGCTATTGTAGGATTCTTGAAACATTCGTGGTGTTTTATGGAGTTGCTGATAAATGGCAGGGTTGACAGTGACAGTACTTTGCATTGTTGCTGTTTGATGTCTAACCAGGGTTGGCACTGTTAGGTGGGATGAATCCATTTGTTATGAATTGTGGTTGATTAGCCAGGAAATAGTTAAAGAAGTTTGGTTCACTAAGACCTCCAATGTGTTTTGGTTACTGTAATGTAATCTGTTTAATTCACAGATTTTTGTTTTTCCAGTAAAATGTTGTTATTATTGAGTTTAGAGAATTGAACCATATGGAAGGTGGGTTAGCAGGTATCATTGAAAAAATGTAGTCTTCAGTTTCAGTTTGAGGTAGCTGGTATCAAAGACAGGGGTGTATAACACAGGAGATGTTGGCCTATGGGCAGATTGAGTGTTTCAGTTTTTACATTTTCTCTGCAAAGATGAATTTCAATGAAACTGAGTGAATGAATGAATGGGTCGTTATCAGGCTTCAGCAGAGCTTGATGATGAGCTGATCAATTGAATCAGGTGTGTTGGAGCAGGGAAACATCTCAGACATATAAGGCAGGGGGACCCTAGGAACAGGACTAGAAAGAACTGTTAATGGATATAAAAAATAACAAATCAGAGTGTCCTTTTAAAATCAGGGGAAACTCAATAATTAGGGATGTAACTCACATTACAATATCATTACGATATATAGTCCACGGTATGGTATTTATCACGATTTTCTAAAAAAAAGAAACAAATTACTTGAACAATGTCCTTTAATAATAAATTGCATGTATAAAGCATTTATTATTCATATACAATTTGTTTTTACTTTTTTCTTGAGGTACTTCTGCTTTCCTTCGACAGTATAATAAAAGTAGCCAACCATGACCTAAGCATGTGTAAAAAGTAGCCATTGGACTCTCTTGTTGTCCAGCAGACGACCAGGGCCACGAAAATCTCTGTCAGCGTAACTGACACGTTATTATTTCCAGTGGTTGTCGGTGTTAATGGCGTTGAGTTTTTCTCAGGGTTGCTTTGTAAAAACAAACTGATGCAGCAAATTGTGAGCCGTTGTTTTGCCGCCGGTAAACACACCGCCTGGCTGTCGCAGCTGCAGCGTCTTTGGGCTAGTTAGGTGAAGCAGACAGGATGGGTGGCGGGGCAGCGACAGGACAGCCTGGCGGACAGCCTGCTTGCTCCATCTAAAGAGCCTGGAGACCTTCTTGCAGCGAAAAGCTAAAAACAAACATTACCGGAGCGTCTGTGTAACAGTTACACAGTCAAGCATTGAGAATGAAACCAATGACGCCAACCAATCGGATGCGGAGTAGGGTGGGTCTTATCAGAACGAGTCTATGCAGTATGACTGCAGCCTCTGCTGTTCAAACAGAACACACAGAATACACTAACAAGGGGACACAGGAGAATGCATTCATACTGATTTCCCTTTACGAGCAAAATAACCACGTGTTAGGTTGGTTGATATCGTGGCATTTTTTTAATGGCAATATTGTGAAATTTGGTATAACGTTACATCCCTATCAATAACCATTAATCTGAATGAAAGCAGAGGAGGAGATGGCAAGATACAAGGAGGATGCTCTCCTGCCACTTGGTGCCACTGTCAGTGCCAATCAACTGGACTGGTGGATGGAGCATCAGAGCGAGTATCCTCTCTCATCACAAATTCAAATTCTGTTCCTGAACAAAAATCTGAAGTCAAAGTAGGCTTGCTATTGTATCGATGTGCTTGAGAGTCTTTTCAGTGTTCACTTCAGAGAGGCCTTTAGTTACTCAGCTAAAGACAGACCATTCAAGGATATCAAAGCAAAGTGGCCACTTGCAAACAACATTTGAGTTGGACTACAGTATGTTTATAGTGTATTTTGTACTATTTTAGTTTTATTCAATTTTGTTTATAAGAATACTTAATATGCACTATTCTTCATACATTTCAATTCATTGTGTTGAGTGACACTAAGTAGTACATATGCACTTCATTTTCATATGTTGTTTATTACAGTGTGTTTAGGGACACAGTTCAGTTCAGTTTTTCGATGGAAAGGACATTTTGAATAATTTTTTTTTCTCAATTTGTCCGCTGAATTATCAATATAATGTGAAGACTACCCAGGTCGTACACCGCAACTTGTATTTCAGCTCTGTTTTAACATTTTCAGTGATCTATGTGTAATATCGCAATATATCGCAATATGTGTTGTATCGCAATGTGTTGTGATATAATCGTATTATGACCCATGTCTCGTGATATCGTATCGTGAAGTCCTTGCCAATACCCAGCCCTAGAAAACATCTGCCTGTCGCATCTGGATTGAGGTTGATGAGAGCAGTAAGGTTTTACACAGTATGCACAGTATGCTAGCTTGGCTATTACCAAAATGTTACAAACAACGAGTGCTTAAAATGAAAGTTGTCCATATGTAGTCTGTTAAGCTTAATTTGTCATGTACCAGTATCTTAAAATTTGGCAAACTCTTGTAAACTTTGATGCTGATAGAGACAAACCAGCCCCTCCTGCATCTACCATAGGTACCTGTAGAGAGGAGGACTGATACTGACTGAGTGTACTGAGTGTATGTGTACTTCATTCTTTCTAAACGACACTTAGTACTATTTTGATGAGAGGAATTTTATTTTATTTACATTTTAGGTCTGTTTCTACTGAGATATCATTGAGTTTGTAGTGATTTTACTGTCATAAGTATTACTGTTACTGCTCTAGAAACAATATAGTTATGTTTAAAACATTAAGTCTTCTCCTGTTCTGAATTTATTCTGAATGTTTTTTTAAAAGCAATTATTTAGTAATGAAAAAGAACCAATGGATTATCCAGATTGTGTGCCGTGAGTACCACAAATGAAAATTTTATCGATCTACCTCTACCTCTATCTGTGTGTGTGTGTGTGTGTGTGTGTGCATGTGTGTGTGCGTGTGTGTTTATTCACCCGTGCACCATTATAGAGGAAGGAAACCTGACGCGTGAGTTAATCATTAGGCACCTGCTGCTGACTCACACTCACATTAACAAACTGTGTACACAGCTACACAACCTGTTGCATACGTATTTACTGTGCATGCATGTGTGTTTGCTTTAATGAATACACTCACTTGCATCAACATTGACATGAATAACCCACCTCAGTTTTTTTAATCTTGAATGGACTACAATAAATTAAACAGTAAGACTAAATGGACTGTGTTATGATGGCCAGCTCACATTGAATTATAACTCAAGTGCTAAATGCAAGTTCTTCATTTACAGACAATGCAGTGTGCACATGGAGCAATGATACCTTCATTTTGGACATTTTCAGTGTATAGAAAAGAAACATTTTGCTGACTCAACAGCAATGAGTCACCATTTTCAAATTTCCAATAATCATAGGGGGTAAAAGGTGTTGCTTTTATTGTTCTCATTGTGTAAAGCACTTTATGTTACTTTGATGTATGAAAAGTGCTACACAAATAAAGGCTGTGGGTTAAGAAGTGGTGCCTCATCAAAAATGGTTCTCTGGCTCTGGCTAGCTACCGCGACACATTCTTGTAGCAATGATAAAGCTGACCAGGACTACACACAGATCTACTGTAGCTCTACAGGTGATGAGAAATGAATTGTGAATGTCCCAAAATGACCTGTAGCACAGGTTAAAAACAGCAGCGCTCTTTGTTAGCACATAAAAATATATGTTAGCATGAAATTTCTGCTGTTTCACTGCTTCCTGATTGATCAACAACTGAAAAGACAATGAATAGTGGACATCTAGAGGGACATTAGGCCATATTTCAAGGTAAAACAACATATTTGATAACCATCTAGTTCTGGTAGCTAACGTTAACCACTTCCTGGCTAACATTACCATTTGATAGTGTTACACAACACAATAGTAAAGGCATAAATTAATTCTAAAATATCACTGCTCATTTTGGACACATTTATTTAAGCCTGGAAGTGAAATGCACTGGATGAAATCAAACGGTAATGTAAGCTGGAAATGGTTGAACACTAATGTCAGCTAACAGGTTAACTCGTGGTGTTGCTTTACTTTGAAATATGCCCCAATCATCTTTTCAGTTGATGATCAATCAGGATGTTGTGAAATAACAATTTGTCTCCTTACATTTATACAACCTGCAACCTGGAACACAGCCAAATAACACTGAGCTTGACATTAGAGGACAATAGCAGCCATGTGACTATGGTCTCATGATTGATGTTTTGAATTTCTTTCTTTTGAGATGGATCAGGCGTTTAACTACCATATTACAAAGAACATCAATCAAGCAGCGTTACTGGTGAATCAGTAAAAGCTAAAGACATTAATGCGATCTTAAAAAACATTTTATTCACTCAGAATCTGATCAATGTTAACATGGCTTCCTGTGTTGTTATTCTGCTGGAAACTGTCCAAATTGTGAGCAGTTTCATGCCACTTCTCCCGGCTGGACCCACCTGCTCTCATCCACTTTCCAAGCAAGGCAAAATGTATCTCAAACAGGCCTATTGTCCTCTTCAAATGCTTCCAACAACCTGAGAGTTTTTGTCTTTTTTCTGTGAGCAATTTTTTCCCACTATTTGGGCCCTATTTAAATGATCTATGGTGCATGGTCTAAAGCGGATGCTGCCAGTACGTTTAGGGTGTGTCCAACTCTGTTTTGCTAACGGTGGATAATCTGGATTCAAAGTGAGGCCCAGGGCATAAAGGGGTTGTATTTAGACTAGGGATGTAATGATATACCGAATTTCACGATATTGCGATAAAAAAGGTTGCGATAGCGTCATGGAACTGTGATGATACCCAACAACCTATCATGTGGTTATTTAGCTCGTAAAGCTCATGGGAAACTACAGCTCATGTGTTTACCAGTGGGGAAATTATGGCTCACAATCCCCTGCATCAGCTCCGCGGCTGGCTTTTTATTTTTACAAACCAACTGAGAAAAAAACACGTCAACCCATTAAATCGTGGCAACCACTGAACATACAGTTAGGAAATAATTATGTGCCAGTTACAGATGAAGCCTCTTAAAACTTCCCGCTCCTACGTGACAAGGCCCTAACCGGTGGATGACGGGTCCGTGCTCGGACCTAGAAGAGTCCTTGACTGGAATGAGATCCCCCACGATGACGTAGTGATGACGAAGCGCATTGTGTGGAAACCAGTTGCAATGGTTTATCTATCCACCAGGAGGAGCAGTGATGATGGAGGCTGAAGCATTATTTCAGCTGAAATCAGCTGTTCTTACTGTATCATAGGCATACAGTGTTTGACGTGTGTGAGAGAGTGTGATTCCCACACAGCATATTTAATGATTATTAGGCTACCATATCATGAGTTCAGCAATATTATGCTTCATCTTTTTGTTTTTCAACAGTACTGCATTAAAGTGAAAGTAATATGGCCGGGGAATTACTGATTTAGCAGGAAGGAAAAAACTGCATGTGCAGCGCTCGTCTGAGCAGCTGACTTTATCTGCAGTGGTACTGGGACAAACTATTATAGTGTAAGAGCCGTTTTCTTGTTTGTTATTGTAGTTATATAAATGTAATGTCTGTTAGACCACGCTGTCAGGTGTGTGTGGAAATCTGAGGGCAAATATTTTTTTGCCACAATGAAAATGACACTTTTGAAACAAGCAGAATATTTCATTAGGTAAAAATATGTTGTGGATTTTGGAAATTATTACATCGATACATTTTTGTCATCCCTTTTTTAAATATATTTTGACTTTTGGACTTTTCAAGTGTCCTGAAATTATTAGAAATGTTCGGATTACACGAGTCAGTAGGATTCCTACGCAAAACAAAACCAAGACAAAACATTTGCTAATTTTTATCGTATTTCCACAAATGTGGAAGGCACATTAGAGCAATTTTTGGTGAAGCGATGATGATATCTAGTCCCTGTTGACTTGACAGCTCCAAAAATCATGGGATTTCCCAAACTGAATAAATACTGTACATATAAACACAGAAGCGCTAGCTCAGGGTTGTTATAAATAAACACTAAATAAACACATGCCTAAACATGACTGAAACTGGATAAACAAAAGGTACACAAGTTAGATGGCAACTAATTTCATCATCAATTAGTTGGTTGATGTTATTGATGCACGTGCTGTGGCACAGTCAAAGTCAAAGATGGTTGAGCGGTAGATACGTAAGGAAAAAGCATTCAATGCAGCAGTTATGGTCTCCTACGGTGGGGAGCAGTAAGCCAGCCAATGGCGCACCTTGCTCACGTGATCAAACAAGAAGCGACTCAGAGTTGCTGTCATTCCTGAATTGGCTCTGTTACGCATTTGCAATATGGAAAAGGCTACAGAGGCAATAAAAAACATTACAGAAGAGAAAAGTGTACGACTCAAGTCATCAACAGTGTGGGAGCACTTCATATTTAAGTCTTCAAAGAAAACAGTTAGTTGCAAGATGTGCCAAGCTGATCTTGAATGGCACGGTAGCACAACAGTACTGCATGAGCACCTGAAGAGAGAGCACGTCGGAGCCATTATGGGTGGAGGAGACTTGGCACGGTGAGTTAGTAAATGTTCCAAAACCTATAACCTGTCAACATTGATCCGTAGTGCCTGTCTATTCAGTTTGTTTTTTTTAAAACTATTTTTCAATGAGGAGGGGTATTTGTTTGTTGTACAGGCTTACTGATAAAAGTTGGGAGAGGATGAACTTTTGGAAATGATAGACTTCACCAACCAATAGTAAACCTGTTGATCCTGCAAGCGCAAGATTAGGGCCCCACTACATTACAGGTTTACATTTTAAAAACTTACGTATATGAGACAGAAATACCTTCCATCTGTGCTCTCAGTTTCGTGATGGATCAATGTAGCTGAATGTAGTTGGGTAATTAGCTGAAATTAGAGGAGTTTTGAGAATATTTTATGCTACAGTAAGAGATAGAATAGAATAGAATAGAATTAATTTATTGATCCCAGACTGGAAAATTATTTTGTCGGAGATAGTCTAAAGTGAATTCTTTATTTATTCACAAAAGAAACTTGAGCAATATCTGTTCTGTTAAAATATATATTACATTTCCCTATTATTCTGTGTGCATGGCTAAGGTTGCATTCCCAATGTCCATTTATTTTTTTAATTTTATTTTTTTAATTCAAATCCATATTCACAAATGGCTTTACTGACATTACGTAACATATTGCCAAAGCAAGTGCATAAATATTGGAAAGATAAACAAATAAAACATACTTCTGTAAACACTAGTACAGTAGATGAAAACACAAAATAGATATAACTGTATACAAAGCTGACAATAACAGCACAAAACAAAATAAAAACTGTCATCAAATATAACGTTAACAACTCTCAGGCTGTCACGCACTGTCCCTCAGTTTGTGGCAGGCAGAACATAGACTGCTGTGAGATCACAGCTCTTTGTGTTCTCCCCTAGTAGGACTGTTAATTTTTCTTCACCTGTTAGGTCAAGAAACCCTTTGTAATTTATTACATTTTTTAACATGTGTTTCTCTAATATGTCTATACTTTACACATTTTGTGAGGAAGTGCTGCTCTGTTTTTGTTGTTTTTTATTGTAGAGGTCTTATCTGTATTTGCCCTTTACATCAGCACATATTAACTAAAACAACAAGGCTGTATTGAGTTAAATGAGTTTCATGTAAATTGTGCTACTATGCATAATGATTTGATATAATATTGCCTCTCTCACTTCAGAAAGAAACAACTCAACATGGGTGACTACGCTCTGAGGAAGGAGGAAGGATGCCCCATGCACACCACAGCAAGCAGCTGTTCTGACTAATGGTATCCTCAGTATGCTGGTAACCGACATAAGGCCACTATAAGTGGTGGAGAATGAAGGATTCAGAAAAATGATTCACACGCTCAACCCTGGTCACACTCTTCCTTCAAGGACCCATTTCACCAAACTGATGGAGAGAATGTACCAGATGACATTCCAGAGAGTGAGGAGTGCCATAAAAGCCACAAACAGCAAAATTACTCTTACTACTGATGTATGGACAAGTAAAGCCACTGAAGCCTACCTTGGCATTACATGCCACTACATTGGAGACGTTTGGAACATGGAGTTAATCTGTCATACCACTATGCCACTGGAGGACAGCAATACAGCATCCAACATCGCAGGGTGGTTGGAGGAGGGAGCAGCCAGATTTAAAATTCCTCCTAGCAAAATGAAAGCCATTGTGCATGACAATGGTGCCAATATCATGGCTGCGGCAAACATACTGGAGGAGAAGCATGGGTGGGCTTCTGTCTGCTGCACTGACCACACCTTCCAACTGGCCATCAATTCTGCACTGAGGCACTCAAGCATTGAAAAAACTATTGGGCTGCTACATGTCTCGGGGAACATTTTAAAAAGAGCGAGCTAGCATGCAACAAGCAGAGAGAAAACAGCAACAACACACCAGAGCACAAGCTTGTGCAGAATGTGAGCACAAGATGGAACAGCAAGTTCTACATGATTACCAGACTGCTTGAGCAAAGGTGGCCTGTATCGCAACGCTGTCCACCTCAGCCATCACACAGAAGGGCAAACGCTTCCTTGATTTAAAACCTGACCAGTGGAGCCTGCTTGAGGAGCTTTAACGGCCCTTAAACCCTTTGAATGTGCCACTGTGTTTATGAGTGGGGAGAAATATATCACAATCTGTGCAATACACACACAGTGCTGCCTTTGAGTCAGCAGCAGTACAGGCTTTCCAAGTCACCGCTACCAAGCAGCTTCATCAGCGATGGAAGAAGGAGATTAATTTTCCAGACACTCATCTGCCCTCGACCCGAGGTTCAGAAAACTGAAGATTGTGACACCGGAGCAGGCGTTTAATGTGCAAGCCGAACTGCAAACACAGGCACTCAGAATGAGAAGGTGAGGTGGGTCAGCAGCAGCGTGACAGTGTCTGTGACCAAAACAGTACCAGCGCCACTGACAACTCCACCTCGACCATAACTACAGATGCTGGACCCACAACTCCCGTTGCCTTGCTTGACTCACTCCTTGATTCTGAATCCAGCAGTGAAGAAGAGAATAGAGAGGGAGAAGCTGAAGATCAACAGCCAAGTGAGGAACAAAGTCCTCACGTACTTTGGAGAAAAGCCCCTTGCCAAAGAAATCCATTACACTGGTGGAGGGTTAAGGAGAATAGATATCCCTCAAGAAATCCTGTCCAGTTAATAACTACAGCATTTAGTTTTTCTGCTAAAATATGCCACCGCATTTGTTACAGTGACATTACTGCGTTTCAAAATTCAAAATAACTGAAAGCAGCCTCATTAATCATAAAGTCAGAGTGTACACGTGTTGTGAACCCGCCTGTGTCCAGGCTCTTATTGCCGCTTTGCACCAGGCGTAAGACAATAAACTGTGAGGCACAGAACAAACCAGTAAAAAAAAATCTCTGTGTTTGAAAGCTGAATCTCAGGTCTACTTGAAGCACTCCTCACCTGCAGTTTTCATTGGAGATGATTGGACACCTAAAAACATGCGTGCCCTCTAATTCAATAACCTCAGTGTGTGATGAGGAGAGGTGTGACTGACCTGTGGATGCTGGTGTAGAGTTGTTAATGACATCAGAGCAGCTGATTGTGTCACTTCATCTGTTTTAAGACCTGGACTGAGTGAATGTTTAGTGATCTAAAGACTCCAGTCACCGCAGCTGTCATGGCCCATCAATAAAATCAAAAAGAAGTTCACCAGGAGGCTCACACCATTCATCTTAACAATGTTTGGCTCAGCCTGCACATGTGGGTCATCATCCTCACACATGACTGCCATTTAAACCAGCTGCGGAGACTCACTCACTGGCCACCATCACTGTCTATGTACATTAAACTGTATCAACACTGCTCTGCTTCATTGAGGGTCTGGTTATTTAACCTCAGTTCATTTTGAGTATGGATAAAGTTGAATATGTGGCATACAATGCTTTGTCAGATTCTTAGGCTTGCTAATTTATTTTATTAGATATTCTTACTTAAGTAACTAAATCTTTTTTCAACTCATGGCTGAATTGTATTTAGTGCATGGAGACGTTTGTCATATTTTGGTAAAAACTGACTAAAGATAGTTTAAAAATCCCAAACACATGTTCTCAGAGCCCACATCGATGTCTTCAAGTTGCTTGTTTGACAGTTGACATTTACATTTACTCAAGTACTGCATAAGTACAATTTTGAGGTACTTGTTATTTACTTATTTACTGAAGTATTGACATTTTCTGCTACTTTATACTTTCACGTTAGGAAAACATTGTACTTTTCACTCCACTACATTCATTTGATAACTTTAGTACTAGTAAATGCCAATAGCATGCTACATCAGAGATAGATAAAACACTGATTCCAATGATCAGATCAACTGCCATCACACTGTATAATAACAGCTAAAACTCTGGTCATAACATACAGTCTCTACGCACTTTATATGTTTTTTACACTGTTCTGCACCTCATCTGTTCACTGCACCTTATACTTTATGTTGCACTACCATTAATACTGCTTGTGTATACACCAACACTGCTCATTTATACATTTTTATACATATTTTCTGTATATATACATTTTTTATATTACATTTTATATTGTTATGTTAATATGTCTAGGTTGTTATTTTTATTTTACATTTTTTATACTGCTATGTTAATATGTCTAGGTTGTTCTCTTTATTTCACTGTGTTGTCATTCGTCTCTGTGTGTAATGCTGCTGCTACACCTTAATTTCCCAGCTTGGGATCAATAAAGTATATCTATTCTATTCTATTCTAAATAATTGTGTGTAATTTACTTGTACTTGTGATATTTGAGCACATTTTCTGCCAGATAATTACTTTAGATACTTAAATATGTTTATTATTAAATAATTGAAGACTTTTACTTAAGTATGACTTAAAGGATAACTTCGCCAATTTTCTACCTTAATCTCTATCTATTGGAATTTAGTTCATGCTGAGGGACACACCACTGAGCCCCCTCAATGTTCTCTGTGTCTCTGGGGCAGTGTAAAATCTGGCATCCTTCCACGAACCAATGACGTCACTAGTACTCGGAAAAACTACAGGCACACACACACCCACACACAATTTTTGACAGTTGTAAATACAAATCCCAGGTGTTTAACAACTTGTCAGACGTAATGTAGGTGCTAACTACAAACAAAACTCATTACGTCATAACAGTGTAATGTCTTGAAAACTGTATCTTGAAGTAAACATGTATGTAACACTGTGATCCACCCTATTACAGGACAATGTACCATCACAATGAGTAAAAAGGTTACATAATGTTCCTTTAAGGGGATGTCCTGAGTATTAATTCTGACAATCTGAGGGCTTAGCAACCGTTGGGAGTTTACATTGTAAAACTTTATCTGGTACCAATCTGATATCTTATTGGTTTCCACCATTTTAGGCTCAGTATTTTCAAATGAGAATATTTCTAGAACAACAAGTAAACAGAGATTTCAGTACTTCCTGGTGAATCCAGAGACAGGCGCCCCCTGTTGAAAGCTTTGGGAAATGAAACTGACAGACAATGTAATCACGCCATTTACATCAGTTCAGTGTTCTAGACATTATAAACATTTCTGAGGTGGTCATGACCTCAGCAGTCTAAAATCCTAGTTCCAGCAAAGCTCTGCTCTTGTTTTTATTTGTTCACATATGTCTTCAGATGTGTCCTGTTTAAAGGTCACATGACACCATCTTCTTCTGAGAACATCACAACTCCTAGGTTCTGCTGCTCAACACGGTGGTTTGAAATCAGTTAAATAGCCTATCCAATATATGGATAAAGTGTCTAGTACACAGTACACTCTTGTAAAATGAATATAAACCCTATTGTACTTTATGTGCACACTTACATTGTGGTAAAATTGCCCTCCATCCTCAACCTCCCGCCAAGCCCTGCTTTGTGAGTGTCAGTGTCAGTGTCAGTGTCGGCTCTGCCTCTTACCTCCGAACAGATGAGGCGAGAGGTGTGCTGGCAGAGATCCTATCACGAGCCGGGGACCTTCGTGCCCTCCGCCCGAGCGCTCCCTGTCTACCGCCTCCTCCGGGCTGCTGCCGCCGGACTCCTGGGAGCTGTAGGCTCCGCTGCTGTTCGGAATGTTGATGCCGGACGGAAGTCTGGTCCCAGAGCCTCCTGAGCCCCCTACAGACCTGGCCCTCGCTCCGAGGTGCTGACTGGTGCTGGACGTGGCTCCGGAGGCTCCGGACGCGCCGTAGTGATACCTCACACCCCCGGCGTTAGTCCTGCTAACGTTACTGCCGTTACTGCTGGACGTGCTGGAGGGCAGGTCCGAGCCGGAGTAGGCTCTGGTCCGTCCGTTAGCAGCTGGATTAGCGGTCGGGCTGCTCTGCTTTGCCCCCATGTTAACCTCCAGTGACTCGGCTTTGAAATATTAAAGAGGCTCTCTATGAGCCACTGCGGGACAGTGCGCCAGATTTACGCCGGAGGCAGATGGCTTAACAGGACAGACGTACAGGGAGGAAAGAGAAGCGGAACAAACTCGCTACGATCCCGTCGACATTAGGGACATGCAAGTTAGAGAAAAGTTGAACCGGCCATCAAGAGCTGGAGATGTGTGTAAAAGTTTAGAAGCCGTCACCATGATATCCCCTCAGTAATAGTTGTGGCCGCGGTGCAGGTAACGTGGATCCGTCCTCGTCTGAGCCGCCGCCGCTGTGGACCCGCTGTGCTGCCGCCGCTGGTTCCTCAGTGTCCGCTCCGCCATGGCCCCTGAGCAGCACGAAGGAGTGAAGAGCTGTGCTCCTCACATCTCGCTGCCTCACAACACATTGCTCGAAGGAAGGAAGTGATGGAGGAGAAAGCCCCTGCACGAAACCGTGTTATCAGCGGCAGCAAGGAGAGTCGGTGCGTAGGCTAGCTGTCAAGCTAGCTGAGCTCCTACGTATTTCCGCTCTGGCGTTTCAAAATAAAACCAATGCAATGTGTTTTTTGGGGGGGATATGGCAGTTTCCAGTGTAAAACTGTAGGTCCACACGTTTAAAACAGACCTGATACTCCCTCTGTTATTTCCTTTAATGTTTTAGTTATGGTCCTTTCGGAGGCTGTAGTTTGTGGGCTATGTGTATACTGAGAGGTGTTTAAAGCCCCTTTAACATAAGAACTCCAACAGTATCCAGAGAAGCAGATTAGGGTATTGTCAATTTTGCTTGTTAGCTGTTAACATCTGGCTTTTGTGTGCAGTGTGAATGTAAATGAAAAGGTTTTACTCTGCAATAGACAATGGTTCATTGGCTCCGGCTTGGCTCAACTGTGATGTGAACACAAGACCTGGGTGAACCATAGATCTATGTAAGAACTACATACAAGATGCAAAGATGGCGCCCATTTAAACCAACAAGAGTTGCTAGCCTAGCATATCCGGCAAAATAGTTTTCTGGCTTCAGTGTTAACTTCCTGGTTATGCACAAGGAACTTAAAAAAGAAGGAAGAGTCATTACATCCAATCCATTACATACAATCTTGCTTTGTGTCCAGACTGTGGTGATGGTTGCATTAAAGTCAATGGGAGATGCATAGAGAAATACATTAAACCCAACACATCCACGTCGTGTGACTTCTGATGAAGAAATGCCACCAGAAAATTAAAGGACACACTTCAGGTAGGTTAGTCATGATTTATCTATTTAATTTTTTTATCGACATATTGTTCGTCCCCTGTTCGCAGTGTAATTGCAGTCTCATCAGCGATATTTGGTCAGACTTTCCCCGTTTGATCACCACCATTATCAGTCCTGTCAATTAGTTGGGGGAAAAAATCGTTGGTTAACCTACTGAAGTGTGTTCTTTCATTTTCTGGAGGGTTTTCTTCAACAGAAGATATACAACGTAGATTTTGGGGGTTTTAGTGTGTTTCTCCATGACTTCAATATAACCATCACCACAGTGTGGCCCCAAAGCAAGATTAGGTGATGTAATGACCTTTCCTTCTTTTTTAGGTTCCTTGGTAATGCAGCCTATTGAATATGCGCTGTAGAGTTCCCCCCTGCTGGCCCTGTCCATGAGTTCCTGCTCAGCGCACAGACTTTAAATTTTGATGATGATTTCACAAATTTTTAAATTGCTTTTCTCAGCTTGAGGGAAGTTTAACACATATAAAGCCTCATTCATAATAGAAAAACTCATAATGGACCTTGTTTACAGATCAGGGTGTCCTGTTTTACGTCTCTTTATTTGCTTGATCTAACCAAGTAGAACTAAACCATGTAGTTTTATTGCCAGAACCTAACCAAACTGTGCTAAATACCTGAAAACAATACATTCACCAAATCTAATGGTAAAAAGCCATAAAACTAAACTCTACTTCCACAACGGACGCAAACTGTGGCCGCCCACCCAAAAGTCAGCTATCTTTTCCACTTGGTCAATGCACTATTTCAGTTAATGTAGTTATTTGCCGATTATTATTGGGTTTACCCGTGTTTAAAAAACCTGCTTATACACAACTGTCTGCTCTATTCACACATGTGGCTCACCCAGACTTAGGACGAGGCAGCTGGCAGGGTAAAGTCTGGGGCAAATAACCTGTGGACCACACTGCGTCGCTGAGCTGCTGCAGCTTAGGCGTGAGTGTCCACACAGGCAGCGCTGCTGCTGCAGCACGGCTCCTGCCAGCCCTCTCTTTTAATGTGGAGTTTGCCTTTAATTGTCAGTAAATATGATGACATGATTTTCCTTTACCCTGCTGAAAGAGCGAGGAAGTGGCAGGGAGAAAGAGGGAGAGGAAGATAAAGAAAGTGAGTGAGTGCACAGGAAATATAACTGCCCCGTCATCTGTGATGTGTATTCTCTTCCTGTCTGTGACATATTCCACAGATACAGACACAAAAACTGCAATGAAACGCTGGTTGGATGTTGATATGACTGTCTACAAGTCCGTCGTCAGGTATATTTTTGCTGAGAACTGCAAGTCTGTTGCAGTAAAAATGGGCGAGACTCCAAATCTCTAGCTGCAGCTTTGCTTGACGTGCAGTGCTCACACTGGCAGTGTGGCTGCCCGAACCTGTTAACATGGACAATGAAGTGAAAAGCAAAACGTCCCACCAGCCCGTAATACAGACATTTGTTCACACACAGCTCCTGTTACATGTGTGAAAGAGGCTTCAGTCTACTTTACCTTCATTTATAGAAATAACACTTAGCCTACTGCCAAGAGGCTGAAACTGTTAATGCTATTCAAATACTAAACAGGACATTTTACCTTAGTGTATAGTGTAGTGTACAGCCACACTAAAGACTCTGAGACTGCACAGTGATGCTCGCAATGAAAATGTTGTCTACCATGTTGATTTTAAACAAGTAGACTCATGTTTACCATGGTCACCAGGCTATTTAGTCTAGCTAATATTTGCTATTTTGCATTAAACCAAAAGTACCTTATCAAGTAGTTGTCAGGACATTTAAAGCTGCCATATGAAAGAATTTTTAGTTAAAAACATTCAAAAATAAACTAAAATGATCACCAAAATGTGAGGAATTAACAGTTAAGATGTTATACATTATATGTAGCCTACTGTATTGCAGAGATATCTACTGAAGTTAGTATGCTAACCAGCCAGCTCTGTCCTGGTCCTTCTAGCTAGCTCCTGTGCTCTGAGCTAACTAGCTAACAGCAGCTTCAGCACTGAGCAGTTACTCTTGTGATATGCTGCCCCCTATTTTTATTTTTAGTATGAATTTGACAGGTGGCCAATTCTTACATAATGCATCTTGTATAAAGCAGCAGACTGACAGATATCACATCCCTACAGCCAAACTTGTCAGTCCCATCTGGTGGACAAACTATGTAATAGCAACAGTGTTTCTGAGTTTTATACTGCCTTCGGATTGTGAATTGGCTCCGGCATGTGGGCTGATATCGATATCTGCGCTAAGCTAAAATCGACTGATTCAGTCATTCTCTAAATATTATGATATGACTGCTTTTATTGTTGTCAGGGTTACTTATTTTTCATATTCATGCCTTTCTTTCATCTAGACTTCAAATGGATCAGAACGCTGCAGCTAGAGTCTCAACACAAACAAGAACATTTGATCATATTACAGCAATCCTAGCCTCACTGCAATGGTTTCCAATTCATGTCAGATCAGACTTTAATGTGCTGCTGATGACCTACAAAATTGTAAACGGGCTTGCCTCTTCATACCTGTCAGACCTCATTAAACCAACAACTCCACCCCATGCATTACGCCCTTTCAGGATTCAGGGCTCCTGAAGGTTCCCAGGGTTAAGAAGAAGTCAGCTGGCTGCAGGGCTTTTTCCTATCGGGCCGCCTTCCTCTGGAATAACCTCCCTACTGACATCAGATAATCTGGTTCTATTGACGCCTTTAAATCTAAACCCAGAACTGAAGTCTTTGGCTTAACCTTTAATTAGTCAATTAGCTCCTCGTACCTTCTTCAGTGGGATGGCTTCAGTCTCAGTGAGTCTCTTAACCTTAGTATTACAGTTCATGTTGTCCTGCTAATGAGAAAACAACAATCTGATTACTTCTGATTAATATCGCATTTCTCTAACTTTCATTTTTGTTTCTGTTCCCTCAAGCTGCAAGCTGTCGCTCTCTCACTCGCCTCTCTCTCTCTCTAGCTTCCTCCTCCTCCTCCTCCTCCTCCTTCTGCTCACCACAGTGGAGTGGAGGCCAAATGGCTTGGGCACCACTTGGCGACGCCTCGACCTGCTCAGTCGTCCTCCTGGATCCACAGTCTTCGCATATATTTTATATAACTTGTATCATACTTGTATCAGACACTGCAAACTGTGATTTTTGTTGTTCTGTTCGGTACATGCATGTCTGTCCATCCTGGGAGAGTGATCCCTCCTCTGTGGCTCTTCCTGAGGTTTCTTCCATCTTGTCTTTCCTTACTCGAGGGTCTAAGGACAGAGGATGTTCAGATTGTAAAACCCACTGAGGTAATATATGGGCTATATAAATACAATTGATTTGAAATTGATTTGACTAGAATAATTAACATACAAATATAATATCTACCCCATTTTAGATGTCTAGTGTCTGGCAGCTGATCTCTATAGATGAACACATCATGCACACTTCATGACTTAAAAATGACCTACACAGCTCGCAAATCAAAGTCAATCTGACCAGGGCTGAATCTGCTGCATTGTCCTAACAATGGATATCAGTGTGTTTGCAGTATGTTTGCCATGTTACTGTACACAAGATTTATTCCAACTACATAACAACTTAATGGAGCACTTTGCTCAATACTAGATACATCATGCACATTTGAGTTTTTATTGAACTTACATTTCAGTTATGTTGAGGCCTACATCATCCATCTTTCATGGCTGTACAAGGTTGATGTGATGTGTGACGTAAATATTTCCCAAAATGTAAGTTATGCTCTTATTTTGGAATCCAAAGGGGTTATTCTTGTTCTGATGGTTTCAATAAATGGAAACTTGATACATTTTGGACCTCCTCCAGGGTGATGTCAGCAACACGCAGCAGTGTCAACAACAGCCAACTCCAACCAAGGACTCTCACTCTACATTCATGATCTTTCTCTTGAACTCCTCATTGTAATGTTGTAAGTAGCAAACAATAGACAATATTCAAGTTGTGTTTTACCTGCACAGTGTAGTGTAGCCTGATGATAGAAATTATGTCAATAGTTCAATCCAGGACTTATTTCAGCTCCCTGTTGTGGGAATCTGCTGCAGAAAGATTTGAAAAAACAAACATTGTCTCTTTTGCAGGACTGATATAAGTTACTGAAGTAATCTACTGGCTGCAGATGTTAAGGTATATGAAGACACCAGATCTTCACAGCTGTAAAGAAAGTTGGTAAAGATTTCTTATGACCATTGAAATATTTTATTGCAAGACACAGGGCGGCTGTGGCTCAGGTGAGAGCCAGCGTCTTGTTATCGGAAGGTCGCTAGTTCAATTTCCCTGTTCTGCATGTCGAAGTGTCCTTGGGCAAGATACTGAACCCCAAACTGCTCCTGATGTGCTGGTCAGCACCTTGCATGGCAGCCTCGTCATCAGTGTATGAATTACTGTAAGTCGCTTTGAATAAAAGCGTCTGCTAAATGCCCTAAAATGTAAAATGTACACATCCTTCTAAATTATGGGATGTAGCTTCCCCTCTTTAAAATCTCCAGTAGTCCAAAATTGTTCAGTTTCAACAACTTTGAAATCAGCACAGCAAAATTCAAGATGAAATGTTCAGCCTTAAATGTTTGAGCTGCCAAGAAAAAGTAATCTATTGTGAGTAGAATCGATCAGACTTCTGCGTATCAGGTGATATCCTGTCAGTTGATTTTTTCATTATGAATTTCTGAAGTGTAATAACATTTTTTGGAAATTCCAAAACTTGACCTGACCAAGTGTGACTCAAACGATATATACTGTACATATATATTATTTACTAGTCCTGCTGGAAAAGGAAATCAGCATCTCCATACAGTACGGAGATGCTGATTTTCTTTTCGAGCCAGCAGATTTGGTCACATTTTCAGAAGACCTATAATAAGTTAATTATTGAACCAAACTTGATGAATGTTTTTTGACAAAGTAGTTTGTGTTCCACTTATTCATCACAGAAAAATGAGAGTTGGTGAAATCATTGGAATTCAAGACTGCCATGATATACATTCTTTATTACTATTATATATTATTCTGTGTATGTAAGTATGTAAGTGTATGTAAACTTTATATATACCTACATATATATATATATATATATATATATATATATATATATATATATATATATATATATATATATATATATATATATATAATAAAAATGAATGCAATGATTATCTACTCAGCCTCATGCCAAAGAAAAGTCTGAAGCTTCACAGCAAAACAGTGTTGCAGCTGGTAGATGGGGACTAAAGTCTCAGGAAGACAGATCCCAAATTGATTTGAATAGATGTTACATACACTCTCAACACGCGGCTGAGCTTGTGCATCCACTTTGGACGGGATGTGTGCTTTCAGCATAACAGCTACAGTGAAGATTTTGCTTTGAAAAGGGTGTAAATAATGTCTTTTCAAATCAATTTGAGATCTGAATCTCCAGAAATGTTTTGTGTACTACAAAACTTCACCCAACTTTCTAACGGCATGGGGTGAATTTTCATTATTGGATGAACTTATCCTTTGTGTTTACAGGAAACACAACAGGACAGCAAGTCCCGTGATAGAACACACTGCTCGCTCCCACAGAGAAAGGGAAAACACTATCGAAAAATTACAGTTCAACCTTAATACATTGTTTGAGATGCATCTGATTGTAGTAAAGCTGTCTTCTCATTGAGTCTTTGGTGTGTGATGACAGTGACGTGGTTTGGTTTCTGTAACCGTCATTGTGGTAAGTCTGCAGAAACCTACAGTGATGGCTTTGAAGGTTTCCAATGGCTGTGGATGCAGAATGACTCTGTCAATAATAGCAGGCACATTCAGACAACAGAGTTTACAGAGCCGGTGTGGAAGGTGAGTGGTTTTCTCACCCTCGACCGTGTTAATCCTTCTAATCTCCTCTGTCTGGAAATAGCTTGGGTTATCTGACAAACGATGGCCGCAACATCCATCACCACCCACGTAATGAAGGGGAGGTTGGGGCAGCTCAGCAACCGCACAGCAAAACCACAATTACATTAGCCTTAATGGCCGCTGTTTGTTTGAATGAACTGCCTGTGTGGTAGCATTATTTAGGTGTTGGTGATGCTGGATGGCAGGAATCCTTTAAATGATGGTCTGTGCTGGAAAGCAGTGGCATTTTACATTTCTGCAAACCACAGCTAGGTGAGACAGCCAGCCAGCAAGCAAGAGACCACTGTTCAAGAGGGCATTTAAACATTTGTTAGCAGAACGAGCGCTATCACTGAACGTGCTCATCGAAAGAGTGCTATCACTGAACGTGCTCATCGAAAGAGCGCTATCACTGAACGTGCTCATCGAAAGAGCGCTATCACTGAACGTGCTCATCGAAAGAGCGCTATCACTGAACGTGCTCATCGAAAGAGCGCTATCACTGAACGTGCTCATCGAAAGAGCGCTATCACTGAACGTGCTCATCGAAAGAGCGCTATCACTGACTGTGCTCATCGAAAGAGCACGTTCATTGAGCATGCTAAAATAAAAAGCATTGCTAACTCCCTCGAGAGTTAACCCCAGTAAACTGGGTTTGAGTTACGTGGAGGCCCTACCAGACACTGTCAGGCCGTACCTTATAGGGGCTGAGTGCCCATGAAAGCAGTAAAATCATGGGTCTGTAGCTGGTCCCTAATACATTACCAAAAGACATTATTTTAATCACAATTAATGACTTTTCAATGTAATGACTATTTTTCAACTTATGTTTTCCAGAGGAATTACTCATCATATTCTCTCATCAATCACATGAGTCTCTCATTGTGGTGTGCGCTAGCTGTCATACCTTTTCATATTTAAATTAATTAACTGTTTTTGTGATCCACTTGTTGCAAGAAATGTACTGCTATGTGTGTGTGAAAGTGGTGGACTTGGACCATGTTATGAAGTGAAGTCACTAGTGACAGCAATATTCCAGACTCCTGTACAAATCACATGATTTTAAGCTGATGAAGGTTCTCAGTCATCCAGGTCATGGTAATTCTAAGTGCTGTATCGTAGGCAGCTGGACTTGTTTCAGTTCCTTGAAGACGTTTCACCTCTCATCCAAGAGGCTTCTTCAGTTCTAACTAACTGGAGGGAAGTTGCAGACTTTTAAACTCAGTGTGGGAGTGTCCTAACAGAGTCGTTAAGGACATGTGTGAGCTCTGAGTTTCAGAGTCATTTGGGCCACTTGTGGGTTGTTGGTCAAACTGGCCTTCATGTGGGTTGCTAGTGCTAGGTGAGCCCAGGTGTTAATGGTTGTTAAGCTGTCTGGGGAGAGAACTGAGTACAGCACTGTAGGTGGGTGATAAGTAATCCTGGATTTATCATTGTAGCTGTATTTTGCAAAGTCTTCAAAAAAAGACAGAAGTTCAAGGCTGGATTACAAAGCTGCTCAAAGCACAGCACTGTCACAACATATCACTGAAAATTTAATATCGAGAAATGTAGAGTTGTAACATAAAGACACATTTCAGAATGTAACATATTCTGGCAATTGGGTTGTGACCCCTCTCTCTCATAAAACCTGTCTTTCTTCCTGACCTTGTGCCCCTTGACTTGAACTTGATCCGAGTTTCAACTGAGGGAACTAGGGCCTAAATGTAGTTCCTGGGCCATGATTAGTCCTGGTACAAAACGAATAAACAAATCTTATCTTATAATAGTCTTTCAAGTTCAGTATCTACAAGGTTTGCAACAGTAAAAACTGTGTAGAGGAAATAACTAAAGCCTTACACCCACATTTGTATATCACCATAACTGCCCACAATAAAGGTAGAAATGTTACACCCTAAAAAGTGGTACAAAATAACTTGAGTAGCCTACTATGTATAAGTGGAGTTTAAGCACTGTGGCTGGACAGTGGAAACCTGAAACATTTAAAAGTTTAATATATTTAGAGGCGCTGCTTCACATCCTGTTCTTCCTGACCTTGTGCCCCTTGCATCGACTGGAATCTGTGCCAAGAAACCTGTGTGCTAAAGTTGAGGTAAATTCAAAATATAATGTCCATTAAACATCATATTACTACACTGCCATGCGGTTTAGATTTATATCATTAAGCACATCTTATCAGACAAAATCTATGATACTTCAACAACAAAAACCTATGCATGCAAGTAAAGTAATTACTGATACTTAAAAATAGTACTTAAAGCAATATTAATTGATTTTTGGCAACTTGGGGTCAACAGAATAAGTTGTAAATACAACACTGACATATATCACCTTATAAAGTTAATATGATTTCTATACACATCCAACAGACATGTTAGCATTCATTTTTATAATTGTGTCCAATATCCACTCTCTGTTTAGCGCTAATTTGATCTCTCAAACTCTTATCTAGGAAATATCTGTCTTTTTAGTTCATTATATTCACCAACTAGTCTTTATCTGTGTCTGTCTGCTGTTTGGTGCTGAGCAGGTACTGCACAGTGAGTTTATCAGAGCATCTTTGCTGGTTTGTTTTGTTTTTCAAATGAGAGACCAGGACAGTGTGAATACTTTGTTCATATTACAGCAGTAGTCTAGTCCAGTCAGTTTTATTTATGTAGCCCAAAATCACAATCACATTGCTGTACAATCTGTACACAGTATGCAGTACTATTCATAGTTTTCAGTCACGTGACCCCCGCGCTGACCTGGAGGGCAAAACAGTAGACCAAGATGGCGGCTCATACTGGACTTCCCGTAGAGACATGACAAAAGCCAGTAAATTTCCCCTTGCACAGTTATTTAGAGTTATTGAGTTATTTCTGTCAACCATAGAAAAGGAACGATATGGACATAAACTGCAACTGTTGGGCACTTGTGATCCACATACAGCACCCGCTGCGGTATTTCAGCCATTAAAACCCGCCAGGTCGCTGCCAGAGCTCGACTTTGGTGACGTTTGCGTGTACCTTGTGGAAAATCCCTCACCTTATACTGCTGCCAGGATATCTGATATAGATGTATATGATTTATTATTAAGAAATTCAGTTTTCTGTCAGAGGAGTTAAGAAAATGGAATATTTTTGACAAAAATTGTCAAAACAATTAATTGATTATCAGAATACTTAGTCATTTATTTATTTATCTATTTATTTTCAAACGCCAGCTCATCCAATGTTCCAGATTTAATAATGTCTTTCAGCCTTTGGTTTTCCTCCCTGAGCTCATTACACTCCCTCTGCAATCTTTCAAACTTGTCTTTGCATGTTCTGTTGTCACACTGTTGTTGATCCTCAGCAGGTGGCGCAGGCTCAGCATCAGGCACTGATGACAACTGTAGGAGGACATCCACTGCGTCTCGCTTCTTCTTCTCCTCCACCCTGTCGTCCGTCATTCTGTTGTGCTGCTCATCATACCTCTCCATGTCTTTCTCTCTTCTCCTCTTCCTGGTGGCTGGTGTGTATGAGAAGACAGATGGTACCCAGTCAGGGTACAATGGGTCATCAGACTTGGCACCTATAATATAATGATAATAACAATTAAAAAAAACTTTATTTATACAGCACTTTTAAAAAATAAAGTTTACAAAGTGCTTTAACAAAACAAAGGCAAAGAAAGCAGAATAAAATGAAAAGAGTTTATGTCCAACAAGTTAGAATAAACGTTACTACAGTATGTGACATCAGTCCTGTGGACTAGCTGAACCCTCCTCTCTCCCTTAAACTACTGCTAACTACCGAAACGGAAAGTCAACCTTTCCTTTCATTTTAACTTAATACAACCTCAATTCCAAAACGTTGGGATGCTGTGAAACACGTACATTAAAACAGAAAGGATCAAATTAGTATATCTTTATGACAAACAAAGTGTATCAGTGTGAACACAAGCTTACAGGTCTGAAGGGATTTCCAAATCACTGCATTTTGAGTTTCTTTGCAGCTGACGCAGCATCCCAACTCCTCAGCTAACCAGCTAACTTAAATCATTAAGACCACTGCAGTTGGTCGCCTCGATACACGACAACAAACCATGTCAAAACGATTACACACAGATGTGACTTATGGCTAAAAATACAATAATTAATAAAAGTATGTACTTAGCTTACCTTTGATGAAGTGTTCGCTGCAAATGCGTGTGTATTTGGACGGCTGCCATTGTTTGCCCTCCCCGGGGACAGAGGTACGTCTTATGGCACAAATCCACAATCTCCTCCGCTCTGGGTTTTCTTTTTCGGACGGAATTCGGTAGAAGCACAGCCCAGGCTTGTCTCCTCGTCTGTTAGTGCATCCGATAGCACAACAACTATCCGGCATTTTGGCAAAACGAAACCGTTTCCGAACGAAATGTGCTTCCTCTGCTGGCGGGCAGCAGGAAATGATCTGTTGCCCTCCAAGGGGGCGTTCCCCTGGAGCGTGACGTCACGTGAAAACTATGAAACTGTGTTATTCCATCAAGAACACACGTGTGATAACTGTGTTATTCCATCAAGAACACACATGTGTGATAACTGTGTTATTCCATCAAGAACACACATGTGTGATAACTGTATTATTCCATCAAGAACACATGTGTGATAACTGTCTTATTCCATCAAGAACACACATGTGTGATAACTGTGTTATTCCATCAAGAACACATGTGTGATAACTGTGTTATTCCTTGTGCACTGTGCACTATAGTCATTCACAGTTATAGCTAGCAGTGTGGTCCTGACTGAATATCTTAAAAGGGGTTACCACAGAAATTCACTCAAGAGGGTGAAGCTATTTTAAAAGTTCAATGTACAAAATCTTAATTTATGACCAAATACCTGCAAAACATGGAGATTCTGTGACAGTCACAAAATGTATTTACACTGTTAATGTTCCCAGTGTAAAATAACACCTTGAGATGCAGACAGTCGAGTACAGATATTTTCCATATGCATTAGGAAGGATAACATGACGTACCTGACCTGAATGCAGCATCAGAAGTGGGTTTACTGCCAAATAGGTTTCACATACAAGAGCTGTGCCTTGGTGTACTGCTGCATAACAGTAAACATAGTAGGAGAAAATATGTAGAATGATACAAGCAAATTCTGCAAGTCAAGAAGCATAGATAGATAATAGAAAATTGACAATAACATGTAAAAAGATATTATAAAAACAATACAAATTAAAATGATTTTGTTATTTTAATCAAAGACATGTACATTTTTATACAGTTTTATTGGGCATGAATTAAAACCATTTCTAGATTTCTAGACTTTATGTTAATGTAAGTGTAGAGGTTGGAGGGTGGATGGGAGACAGTGTCAGTGGAGTTCATTGATGGGACCAGCTGCAGATGGGAAGAAACTGTTCCTATAGCTTGTTGTTTTGGACCGCAGCCTCCTGCTGGAGGGAAGTATCTCAAAAAGTTTGCGCCCGAGGTGAGAGGGATCAGTCACAATCTTACCTGCTGACCTCAGGGTCCTGGGAGAGTACAGGTTCTGGAGGGGTGGCAGATTGCAGCTGATCTACTTCTCGGCAGTGTGAATGATATGCTGCACTTTCTCTTTGTCCTTCCTTGGCAATGGCAGCAGCGAATAAGATGGTAAAGAGGAGGTGAGGACTGACTCACTGAAGGATCCACCAGGTAAAAGCAGAACACTGCTCACCCCTGCTGGCCATCAGAGGAGAATACAACTAGCAAAATAATAATAATAACAATAATAATAATAATAATAATAATAATAATAATAATAATAATAATGATAATAATAATGATAATAATAATAATAAAATATCCAAGAGAAATTTGGTGTTTATCAAAATATGGCATAGTAATGAATATTATTTGATGTAATGAACATCTCTGTCGGATAACTTGCAGTGTTACGGTTTTTCATTGTAAGCTGAGCCTACAATGACAATAAAAGCATTCTATTCTATTCTATTCTATTCTATTCTATTCTCTATTTTATTTTACAGTTGACAAATATCTCCCTCTCTCTATCCGTCTTGTGATCCCTTTAATTTCTGCTGTTCTAGTATCATTGGGTTGAGTCAGAGATGTGAGCACATCTCTTTTGATTTGACCACAAACATTATCCCTGCATGATCTAAATGATCTAGTGTTTGGAGAATATTTCCTCCTCTGCTTAAGACACTCCAAAGGCTCTTAAAAGTCTTCCTGTCTAATCCTTACTCCTAACTACTCCTCACCTTAGGAGCTCACTAAAGGGCAAATATGCTTTGTGAATAAGTTCTTCTATCTAGTCTAGTCTTGTCTTATCTAGTCCTAATTTCAAAGAAAAAATTGTAGAAAAAGTCAAAATTCTATTCTTATGAATACAACCCTGGGAAATGTTTTTGGAAGATGGGAACTTCACCTGAGTTTCAACTGAGGGAACCAGGGTCTACATTTAGTTCCTGGGCCATAGTTAGTCCTGGTACAAAATGAATAAACAAATCTTATCTTATAATAGTCTTTCAAGTTCAGTTTCTGTAAGGTTAACAGTAAAACTGTTTACAGGAAACAACTAAAGCCTTACGCTCTGTAATAAAAGCTTTCACATGCACCAGCCCGCATTTTTATATCACCGTAACTGCCCGCAATAAAGGTAGAAATGTTACACCCTGAAAAAGTGGTACAAAATCCTACTATGACTAAGTGGAGTTTAAGCACTGTGGTTGGACAGTGAAAACCTGAAAGATTTGAAAGTTTAATATATTTAGAGGCGCTGCTTCACATCGTTTTGCTCTAAACAAATTGGGGCCACAGAAAAGATTGTGACTCGCAAACAAATTCATCTTTACGCATTTTTATGACTTGGGACAGGTTAGTCAAAAGCATGGAAAACATTCTGTACGTGTATGGTGATCTGAATACTGTTTCACCTGACGCAATTTAGCACACTTCTGGATGTGGATGGAAACAAGCAGTCAATAATCACACAGATAATACCACAGAAAGCAGAACACACCTGAATGCAACTCATCAATGGTACACCCAGTTACTGTGGAGATGTTGTACTGTTTCCCCAAGGCTATGTAGTTGGAAAATCTCATGAGCCCATTGAGAGCAAATGCACTTGTCTTACTCCCACGCTCCACTGGGTGGTAGTGTTGCTTTAATAAAATCAGCTCAGACTACAGGAGAAAAGGGGATTCCTGTCAACAAAACCCAACACTAGAGGCCATGTCCATGACCAAGAGAACTGCTATCAGTTCTACTTAATACACCCACTACAGAATGAACCTTTGTTGTGTTGATCTTTGGTTGATAGTGTTACTGTGTATAGATAACATGGGTATTTTACTCAACATAACAATTAAAGCTTGAATCATACGCAACACAAATACTGGATGGCAAGCTGCACAGTGCTTCCTTCATTAATCTAACTTTATTACAATTGTTATTATGATTTAAATAATTGCAACATACACAATTCACATGTAATGGGAAATAAATCATACGATCTACTAATATATTTTATTTTGTTGGAAAAAACAAAACATGAGTTAATTACCAAGATCAGTTCATTCATTCATTCAGTTCATGCACATGTGTCCATTCAACTGAATTACCAAGATCTATGAACATAAGTTTCTATTCATAATACTGATGATGAGTCCTCTGTGGCGAGGCGCTTTGATACTCATAACCACAGTCTGAGTGAATTACATCATATTACATTGAGGCAGTGAAGATGCCACAGAGAGGTTGTAATAGGGCAGAATCTTTCTTTAAAGGAAGATTTTATTGCCTCTCGTGCTGTGTTGTTGTGATTTTCCGTGTTACATATATTATGAGAATGTTCTTGAAAAAGTTGTGGCTCCAACTGTTGGGATGTGCATGTGCTGATTGCAGTTACCTACACCTCACCTGTGTATATAAATTGTGAAATTGCCAATATACGCGCTGAATAATGGTGACTTACCTCTCTGTGTGGCAATATTAATAGTCAAATGGAAGTACTGTCCTTGTTTTTGTCTACTAATACTTGTGAAATGTAGTTTTACTGTTGTAGTACAACAAACCAGACATAGTACATTCTACAAGAATACACCCTCGCAAATAGAGAGCAAAGACAAAGATGAGTTGTTCGGCTTCAGAGTGTAGTCACAACAACTTGGACAGTGGCCTTTATGGTTTGAATCTTTATGTTTAGTGGAATAATGACACAGATGGGTCGGAAAACAGTCACATCAACCTAAAATATTTAATTGTTCACCTCTATTGAAACTGTCAGAACACGTTTATGGAGCTCCAACGTGCTCAATATTATCATTATATTATCAAAAGTCATATAATTGTGTAAAATAAATAATAATTTAGATAGATCCTTTATTGTCAGTACATATTACTACACAACAAAATTTAGTTTGGCAGCAATCCTTCATACTTAGCAGCTTAAATAAAAAACAAGTGAATATACAGGAAATAAATGAAATATGAATGTGTGAGTTATCTAAAAGATTGTTAAAACTCAACTCATTATTATTTGAGAAAAAATCCATCCAAAAATGAAAATTCAGTCATCATTAACCCCCCCCTATTCCAAAGTCAGGTGAAGTTTCATAGTTCACAAAATATTTCCGGAGCTTCACAGCAAAGCAGCGTTGTAGCATTCTCCTAAACAACTGAAGTAGATGGTGACTTGTTTTAAAACATATGAAACAACTGAAACAAAAAACTAAGGACTTACCTAACCAGCTAACAAGGCTGGGCTGTGAGCTTGGTTTATTACTAATACGAGATGTGGTTTGTGGTTTATGAGAACCAGGTCCCTAAAAAACAGTTTGAGACTCCTACAAATGTGGCTGAACTAACTCAGGCTAACATGCTGTAACCAGGCAAAACTGATCCTGTTTATACTAATGCAGATAATTTGGTTCTTTGAAAACAGATTGAGGATTGGTTTGTTAATCCTGAATTACGTTATCTTGAATAACAAAATACTCTTATTTTGAAATGAAGACAACATGAGTAGAGAGTTGAAACCATGTTCAGCATTCATATGAATAGCTCAGTGCTAATCATATCAATGCAGTTACATGAAGTAGGCGTGTTGGAGATGTGCAAGAGACTTTTAAAGGTCCAGACACCATCATACTTTGTTACATAGTGTGATTGGAGAATCAGGCCCGTAGCTACCATTGAGGTCATGTCCTCTGTATTTGTTTTTAAAATGTTTTAATATATATATTTGTTAAAATAAAGTCATGTATTGCTTATACTACTTAGTTGTTGAACTGAACAGCTCTGCATGTGTAACTCGTTACATTATGTGACACTACGGTAAGTGACGAGTTGCACGTGTACAGTAAGGTCCTTTCATTTAGACTGTTTTAGTGCAAGGGGGCAATATTTCACCCGACCAACAGATTCAAAACAGGTAACTACTGGTTACACCACAGTCACTGAAGCGGCAACTATGTTCATGATCTGAGCCCACAAACTATTACCATTTTCAGTGGCAAAAATATTAACAGTAGGAAATACAATATAATAAAATTACACGACATAACAGCAGCTTTGAATAACCAGTCAACCTACCTGCTGCAGTCATGCTGTCTGTTAGCACCTACTCTAAAAAGTGTCCCCTGCAGGTTTGCGCAAGGTTCATTATGATGAAGGGATTGCATCAGGTGGGGGGGGGGCATGTTCCTGAACCTTGCCAGCAGGGCTCGGATGCACGATATTCCTAAAATCCTGGCTGTCGCCCTGGTAATGACAAGCTTTTAGAAGGATATACATATAGGCTATATACTGATTAGGATTATAATCTAACTAAACAAGCTGGCAAGAAGAACGTGGAGACAATTGAAACCATCAACGCATAAATTGAAATATTGCACAACTCTTTAATTTCTGTCGAGCAACACTCATCAAAAGTGTTGAGCACCCTACCATAAATCAGACTTTAGGCTTAAGGACTTGTTACTATGACAACAGTTCATTTTGAATTTAAAGCAGCTTCAAAGAACCAGAATATCCAGACTCCTGTCAAATCTGCAACATTGAGTTCTGGATAACTTGGTTACCCACATATTAAGAACTGGCCCTGATATCTGTTCCTGTCTGTTTCAATTACGCAGTTCTAGAGGTGACTGTATGTAATTTGGACATTTGAAGTAATTTTGGGTTAAAACAAGAAAGCAATCATTGCAGTTTGGTCAACATGTCAACTTTACCCAGGGAAACTCACAAATCCTTTAGTTATAGGCTATTTAAGTGCTGCTGAAGACAAGAAATAAAACTGACAATCCTTTCATACCAGATTGTTGCAAAATAAAATAGATAGAAAATCACAGCTTCCACTAACATCTGTGTGTGCTTGTCTGGTCGTACGGTTGATGTGAATTCCAACCATGTGTAACTCCAGTCAACAGGCACATATTATCCGATTACACAAGTGACCATTGACTGACCTCAGTAATACACCAACACTGCCTCCGTGTGTTCTGACTATACGCCGCTCTGCATTCCAGACAAAAACTTGAAAAGAAGAAAAAAAAGCACTTAATTAATTGCCTGACATATTTTTCAGTCATTCTCCCAGCCAATTTAGTGGGATATGTCAATCAGGTGGATTAGGCTTGTTTTTCTGTTAGCCCCTGTGCTGACAGTGGGAAATGATTAAAAGGGGAGATTATGTGACAGCAAATTTGTGTTGATATCATTAAACTTTCATCATGGACTGGGTTTAAAGCTCTAAATTGCTTATTAACTCGGCTTTTTGTGGCTGTTCGCCTATCAACACTTCAAATGAGCCAGATATCAGAGCAGTCCCCCCAACCCGCCACATTCTCTGCTCTTATTTGGCTGTGGAAACATCCTTTGTGTGACTAGGAAAAAAAAACATGGACACATGTGCATGGATTTTCTCCCATTTCTGGTCCTTCTCTGCAGTGTTTCTACAGTCATACAAAGACTTTGAGGACTTTTGTCACAAATCAAACATGTCAGTAATTAATAATGTCTAAATAAAACTATCTAAAGTAACATTCTTATTATTTGGTTGCAGATCTGTTCAGTAACATTCTGTAAATGTGAATAAATATGAATATTGTAGGTTATTCCTGCTCAGAAAGGATAATTATGGTATTTACACGGGTCAGGGTAGAGCTGACTTGTGCTTGGAAGAGATTCTTGACAAAATCTGACCCCTCATGTGCCATACATACATTGAAAGAGTTAAACAATGTCAAAAGATGGAGGACAGGTTCAGTCAACCTGAAAACAATATTTCCTTGTTCTGCATTAAAATGTCTAAAAATAAATAGACATTTGTTACATATTATGTTGAATTGTGTACTTACAACAATTTTCAAATCCAGAGAAATCCACAAGTTAACTCAAAGTACTGGTTTGTTTCATTAGCCTGCCGCCGCTACTTCCAGGTTGGGGAAGTCAGCAACCGAGACTACATTTAAGGTAATAAAAACATTACCTCATCAGTCACACCAGGTAGATTTTCATCAGCAGTGGTGGTTGTTTAGTGGTGTATACATCAACAGTGAAGTGAATTTAACAACAGGAACATTTGTGTTTTTTTGTTACTCATGCAGTGTTATCTGCCCCAAACAGCCATTTTACTTTACCATACACTAGCCGTAACGTTAGTGAGATACGCCACACACTCTCGGTGTGTGTGTCTGTGTGGTTGAATTCAGGACAACTCTCTGTGAATGCAGTAGCCTACACACTAGAGACTCTGCTTCTCTCGCTTCTATATTTCCCATCCAGCTCCAGCTGGCAAAAGTTAAAAGTAATCTCTCAGCTCTCCTCCGGTCGGTAAACGATTCCGGATCAGAGCAGAATTCGGAGTGGCTCCAGGTGTTGATTCTATATATATATATATATAGACCCTCTGGAGAATCAACACCTGGAGTCACTCCGAATTCTGCTCTGATATATTTATATATATATATATATATATATATATATATATATATATATATATACACATATACATATATATGGTTTGGTTCATCACACAGACAACACTAGACATTTGAAACTGGCCCCTGTTGTTTAAATAGGATGTGTATATTCACACTCTTTAATCGTTAATCATCACCCTGTGCTGAGGTATATCAGACTCTAATCATTGAAATATTCCTAAATGTTTATCAGACCTGACTGAAATCTGTTTCAGTATCATGCACTGTTTCTTTGTCCTACTCTTACTGCCGCGGCATGTCTTCATTTATTGCTACTGTGTTGCACCATAACCTTTCTGAAGGTCACTGAGCCTCAGATATTACAGCAGAGACTTATTTTCTTTAGTGATGTAGCATTCTGTAAAAACTTTTCCTGAAATCGTTTTAAATGTATTAATACAATTATATTATTTAAATGAAGAAAAAAATATCTTTGAGGATAACTCAGAAATGCGTCTGTTTCTTTTAGTGTTTAATTGACAGTTGAGCTGGCAAGATAAAAACCCTATGGGGCATAAAGACAGATTGTAAATATATTTCTGCTGCTAATTTACAAGCTAATGACAAACATCGTTAGCATAATTGTATCACTGCATGTTTTTGAGATGCTCAGTGTGCTACAGCTGACTAGCAAACTGACATTAGCAGTTCACCTTCCCCCTGTCGATCTGGGAGAAAAACATCTCATTCATTTTCTGTGTGACTTCAAATGTAATAACACAAAAATAATAAAAACAGAATCAAAAACATATGTAGAATGCAACTGAAGTAACACTACCACGACATTTTTTGACATGCATTCATATTCATGCTGTCTTGTACACAGATACTGGAAACTGTCATGAGATGGTGAATTGTTTTTCTTTCACTTTCCCCATTGCTCATGGGCCTCAACAAATCAGACAGACCAATAAAAAAAACAATATTAATTTATGAAACTGTGTGTCTAAGTAGGTGATCCTTTACCATCTGAAAATATTAGAGGAGGGGTAAAAAAAAGACTGGAACTGAACTTTCAGCTGAAATGAAATGCACCTCTGGGTTTGAACATTGTTGGAAACATTTGGGATAATGTAATACACAACTCAACAAAATATATTACGAAGGTCTAGTCATTGTTAGACATTAGATAAGGAAATGTTACATATTATATATTTTACTGTTTGGTAGAAAAATATGACCATCACAAATTCCAAAAGCCAAAGGTGATGTCTTCAAATTATTGTTTGGTCCAACATGAAAAAAAACATTCAGTTTGCAAGACTGATTGGAAAAAATGTCACTTTTTTCACATTTCATTGACCATTTTCTTTTGAAATCACTATGAAGAGGCCAAACCTGCTGACTGACTGAAGCAAAGATGTTAAAGAAATGTTAATAAAAATACTGAGAAATCAATAAAAATACAGGCAATTGTTGTCTGTAGAAAACAATGAAATTGAATATGATTTCTCTCAGTCACAATACTGAACATGTACAGTATGTATTTATATGGGCAAATGACAGACAGGATGAACTCCTTTACTGAGCCAGGGTGAGCAGCATTTACTTTCATTTACCTAATCCTAACTTGGCTAACTGACAATTAGCTGTGGCTCGTCTATATAGGAACACACAGTGTGTGGTGCGTTCAGCCTGGAGGCCAGACATCCTACACCATGGGAACATCTCTTTACCTTTGTTTGGTCTGTCAACACATCATGTCATAATTTACTTAAGACAATAGTGCTTCAGACAGCAGCCAGCCCAACCTGTGCAGAGAAGTTCTCCCAGTGTAGGCTCACCAGTTGGTCTAGTGCACGCATGCATGCACGCACAGACACACACACACACACACACACACACACACACACACACACACACACAGGAGGTGGGAAAAACTGCCGGTTCATCCTCAGGATGTATACAGATACAATGTAACACCAGAGACAGGATCGGAAACTGCACTCCTGTTTTTAAAGAACCATCATAGTTAGGAAGAGGAACAAAGAACTTTTGTAACACAGCACCCTGTGGCCATATTAACAATGCACAACAATGACTCTGAACAACTGATCACATTTCTACATGGCCGTCTGAATATCAGAATCAGAATCAGAATGAGAAATACTTTATTGATCCTTGAGGGGAAATTGCTTGCGTTACAGCTGCTCCCATTCAAAAGTATTAGAAAATATGCAGAAAAATAAAAAACTATATATAAGCAAGAATAATAAAAATAGAATAAAAATATAAGAAATGTACATTCTACTAGAAATATATCTATATATACAGTGTAAAAAATAATGCTACAGTTGAAATATGGGTTATTGCACATTATTTTTGTCATCATTAAGGAAGGATAGAAGGATTTATGTGTCTTATCTGAACAGGGCCGCCCCTGGCCAAATTGGGGCCCTAAGCAGAATTTTATTTTGAGCCCACCCCCCCCCCCCCCCCCCATTACAAAATGACTGTATCATGAAAGGCCATTTAGGTTTACAACCTTTATTAGTAGGAACAAATCAAATGAACTGCCTCTTTCAACAATGGAACAAGCCTTTTACAGATGCAGGCTGCTTCAGTAGACATGGTGCTTGATGGCCCTTGTGACGTACTGGGCGCTGGCTCCGTGTCACCCTTAGTAACAAACTTAAGCATTGACCCTGTTATGACAAGAAATCCATCATACAAGCAGATTATTAAGATTTGTTTCGGTCTTAATGGTAAATTACACAATGAAATTAATGTAAACACTAGCCTCACAAAGATTAAAATTAATGCAAATAATAATTATATTCATTATGATTTTATTTTATTATACTATTTTAATCCCACAAGGCGGCGCCCAATGAGCATTGTTAGGGGTCGGTGCCTTGCTCAAGGGTACCTCGGCAATGCCCAGGATGTGAACTAGTATTCTCCATTACTAGTTCACATCATACTTTTTTTTTTTTTTGTCTGAGCGGGACTTGAACCGGCCACATCTGAGCCCCCAAGCCAAGTCCCTACGGACTGAGCTATTGCCGCTATATGATACCTCTATATTTAAATATTTTTATATACTTATTTTTACATTTTGTACTTAGGTTCTATATTCCTATACTGCTGTTTGCTGCTGCAACGCTTTAAATTTCTCCATTGTGGGTCAAATAAAGGATTATCTTAAATTCACCAAGAGATGGCGACATTTTACCTCCATAAAAATAGCCCAAAACTTCTATTGATAGCATAGATTGATAGGCTATAAACCTGAGCCAACATACGACCACCAACTGGTCAATTAACCACTCCTTTTTCAACAGAGGTGAATGTATATGCAGTTAACAAGACATTCAATAAATGATAATCAGGGCCGCTGGAAAATTTAATCTCCAGTCCAGAATTATCCTCTCTTCTGTCTCATGATTAGCAGGCTAGCAGCTGGGGTGTTCCTCCTCTTGTTTTGACTTTGTCTTTCTTTTGCTTTCTCCCGATTCATATTGCCGTTTAGCGGCCATCTCTCCACCTGCATCCAACTGCCTGTCGGCGCATCTGACCGCTGATTGGTCAGATGCTGCGTGCTGTCAATCATTGCGCCAACGTGTGCGGTGTCAGATTACTCGTTTTTTTTTTTTCTCTCCTGCCTCGGGCTGACTTGGTGCTCTACGCGCGCCTCACGGCAGCGATGCGCATCCTTTGCGCATTTGCAGAGAATGTGTCCCCTTGCGCAAAATGGGGCCCCCCATGGATCGTGGGGCCCTACGCACAGCGCGTGTTCTGCGTGTAGGGAGGGGCGGCGCTGTATCTGAATCTAGTACAGTTAAAAGCTATTGTTTATTACTTAAGAAACGTTCAAAAACTGAACCAACACTGTCAACAAAATGTGAAGAAACAGTAGTGTTGATGTTCAGTCAAAGACATACTTTTTGTACCTCAAGAGGTGATAGTCTGACAGTTTGCTATATTTCACAAGCTCTCTTAGCTTTAAGTATAGTAAACTAACAAAATAAACTCACAAAATGTTAAGAAAGGAAATACTCTAACATCTCTTTTCCTTACTAAACAGAAGAATGCAACCATGCACCTTCTGACTGTTGCATGACTCTATCTCTCGTTTCATGCCTCTCCTATCCCTGTCTGCTGTGTCTTCCACCTTCAATGCATCAATATTCAGACAATAAAAAAGCCAAACACTTTTGTTAATGTCTCAACTCACATTAAGCAGTATGCTCTCTAAACCCATCAAGGGTTGGATTTCACAGCACATCAGAAAGGTAGTAATAATAATACAGGATTAGGCTGAAAAAGATTTCTGCCTGGCAGTTCTGCAACATATAATGGATGCGATGAGAACATCTGCTAAAGGCAGTGTAACGTATGTACAGTATGTGTATTTTTGTGTCAGCGATCAGTGGGAGAAAAGTGAGCATTGCTTTCCCTGCTACAGAGACCAGCTGAGGGCAGGAACTCTGCCAAGTGTGCCCTGTCTCATTTGCATGCATGGATGGCATAGTTTTAGCATAGTAATAGCAAAAAAAAAAAAAAAAAAAGTGTAGAGAACTAACAGGAGATATTTGGCAGCTGATACTCAGGGCCCAATTACAAGCGTTCGCCTGCATTCTCCTTTACTCGGGGGCTTTCTCATCTCTCAGCCCTCTGCTCTGCTCTGCACTGCTCTGCTTGGCACAGTGGGCCTATCTTCAAACTGTCAGCCTGTTTAGAGCTGGAGATTGCTCTGTGTGTGTATATGTGTGTGTGTGTGTGTGTGTGTGTGTGAGAGAGAGAGACAGAGACAGAGAGAGAGAGAGAGAGAGAGAGAGAGAGAGAGGAAACAGACCAGCTCTGCACTAATGAGGACAGGCACAGAGACAGTCAGAATCCTCTCTACTGCCTCGCCTCTGCCGCTCTTCCTGCAGGATGGAAACATGTTATTAGCTTTCCATATTCTGACTAAATGGGCAGGCTGGAGACCTGGAAGGTGCTCCAGAAAGGAGATTAAGAAAAACTGGACTTACTGTGAAAAGCCTGACTTCAGTAAACCTAAACTGTTGATTGGTTTAGACTGGTTTATAACTCAGCGGGAAAATTAACAATCTAATTAAAGCTGAATTAATCAACGATGCAACAAACCTCCACAAGATGAGGAGTGCAGAGTTCCACCTCAACATAAGGAGGACAGGTGTAACGGAACAAATGTGTTCTGCACATGAACAAAAATACATCTTCAACAGACTACTAACCGTATATACAATGCCAATTTAGCTAAGCGTGAAAGTTCATTCTTGTCCTCGGGAAGGTAAAAACACAAACAAAAAAGGACACCGGTCCTTGTTCTTAGAGCAGTTGGTAGGATGTATCATTCATTCATTCATTAAGATCTAGGTTAGCAATTTTATCAAGTGAATACATCATGCACTATTGTTGCTAAGCCCACTTAGCTAATGCTTCTAAAGCCTAGTCTGTCAGTTATTATGATCCTGTGTTACTTACACTAACAGAAGTTTCACCCATAATCTTTTCCCAGTGACCTCAAAAGGAAACTCGTGGATGAAACCAGCAGGTTAGCCACCCTTTATGGTGTTTACCTGGACATCTCAAAGTCAGGTTAGCTGTTGCTGAAAGGGAATAAATATGGGCTTGGTTGAGCTATCAAATGCACATTGCCTACTCATTGTTTTCCCCTCATCAGCCTGCAATGCTACAATGCATATTTTTGTGTTGTCCCCCCTCCACTCCATGTCAGTGGCACTTGGCTTTACATTGCTCTGGTTGTTGGAGATGGAGGTGTGGCCACATGAGGAGAACCCAAAGCATCAGGGTGGTCTCTTTCAACATATAGCTATGCTTTAGGGTCAGAAGCAGCTCTTCTGGACCGAGTCCTATGCAGCATCTTCGTCTCCATTCGAACAACAAGAACAACCCCTACAGCTCCAGTGAGGAGAGAAATGATTGAGTCACCTGGGATCTCAGTAAAGAACAGAGAGAGAAGCTCCCACAGGACCGCAGGTCAATATCAAAACAGACAACTGCTCCTATTTACACACTATTTCCCGCAGGCAACATCAAACTGACCTAGAAAGAGAAAGCTGGAACAAAAGACTGGAGAGAAAAAAAGTATTGAGTGGAATTCAAACTTAGGGCTCTGTTTTAATGAAACTAGGAGCAAGTGCAAAGGCAAGCAAAGCTCATGGCACAATTAATGCTCACAGTGTGGATGGCCAGAGGCTCCAGTGCAGCTGTTACTTAGAACAATGTGAGAAAGAAGCTGCTCACCCATTCTGCATCCTTCTCCTCCTGCTCTGTTGTGTGTTCAAACCTGTTCAAGAATGTCAGGGTTTTTTTTAGCAGTGATGCTGCTTACATTAAGATTGTTGATAGTGTAACACATGTAGCTTGTATCTGTCTATCTGTATATGCTTATGAACAATGTGTGAAGAGAATGGTCTCTTAACTCTTAAATGACTGCAACCCTTCATGTGTTTTAGCAATGCTAGCATGGTAACCTGACATGCCAGACTGTTTATTACACAGAACAATCTGGGAAGTCGACTTAGAAACTTTTTGGAAAAACTGTTTGGAAATACTTGGCTTGTGACTGGACAAACCGTCTGTCTATCACAAACTAACCTAACCAATCAGATCAACATCAGAGTGCACAACTACCAGCGGAGCCAGTTAGTAAATCAAACTCTTACTGGAGCCAGTTGAGAGAAAGGTGGAAACAGTGCCGTTCTTTGCTCTTCTTTCAAATAAATATCAGCTCCAGTTCTAACTGATGCTATAAATACTAACTGCTGAAGAGCGGCCATTGCTGTTTTCAAACAGTCACCTTAACCATGCCTGTAGCTGCCAGTAGTTAGGACACTGATTTGTCCAAACCACTGAGGTTAGGCTGCAAGAGCATAGTTTGAAGCTTGGCAATATGGATGTGTGAGATCACATGATCAGGTCATGCACACAAATCGTGACGTCCAAATTTATCTCAATAAACAAAGGATGTGGAAAGCATGTGTGACAAGCCATTCTCTTTGAGTAGTTAAATATATATTTTCCAATAAAATTTCCATTCCTCTGAATTCCTTCCTTGGCCTGTCCCATAGGCAAACATGTAAATTACATAAACAATAGGATATTTGGTCTTCCATTGCTGCATGAAGATTGCTGTATGATTAGGAACACATCATATTTTATCTAGCACTGGGTTTTGGCCTCTGAGTGTCACATCTGTTCACAATTAGCTGGGAGACGAAGGTCCGGCTGCGGTCAGCCTGTGGGGAGGGAAATCATGAGTTCATGATCTTTAAGGGATTAAAGCTGCATCTTTGGAGAAGCATCTGTGTGTGTGTGTGTGTGTGTGTGTGTGTGTGTGTGTGTGTGTGTGTGTGTGTGTGTGTGTGTGTGTGTGTGTGAGAGAGAGAGAGAGAGAGAGACAAAGAAGACCCCATCTGTTTCTACATCTGAGTGTCTACTTACTTTCCTGAGGACTTCCAGGCTTGGTACCCCTCATCACATGCTGTAATTCACAACATGGGTTGCAACTGCAAAACTATTTCCCACTCTGTTGTTGTCTATTGTGTACTGCATTTCACCCTTGATTCCAAAAAAGTTGGGAAAAAATATATAATACAGAGTGTGATAAATTGCTAATCCTTTTAGACATACATAACTGAAAACAGTACAGAGACAATATATTTAATGTTTCACCGTATGAACGACAAACCAAACACTGGCTCTAAAGAGGGCCTTTTGAATTTTTTGCGTTTTTAGCGGCTACCGTAACTGAGGGTGAGACAAGGGGTATTTGATTGGTTGCGGTGTGTAACATGAACACTCGATGCCACTAAATCATTCACACTGGCTATGGATTTGCCCTGGGCTGAAACTGGGTACACCTTGTAATACCCATACTGTATTTATCAATCATGGCAAGCTTACGTGGGCCACATCTATCGACCGCTCATATGTTTCTTTCTGGGTCTGGTGTATTCGAAACCCAGATTCTAAGCAGTCAATCAAAATTACAATGGTTAACAGATTACACTATCCAGTTTAGGGTACGCTGGGCTCAGTTTACTGCTGGCTCAGCCAGTTTTGTGTGTGGGACCCACATGAGTTAGCAATGGCCTGGGGCCCCAGTTGAGCAACTGATTAAATCTTCCTCTTATACTTCAAATTTCAACCTACAAAATGACCAATTTGGGTTGCTAAAATAGAGCCCAAATACTAGCCCTGTGACAGGATTTGAGTGTTGCACAAATAAAATGAATAATTGCCTTGTAGTTCTTGCTTTACACAAGCAACTTTTATTTAAATGGGTGGAGAAGATATCAAATGTTTCACACCTTGCTGAAGTAACTGACTGAAATACATCCGGCTTATGTTTGTGGCATGGAGCGACTTAGGCTGTGCATTGTTGAGTCAAAACAGATTCAAACTCGACCTCATTCTCAGTGCCAACCAGGGCTGGTTTGTGTTGCAACCCTGAAGGTCCAGAATAACACAAAGCCAAAGCTGAAAGTGACTCTCAGAAGACAAGAGAAACGCCCTGAGGGATGCAGTCATCTGGGATTACTGGGCTGGAGAGTCAGCATATCATATTGCCATTTCCTTGTCTTTTACTTCTCACTCCTGTCAAAAGAGAGTTGCTTCAGCTGGATGTGCTGAGGCTACTTACTCATATCTGTTTCAGCTTAATGTCTGAAAACTGAAGTTTCATAAGAAAAGTTATATTCAGTGGTTTCTCCAGCCATGTTAATGCACTCTTTAATTTGCTCTAAAACTGCACTCAAAGACTTTCACATTCAGCCATTTAAAACAACTCAACGTTGACAACGTAGTTTGAGTTTGAAGGATTCCGACCTTTTAAAGTCAGAAAGACGAGCCAGAGCATGTTTTGAGTAAGTGTATTACAGTCCTGCCTAACATAGCAAATTGTTACAAATAATATTAAGTTATGTTCATTTTTAAACATTACTATAATTTGAGTAAACCAAGCAGCTACAGGCCTACCTATAGCTTGTAGTAGCCCCATTTCCTGGCAGCGGCAAGATCAGGATTTGGTGATAAACTGAAGCTGGGATTTAGGGATAGATTAACCTACTGGTAAGGAGCAAAGAAGGAAAGAAGGCAACAGTAATACCCAATGGCCTTCACTAAGGTCATCAAACAACAACTATAAGGAACTATCAGTAAACACTCAGTCTTTCAACTGGTTTAAAGCGCTGAAAAAACCTGGTGGACCTTGGGTTGAGTTTTTTGGTAACACAAAGTACCTCTAACATATCTTTCACACATCTATCACATTTTAAAGACCTATCCTTTGACCTACCATGATTGCTGTAGTTTTGCACACTCACAGTTTTTTTGGCATTAAGTGTGTTAACTCTCAGTTTTACATCCAAATGAAGTTGTTTATACAGTATATTGTAGTTAAATTGTTTGCTTGTCTATAACCTGTCTGAGTATGTGTGTGTGTGTGTGTGTGTGTGTGTGTGTGTGTGTGATTTATGGTAGGGCGCTTGACAGAAATCAAAGCTTTTACAAGGAACTTAAATTTTTGTTGATTCTGGCGCCCCCTGTGGACAAAAGTTGTACCACTAGGCTACAGAGCAGCTTCTTTCTTCAGGCTGAGACCCCTCCATTCATCCTCAGCACTCCGCCATGAAAAAGAGTTTTTATAACTTATCTGACCTGGGTAAGCCGGAATCTGACCAGCTGACAGACATCAAGAATAACTATGAGAACTTTATAGAAATAGCCCATATTTTTTCGGATGGTCTCATTTGCTTATGTAGGCATTAGTAGTAACGAGACGGATTCATAACCAGTTAAATGTGACATTTACCATACACACATGGAAGGAAAGTGTCAAGCTACACTCATGACAGTGCCCTGCTATAAATCAGGCTTTAGGACATCTCCTGCACATGTAGTCCTATATGTTGCTTATGAGGGTAACCCAACACAAACCCAGCTACTGTCACTGACTGACAGTTAGCCCATCCTGGACCACGCCTTAATTTCCACAGCACTATATTAATGCATTCCTGCATGGACTCTTGGCATTGAATGTTACTCCATTATTTATACACAGTACACAGTAACAATGAATGGCTATTGCTTTACAGAATATTGGAAACTTTTTTACACTCCATGTAATTCACAGTATTTGATACAGTTCACCCGTTCTTACTGCATGGTTTCAACATGATTACCTGATCTGAATCCATATTGGCTGTTATCAAATGTTGTTACCAGATTGCAGCATCCTCTTTGAAACAAGAGGCACTGGGGTTTAAGTTAGGAACACTGTGCTCCAGTGAATGAACACAGCACCACACTGAAGACTCAGTGGGAAGAACAGTTTATTCACAACCAATCACTGCAATGTGTAGCAGGTCACAGCTTTGTTTATCAGTAACACAGTATTTCTTTCAGAATACCAAAACACTACACATCTTTAACATCAGTGGTTGGGCAGACACACATACACTCATAGTAGACTGTGTTGACAAGAATCTTACATCTTAGTCCCATGCTCTGCATGTAATTACACTCTTCTTGAAAACCCTCCAACTTTGTTTATATGAGAACTGGCCGAGAGTGCTCTCACAGCCTGCTAATGAGCAGACATGGGGATATAATACTAAAACTGAATATGTGGAGCGACACACATACACTCTATCTCCTCTCTGAAGGCTACCTATCAGAAGGAAGTAGCTGGAAGCCTGCTGTGTTTTATTGCTGGTCTCTGAGCCCTCGTGCAGTCTAGGGATTGTTGAGTTTAAGCCAATTAACAGACTGCACATTACAGCCAAGCAAAGGTAGTTATGGTAACATTATGATAAGACACATACGCTGTCGTTTCATAGGAATTTCTGTATCATGGGTGTAAATTTGCAAATGTTGCTCTGCAGTCTTTTCTAATTATCGCGCCATGATTGCTAACCCGGAGACCTCAGGGGAGCATGCAGAGGGAAAGATACAGATGGCTCTGTTGAAGGCAGTACACTTTGGTAGCATAAGTTAATGAGCCCTTGATACAGTCAGTGTGGTGAGGTGATCTTTGCACTGATGAATGTTTTATATATTTAATGTTATTCATTTGTATATTTGACAGGGACAATGCACAGCTTCTTAGCTGTACCAGAGTTAGCTCTATGTTTACAGCTTTAGTCCCTGGGCAAGAGAGATAACATCTCTGTTACTATAGTTAACATATTCATATATGCTTACATAGTACTTGTCTGCAAAGGTTCTACATTGTGCTAGTGAAATTAAGATAGGGTTAGGGTTAGCTAAACTTTTAGTAGTAATTTTCATTTAAATGACATAATGCTTTATAGTGTTTTCTTTTCCTTCAGTGTTTTATATATTCTCATACATATGAAAGGTCTTGAAAGTTGAAGTGCCGGAAATGCCTTGTCAGCAGTCCCATCTTTAATTCCGTGACTTCATGACATCACACTACGTCACCAACCCAAACATTTGCATAGTTTATGCCTAGTGGCTACTTTGGCGCATAAGAAGTTCCTCAGCAGATCTGACCAATATGACCAAATCCAGTCTGCGCTGATTGGTAAGATCCAAATGGGAGGGTCCTTAAAGAGACAGGAACTAAAACAGAGTGTTTCAGACAGTGGGGGAATACAGTAGAGGCGTGGAATTTCTTGATTGTGAGATGCATCAATGCAGAGACAGAGCATAATCAAGAGTCTGCCACTGATGTTGATTATCCGGCCTCAGCTGGACGATAAAGTTACGTTGCGATGTTGCTCCCATGCTTTGAACTGTGGGCTTACGTTACTTAGGAGGGATGTCGGAGGGAGGCAGAGATCATCTGCGAGTGATAAAATAAACTCAGTATTTTTTAAAACGGACATCTCGGGGCACATGTCAGATTTTATGACCTTGCTGGGAAGCACGAACTGGACGAGACCCACGCTGAGCGTGACTTCTGCCTCACAACAATTACTAATCATGTTAGTTATTTTCACCTGAAGCTAATGTCTGTAGCCATAAATAATAACTGTTACAGCACATCCAGCTAATCGTCCAAGATCTGAGGAGGCGCTGTCAACTTTGTTGTCCAACTCTGAGAGAGGTGTGTGTAGCAGAGTCAATAGATGCCTTAACTTAAAGCTGCCCTGTGAAAACAGTATTATTGTAGACAAACATGAAAAGCAGTGCAGATGGGTAAATGTTTTATTTTTTAATGTTTATTTATTGAAAAGATGCAGCTTTTATTTTGTAGACTGCTGTAGTCTGATTACTGGAAGGACTTTCTGAATAAAAGGGGAATTTAAATGATAAAAATGTAGCCATGTGCAGTAATATAGATCATTGAGGATCTACACTGAGATGCATCGCGATGCATCAAGAATCGTTTTGCATTTGAATTGTTGACAGCTGAATCATAATCGAATCAAATCGTGAGGCCAGTGAAGATTCACACCTCTAGACCACAGTGCTGCATCACTGGGCAGTAAGAGAAAACTGATTTGTTGTGTGCATGTCCAGTTCCAGCCTCTCTCTTCTGGTCAAAGGTATAGATACCCCAAAATCTGAACCAACCAAGAAAAAAACCCACTTAGTCCCATGGCAATACTCTCATTCAACAAGACATGTGGGCTTTAGTCTTTGTACATATATGGGGGATGTGAAATAAATGGATACAAAGGTGATGTGCAGTGATGTGCAACTGTTCATTTTTGACATTTTTATGACATTTGTTGACATGCAATTTTTTTGTCTGCCTGGACTTGACGACATTGATGATGGCTGCTACAGATGATCTTAGGCTATCTTTGTCTATGTCTATTTGATGTGTTCGTATGTTCTTTCCTACAAAATTGCCCCTCAGTAGACATTAAAGTTTTCTAAATCGAAGTCTAATATGGCCTCTATCTTACAGATTGAAATTATGATATATATATAAAAAAACAGATCTTAAAAAAAATAATAAAAATAATACATATATTTTATACAGCGCTTTTCAGGGTACACAAAGACACTTTACAGGTTAAAAAGCAGAATAATAAACACAACACACATCTTGGGATGTGATCACTGCGATGCAAAAGACATTGGATTTGTTTCTCATTGTTTTATTCTAAACATAACAAGCCAAATACTGCAGTCAAAACTAAGCGACAGGCAGGGATAAACCAAGCTTTAGAGAAAACTATTAACTATTTCAAACGTCAAAGTAATCCGTCTTAATTTATTTTATACTAAAAAATATCAAGCAACCAATTCAACAAACAAACACAGTCTCGTCTTCGGAAAATCTCAAACTGTGTCAATCACAAGAGGCTCAGTTAGCAGACTCTGCCATGCTGGTTGCTATGGAAACCGAGTGCTCATGCTTCATACCTGCCCCTGTCCTCACTCGACTTTATGAAAATTTTAACATAGACTTTAACAGTAAATGATTTTTTTTAAAGCAAACCCACTAAATTAAATATACCTAACAGTCTGTTCTGCAACAGATACTAGTAGTAGTCATATTTTTTACATTGATAGTCTCATTGCGGTTGGTTGCCCTGACAAGTAATTAATGCAAGCTTGAGGAAAATGTTATCCTCATATTTATATACATTATGCAGACCTACTGGGAGAACAGACCTACCATACTGGGAAATCTAGATTGTTTTTGACATCCATAGCACAGCGCTATTTATTTAGTTTCAATACAGCTGTCCCATAAGATGATATCCATTAAAAAATGTTACTTAAGCTGCAAAAAATGCTTTAATTCGCTGGCTGGACCAAAAAAACTGCCTGTAAAAGTGAACAAGGTCCAGAGCTTGGAACCTCAATAGTAGATGAGGTCCTCACCAGCACATGGAAAAAACAGATGTTAGTGCAGGGTGTAAATGCACACAGGTATGCATTGCAATTAGAATGAGATTGGCCGGAGCATATTTGCATGTGGTCCTGTCCTAGGATGTTCCATATTGTTCTGTCTGTCAGCTCCTCTAACCTACTCAAATGACAATGCAGAGGAATTGAGACAACAAGAAGTCGTGGCCCTTGATCAGATGACATTATCCGGAGAATGTACGGATAAAGATTGCATGTTCATATCATTGTGAAATGGCTCTGCTAATCTGCCTGATGATACTGATAGCGCTTGTGTACAAATGAAACATGTACCCTGATGGTGACACTAGATGAGAAGTTCAAGGTTAAACGCACAATATTTATATTCTGCTGCTAGGGGTCTCTCAGTAACAGCAAAACAAAAGACATTTGCAGAGTGTTGTGTGAGGAGGGCTGGACGGACGAGTGCAGAGGCTCTGCTAGGCTGCTCAGAGCCAGCCAGAGGGCTCAGTGCAGAGCCAGACCTTCTGGAGGGATAAACACCTGCAGTCATATCAGATTCTGCTCTGATCCGTTTACCAACAGGCGGAGAGCTCAGAGATTACTTTTTAACTTTTGGAATTAAAAAGTGGATTTATGTTCACTCTCACTCACTTTATCAACCTGATTGCAGCAGCGATCTGCAGAGGCGACCTCCATTGTTGGGTGTATCTTTATTGTAATGTTGACTGCTGACTGGAGGACCAGGAAAAATGTACTCTACTTTATGAATGTAATGTTACAAAGAGGAGAGGGGAAAAAGAAGAAAGAAAACCACTGTTGCCGTTGAGTGCTGAGTTTAGTGAGAGGTTGACCTGAATTCAAACAAACACACACACCCTCAGTGTGTGCTCTTGCTCGCTTGCTTATGGCTAATGTACAGGAATGTATCTGTATATATATATATATATATATATATATATATATATATATATATATATATATATATATATATATATATATATATATAAATACATATATATATATATATATACATATATATATAAATACATATATATATATATATATATAGAGAGAGAGAGAGAGAGAGAGAGATAATTTAACAATAACATTGACATTTCCGTCTTTTAACCAGTGTTTGTGGGCTCTCCACAGGGCTCTTTCAGTACAGGAATTCTCCATCTCAGACCACCCTGCACATGCACACCACAGACCACTAATATTATAACCATTCAGATAACTGGGCTTTGTTTCAGTTTGTATAGACTAGTACAAATAAGGAAAATGCCAAATATGTATGCCTAACCAAAGTATGAAAGCTCTACAAATCAGCTCCGCTGTAATCTAAAAACCACTCCATTCCACCAGACACCAGGACAAAGTAATAACTAAATAGCTAGGCATGAAACCACAGCTGTGTTGACAAGCACTATGGTTATGCTTGTCCATATAGCAAAAAGCTATATCTGTACTTCTCTAAGTAACAACAGATTTTATGGATTCATCTCCAAAATGCACATGCTGAGGGGTGCATGGAAACAAAGCAGGGTCTAATCATGAAATCTTCTTTAGTATCAAAAGTAATGTAGTGTTTGCTTGTTTATGCTTAGTGCACAGAGAAACTGCTAGTACCTCTGCACACAATTATTATTAATCATTATAATTATCTCACTTCACAGCATCATTATATGTTTGGTTTACATCTTGTTGTAATAGTATGATGCAAATCTGTGCAAATCTTTCTTTCCACTTCATCTTTGGTGAACTTTGACATTTTACTCGACATTGTAATTAGCAAACCACCTTGAGAAAGCTGAGCTGAAAGAACATCGAACAACCTCGCAAGTCATCGTACTAAAATAACTTGTTGATATTTTATAGTATGGATTGAGCAGATAATGGTGAGGCAACTGTATGACTGATCGTTACACATATTCCCGTCCAGACCATAAACAGCAGCACAGGAATAGACGCAGACCTCCACCCAACACAGCTAACAGGTAACTAGCAGTGGTTGAGCTCCGTTGCATCAAGTTTTATAGACAGTAATGAGACAGGGGATTAAGGATTTTGGACCATCTGATTGGTTGGCCAAATAATTTTTGACTACAGGGCTGTGTGTCTGACACTGGTGAGCAGTATAGGGTCCCAGTAGTGGATCCAGCATCCAAGTGCCCGATTCCAGACTGTCCATTCTCTTGAGCTGATGGCAGAGCACTGGCTGGACGTAATCACAAAGCTTTTCTGCTGGAAGCCAGAAGCATCACTTGGGTTTATTTTCATTGTCCAACTTTTGTATTGAGTCTCAAACTGTTTGCTTTTTATTTGCTGCTTTTTGTGGAGACTTTGAAGGACTCATTCATCAGTAGTTGAAACGGGGGCTTTTATACTTCCAGAAAAGTAGTACCATCTAAATATAAAGCAAGGAATCTCTATCTGTCGGTCTGTATTTACTTTGATCATCATGAGAACAGTTCATACAATCTACTTTCACACTTGGCAGGTTTGTTGCTGAGGACCCAAGGAAGTGCAGTGTCGAATTTGGTGCAAGTTGGACACGCAACACATTCAATATCAATTCATTTTGAATAACCAGTAAACACTGCTCTGTGCAGCAGCGGGGAGCGGCTTTAGCGCTGTAGCTTTATGGCTCTGCAGACTGAAGCTGGGCTCACAATACAGGACTTTTAAAATCCTGATATTTAAACCAGGTTGTGTCACACACACAAGGCGGAACTCCAGATTTTCTTCTCCCTAATCTTGAACATGTACACTCTACGAGATGAGTACAAGAGATCCCTCTCACATGATCGAACTGGAAAGCAGACATAAACAAATGGAGATGAGCATAGTGCAACAACTTGCTGTAGTAACACATTGCAGTGTGAAAAACAAACAAAAGCAGAATGTCAAAAGAGTCTGGATTCGTGGGTAGACACGGTCAACACTGGTTTCCTATTCTTCAGAGAGAACTGGAGGTGAGATTTTACATTTCTGATAACAATAGTATGCTAGCTAACATTAGCCTTAAGGGCTAGAATATTTACTGTTGCTTGGCAGCACCGTCAGCTGCTCTGGGATGCTTCCCTCTAACTGGTTGCTGTGGTCTGGCTCAGAAAGCACAGATGTAACCAGTCAGCTTTTAAATCATAAAAATCTAACATGTTTGATATTATTGGTGCGGCCCGATGAGTCTTTGAGCAGGAGGCTGGATCTGTCGGGGGGCGACACCCGTTCCGACGGTCCGCCATTCCGACCGGGTTATGGTTAAGGTTAGGGTTTCAGGTTCGGAATGGCGACCTTTTTTCAAAAATAATTAAGGGCCGGCATTCCGAAACATGAAAGTGAACGTTCGGAATGGCGGCCCTTCGGAATGCCGCCCTGGACCCGGATCTGTCAACACCTCACCTCATTGCCAGATCATCGTGCCGAACAGCATGTTTTTCACGGCACTGCACTTGTAACTTTAATAGTTCCACTGATTAGAACTGAGTGACCTCAATGAATCTTCTTAGTCTAGCTAAGACATGTTGTAACCAGGCCAAAGCCTTTAAATAAAGAGTTAGAAAACCAAGAAAAATGAAGCCAGCGCATAAAGGGCTTTAGGTGTGGTTCCATCCTTTATGAGCTACTTACCCAAGTAGTTCATTAGTTTGACTTTTCTAAGTGTAAAGCAGGACTTCCATTTCAGTCAGAATGTTTTTAGATTTTCCAGCCCAGCTTTCTGTGTTCAGTGAGCCTTCAGCTTTCTCAGGCGGAAAGAAGTGAAGCTAGGGCTCAGTTCACCTAGACAGCCCAGCCCCAGAGAGAAGATCTGGGTTGAGAGAACTTGAGTGGCGAGCACTACATAGGTGTGGAAGATACAGAGCCAACAAGGCTAAAGAGCAGGGGAGGAGGGGTGGAATAAAGAGGTGGAGTGCAGCTTTGGCTTGCATTTGACAGCTGGCAAGCTGAAGAGAAACACAATACACCAATGGGAAGACCACAGAGGGAAAGAGACGTGTGAATGCACACGTAATGAGTGTAATCATCACTTTATGAGTGTTTGTGGTTAGGGTTAAATGTTTATTAGAAGGGACCCATACAGAAATGTTTTTAAGTTTAAAAATGAGCAAGAAGCTGGATTAATAACTAGATAGATAGATGATAGATAGATACTTGTCATGAAAATTACATGGCCACACAGAGCTGACATCTACGCCAGGCTGGTGGAGCGCTGCCCTGACACACCTTTGAAGTCTGAGCTCAGCTTTTTTCTCACCACTGGAAAATCTCCCAGTCTCTCTCACACACATCATATCTCATCTGTGCAAAGCAGAACACAGCAGCAATCATCACACTGTCTCCCTGCACAGGCCTCACATAGGCACAGTGGGAAGTGAAACAGTGATGAGTGTTTCTCTGCACATGTGAGACGTCTAAAGCATTAATCCTGCAGCAGCTCTGTCTGCTGTGCATAGGTAATCATTGCATTTTATTATCCATCTACAGTGGTGTCACTAGTCAGAGCCTCAGCATTGCTGCATTCATCTGTTGATGGTGGTTATTTTGTGGAACTTGCCTGCCTCATAATCACTAATAGAAAGATGGAGGCAAAGACACACACGCCAGATGTACACAGGCGTGTGTGTCTTTGCCTCCATCTTTTAAAAATCAACAATCAGCTCCTTGGCTTTGCTGATGTTGAGTAGTAGATTGCTCTCTGCGCACCACTAATATTGACTGATATGAACCCTTATCACTGTTTATAATATAGCCAATGACAATTATTATAATAACAACTTTATTTATATAGCACCTTTCAAAAACAAGTTACAAAGTGCTTTACAATAAAAAACTGTTAATACAAGGGAAATGATCTAAAACATGACATATAAACACACTAAAATAGTTTAAATAGTTACAGTAAATACTTTCAATTAAGAAATAAAAGCATACAATAAAAGTGAGTAACACAACTAATATGTAGAGTTGGCTTGCAACTGTTATGTTGAGTAGAGTATATGCAACTGTATGGTGGTGACAATTAAATGGTGGAGGCTTTTTGAAAATAACCACCATATACAGTATATACATTTTGCACAGTTTATGGTGATTCAAAGAAGAGTTATATAAACTTATTAGGGAGATTCAAATTTATGTTGATGTTTAGAGCTCATACTGTATGCAAATATTTGGTAATATAAGGGCTACTTTTTGTGGTGACAGGGAGTGTTTTCATGAAACTGTTTGGTAACATTAGGAGTTAGTAACTGAAAATTATGACATGGGGAACAGGGTTATACATACCTTTACTGACTGCTATTTTTTAATCTAGTCTTATTCCTGTGTCAAATGTCCGTAGTTTTTATCATATTTAGCCAAACTCATCCTGTTTTAGTCTGGCCAAAACCAATATTTTTTTCTCATTTTAGTCAAACTTGTATGTGACGTCAAATTCATCAAGTAAGTCCAGCTGCGAAGGTGTAAATAACTAATGGATTTTAGCTAGTTAGCTGGCTAATTTTAGACTGAAGCTCCCAGTGCTGCTTTAAATAAACTTGCAATCTAGTTTAAAGCTGCTGTAAGTGTTGTCACCATTTTAGCTAACTTCCTCTCTGTTTTGCAGTTAGTAATCCCCTTCCTCCCTTTCTACGTCACCACACTTGCACGACTCCTTTTTTTTTCTTTGAAGCAGCTCGCTTTGCCTCTTTCTTTTCGTAAAGTGTTCTTCATTGCTTGGATTATTGGTAGCAAAGTCGTCACCGGGAGCGGTGTAACATTCAGGTACCAGAACAGGAGGATCCTGCTTCCTGCCTGTTCCCGAGCAGACACGACCACCTCTCTATGGAATTCCCTGTCCTGATTGGATAAAGTGGGCAGGGATACCAGAAAATGTATTTTCTCTTTTACTGCCTGAGGGGGAGGAGAGACATGGGTTGGTGACCAAACACTTTATAACAGTGATTACTGTTGGAATACAGAGCTTTTAAACATATTTTAATAAGAAAATAACACTTAGCTTCAACATCGTTTCCTACTTGCCCAGCTGCCGATTTACGTCAACATCTGCCTGCATAGAGTAGAACCAAAACTTGCAAAATCAACCAACACGAAGACTATATATAGATTGCATTGGTCTAAAGATTGGCCAAATTTACACCAAATATTGACCCTAATTGTGATTGCTGTGGAATAACACCAGCCACCGTTTTGCATGTTTGCCCAAAACTGAACGGTTTAAGGCAATCCATATTCAAATTTTTGTCTGACATATTAGGACTATCCATAGAACATCTTGCCATAATATCAATATTTGGCAGAGTGCCGCAGGATCCCAAAATTAGTTTGAATTTTTAAACTACATTTTAGTGTCTTTTTTGGCAACAATATTGCATGTTTCTGCAGTCAAAGTTATTTTCTAATGACGTCTCGTCAAAGTCTCATCTTAGTCATGGAAGAAAAGGCTGTTGATAAACATATTTTGTCATATTTTTTTTAAAAACAAAATTGCCACACTAAGGGCAATGTGCAAATTTATGGCAACAATTTACAGTGACATTTAGTGGTGAGTGCTGTGGTGCCACAAAGAAAAAAAGAGGAGGGGTAGAAAAAAAAGGAAAGGGCATTAGAGGCAATAAAACTGAATTTTGTATAATTTGTATTATGTGTATAAAATGAGTAGCAGATGGTGCCATAAGACATGATGGCCATGTGAGTTTTGTGATGATGCCATGTTTGGCAAATGTATTTAGCAATTTTTGGCACTCATGTGATGCTCATTTAGAATTGATACATTTACTTGAGGCCCCTCAAGGGTGCTGAGGGGGCTGAAGGTAAATCATTTTTTTAAACAGTCTTGATAAAAAAATCAAAAAAAATCAACAATTTCAGTGTAAGTGCTTGTGGCTGGATGTTTCTGTTGTGTTCAAGTTTGTGTTCAAATATGCTAAAGTTAAGGATTATCAGAAATAGAGTTTTCTGACTCAGTATTCTGACATGACTACCTTATGGAATCAGATATGTGCCAATAACATTCAAATAAAATGTATTCAGTATCAATAAAAATAAGAATTTGAGGGAAAATCAATGTCACAGAAACAAAATAAGTCACATCTAAAGCAAAACCTTAGAACTTGGAAACAAATTATTTACATAATAGCAAAACTATTGCTCTTTTACTTTTTTGATAGCATGTCCTTTTGTTTATAGTTGACTCTGCATCTTTCTCCATGATCAGACTATTGCTCTCATTTGCAGCTTTGTGGTTAAGCTGCCAGCTTTCTGCTCTGCGCTCCCTGACTTTTTGTTTGCAATTCTGGCACAAACCTCTCACGTGGGTGGGGTTTTTCAGGCGTGTCCCCATTGGCTAATGGTTGTTTGAGTGACAGCTCAGTGCCCCGGACCATAGATGAGATCAACCCATCTGGGTACCTTGGCCTTGTGTCATGTCCCCTTTTGGGTGAAAACAATCCTTCTAATTTGAATGGCGGTCAATACAAATTTAACAGCATATTTTAGGTATTTAGGTTTTCACCTTGCAATTACCATGGACATCGTCATCCCTCTCCCCACCCCAAAAGACAAACGCAAAATATCCTACAGAAACCTCAAATCCATCTCCCCCTCAGCCCTCTCAGCCTCTCTTGACAGTCAAATATCTGCCCTCTCCTGGTTAAAATCATATCTCACAAACAGACAACAGTTCATCCACATCAACAACTGCACCTCCTCCACTGCTCCTCTGTCCCAAGGTGTCCCCCAGGGTTCGGTGCTTGGTCCACTCCTCTTCATCCTATACATGCTCCCCCTTGGCAACATCATACGCCGTCATGGTCTCCGTTTCCACTGCTACGCTGACGATGTCCAAATCTACATCTCCACAAAATCCATCACCACTGCCACCCACCCCACACTCACCAACTGCTTCACTGAAATCAAATCCTGGATGCAAACAAACTTCCTCCAACTAAACTGCGACAAATCAGACATGGTCATCATCGGCCCCAAATCCATCATCAAAACGGCTCACAACTTCTGCCTCACCCTAGACAACTCCACCCTCTCTCCCTCCCCACACAGTCGCAACCTCGGAGTCATCTTTGACAATAACCTCTCCTTTCAAAAGCACATAAATCAAATTACCAAAACTGTCTTCTTCCACCTCAGAAACATAGCCCCTCTCCGCCCATCACTCTCCTTCTCTGCTGCAGAAACCCTGATCCACGCCTTCATCACCTCCAGACTTGACTACTGCAACATCATCCTCTATGGCACACCATCCAAACTCCTAAATAAACTCCAATATGTCCAGAACTCTGCTGCTCGCCTGCTCACCCACACCTGCACCCGTGACCACATCACCCCCGTCCTCCAGAAACTCCACTGGCTCCCTATCCTACAACAGATTCAATTCAAAATACTCCTCCTCACTCACAAAGCCCTCCACAACCAGGCCCCCCCCACCTCACCGACCTGCTCCACCGCCACAACCCGTCCCACACCCAACCACCACACAGGACCAAGCACCGAACCTGGGGCTACAGAGCCTTCTCAGTAGCTGCCCCCTCCCTCTGGAACTCCCTCCCCACACACATCAGAGACTGTACAGACCTCACCACCTTTAAATAAATCACCAAAACTCACCTTTTTAAAACAGTTTTTAACATATAACTTGTCTCTTTTTGTATTTTTATTGTGTTGTTTTTATTATTCAGCTTTTTAACCTGTAAAGTGTCTTTGTGTACCATGAAAAGCGCTATACAAAATAAATGTATTATTATTATTATTATTATTATTATTAGGATCCTAAATACTATGGCCAGTCAAGCAAGTAATTATATCATGTCATTACCAAGCAAAGATCTGCATCGTTACATAGGAAAAAAATGACAGAAATATGTATTTCTGACATGTCACCTTTTCTGTCGTTTATGTTGCTGTCGGTCCAACGTATTGTTACTGTAAAGAAATTACATCGCTAACATTAACACGCTTAACAGGGGTTTAGCAACCTTGCATGCTGCTGGTAGGCACTCATAGACAGTATCACATTTAACATAACCATCCATAGCAAATTAATGGTAAAGTAAAAAATTGGCCATTTCTTCACTTAAACTAAAATAAGCTTGATGGAAAAAGAGAGACAGCGTACCATAATGACTGTGAGGCTACATGTTGTTTGTACATCAGATGCATTTATTTAGAATGTACACAGTTTTGATGCTGCCTGGAGGCTTTCCTCCTGTAAATCAAATGCTATTTTATTTTGTTCAAACTGAATCTCACAAAGCAGCTACTAACCCACTATCATGTTGTGGAGGTATGGAGATGAAAACAAACGCTGTGCAGAGAGAGTACTGACAGACAGGATGGACATCCACAGTATCTGAATCATGTTGCATCATTAGTAACATGTTGAATAAAAAATAACTGTACTTCTACGTTCAAGTTTTTTCTCATCAGTTTTCACACAAGACGGCAGCAACTGAGCAGATTTACATATCCTCGATCATATTGTTTATCCTGCTGTAATATTATTTCTGCAAGTTTCAGTTTTCATCACATAAAATGTGAAAATACGTGTGTCAGTTGTTTTAGAAATATTGATATTCATATGCACGTTAGCTGTTGTGCACATGGAGGTAGCATGGGCATCACACACTATGTGTAAGCTTTTCACTAATGAAAAGACCACGTCCAAAAGCTTACGCTTCCTTTCAAATTAGTATCTTGAAATGTGGGGGGGGTTCAACATCTAAGAACTTTGACCAGCAAAGTCACAGCCACAATGTTTGTGGTCACCTCAAATGGTGACGTGGAATGTTGGCACTCAGTAGAGTGCATACCTCCACCAAGGCCCAACAATCCCTTAATTCAGTCAAGCCTACTTCAATATCAAATAAAGCTTATTTAAAGCCACTAGATCTGGATTTTTATATGGATCAGCATCACCTTGTTCTTACTCTTAGATACCAGCCACCTAAATACACCTAATTTATTTCATCAAGATCCATGCATTTTCCCCCTGAGAAATTGATGAAAATGTGGAAAATGCCTCTCACAATGTTAAAGAAAGTGAGAATAGAAAATCCTGGACCATCCTTTTATCCCGATCCACACCAAAAGTGGGCCAAGACCCATCCTCTGTCCAAGATTCATCGAAATCTGTTATGAAGTTTTAGGTAACAGTCCTCCACAGATCAAAACCATGCATATGAAGGTGTCCACATATGTGTCATTTTTTAATAAAGACAAAAGTATGCTACTACTAAAAAAACAACAACACTGTTGTATTACATAAAATATGATACTGTTAGTACTGATTTATTAACAGTATTGTATTGTATCTGAGTAAGTCAGTACTACTTTTATTAAATAGCTGTCTCGTAGCAGCTGCAGAAAAATCAAAGCATCATAGAGGAGCTACAGAAGCTCACCTGGGAATATGGACTACACCATCCTGTGCAGAGCTCACTGAAACTCATGTCATTCTAATAGCTGGTATACATTTAACAACTTTTGCACAGCTGCAGCATCAGAGTTTGAGCCTGCACATCTAACACAGTGTTGAAATTACATGCCCGTCACTCTCTGAGGTATTGCGATGTGTTTGAAGTTGAGCAGCTCCAAATTGTAATTCTGTTCTACCGGAGAAAATCCTTGTCCCTGACACATCTTTAACAGTCTGCTGAAACATTTTTTTTTTTATAATTCACAGCATGATAAGTGAGCCATGTGCCTGCATTTTTCCCTCTCACCTACAAATACATCCTGTAATTTATCTGCTTTCTACACATATGCCCACCTTTTCAAGCACCACCACTGAGAGTCATTACTCAAGAAATGCACTGCCTCCCCCCAACTGCCACCCCACTCCACCCACCTCCAGGTTTAGCCCTGGGGCTGGATATCTATAATTCATCTTTTATCTGGCACTTACAGTCCTGCTCACTGTTCCCCACAGCCGTTGCCCACTTCACAGGGTAAAGCCGCCTGCTGCTGCTCGCTTTAATACAAATCTCACAGGGCACCTAGATATTGATTGTAATCCAAGGTAAACAGCCTGGTTTGCATAATCATGCGTTTCACAAGTGAGCATCGCAGCAACTGAGACTGCAGCGCTCATGCTTTGGTTTCAGGGGGATATGGCGTGCCAAACTGGCACCAGCACCACTGCTTTATGGGGTCTTAATAGCAACGGGGGGCCTGACCCCGGATAATATCAAAGGAAAAAATGTTGTTAACGGAAAAACTGTGAAAACACGCACTTGTGTGTGGAAGCTAGAGCTGGAAGAAGAAAAAGCACAAAGCTTGACCTCCCTGTGTGAAGCAGTTTAGGACTTTTTCCATCACAGGATACATGAAATGTGCTCAAACATGCAATATATGAGGTTGTGCTGTGTACTGTACATCCATGCTGCACAAGTTATTTATACTCCATTGTGATGCAGAGAGATAGAAAGAATAGAAGAATAATTCTGCAACACTGACTGAATTTTCATTCAGCTATGTTTTGAATCTCTGGGATACTTGAAACCCTAGTAGACTCATGAATGCTCCTTCTTGTGGAAAGTAGGGATAGACCGGGGCTGATGTTCAACATTTTTCCGATTATCATTAATGGTGTTTTTTGTGTCCAATTTCCAATAAAATAAACTGATTTAAAAATGCGTTACTTTGCCTCTGATGCAGCTTTCTTACTCTGTCTGTAGTCACCACTCTGTGGTCTCACTCAATGTCATGCCAACAACACTTTGTAATTGGTTACACATCACAAGTAATAGCCTAGCAACAATGAATGACCTCAATCTGCAAAGTACAGGTTACTGTATACTTTGACACTATGATTTTAATTTTAACTGAAAATGTGTATTAGCTCCAAATATCAATTTTCAGTCTCCTTGATCACTAATAATCAGTATCTGTTTTCGCCCAGAAAAGATCATAGTGGTTGATTGTAGAAAGAGTATGTAGTGCTTGTTAGTGAGCATTGTCAAGTTAGAGTACATTTTAGACCATCACTGTTGCTATAAAATGTGGCTAAAATATTTCCTGTCTATCATGTCATTTTACCTGTTTCTTATTCCTGTTGTTTAGAATTAGCTGGCAGGGTTTAAAATGAAAAATCTGTGCTCATCTGTGTCCTTGCTGCTATTTGTGAATTGTAGCCTGTTTTTGGATTTTAAAGGGTCTGTTCTTATTTTCTCAAGTTTTTCTTAGTACAATAGTTTCATGTCCAAATGTCATGTTGGAAGACCATGGGTTTCTGTACACAAAGTAAAAATCCCTTTGTGGCATGACTACATTGTAAGTAATACAGGAAACAAGAGTAATGCTGTATTCAGACAAAAAAAGCCATTGTGTCGATTAGCCACAGGGTTGTGTGGCGGTGTGGAAGTGTCATTCCATGGCCTATCTTAGTGCTGTATTGTAGGTAACTGGATGTGTTTCAGTTTCTTGAGGACATTTCACCTCTCATCCAAGAGGCTTCTTCAGTTCTAACTAACTGGAGGCGAGTTTGCAGGCTTTTAAACTCTGTGTGGGAGTGTCCTTACAGAATCATTAAGGACACGTGTGAGCTCCAAGTTTCAGAGTCGTTAGGGCCACTTGTGGGTCGTTGATCCAACCAGCCTTCATGTGGGTTGCTAGGGCTAGGTGAGCCCAGGTGTGAATGGTTGTTAAGCTGTCTGGGGAAACTAACCCCTGCTGATCCAGAAAGTGGCCATAACTGGTGCACAAGACCAAAATGAGCAGATACAAGTAAAACACAACATGTTAATTATAATGTTTAACATGTTTACCATCTTTGATTATTGTGTTGGCATACTATCTTTTGTGTTTCAGATGTTTGGTTTTGACCTGAAGATCGCACTAAATGGAAGGTTAAGGGATCATGAAAGTAATTACAATTCATCCCCAGGGGACCATAAATGTGTGGGCCTAATTTCATGGCAATCCATCCCTGTTAAACAAAAATGGTGGCCTGATGGACAGACATGGGCTCTTACCTGTCATATTTAGATTATATATTTAATATGACTTCTGTGGTATTAAGAATTCCATTAGAAAGTCTGTCCTAATCTTTGCCTCTCTGTGAAGTTGGCAACCCCCACTAAAGAGACCCCTGGCTTTATCCCCAGTAGCAGTACACCCAACTTGCTCATACGTTCCAGTGAACACAATTGGCAGTGTTCATGAGTGGGAAAGCTGATTCCGGTCCTTGTCCTACTTGATCTACTCCTTATTGGCAAAAGGAAACACAGCTAATTTGGCTATCTAACAGCATGGTCCATCTTATTCACAGTGGATATTTTAGTAATCTAATATTTTAACAATATTACATATAAATACCATTTCAGTATGCTTTTTCAGTTTCCACCCAGGATTTATCTTTATAACTGAACTATTACTACTACTACTACTGCTATATAAAATCACATCACTTTGTGTGTATAAGTATTCACAGCCATCAGTCTCACCATGCTGTCGGCTAATCCTGGAGTGTTTGTTGTGGTATGTGTGTCTGAGAAACCGCTGCTCCACTCTCTATCTCACGTCATCACTCGGGAACCACAGCAAACATCAAAGACAAGTCTCCACTGACCAAGAGCTGTGCCCATTATACTTAGAGTCTTAGAGTCAGAGCAAATGAGTTGATTTAGAATTTAAAATAACATGACAGATTTTACTAATTTTGCACAACATTACAAAATAAATAGACAGTTAATGGTGCCTTGTGTGGTATATACCGTGCACCATTGTATGCAATGTAAAAATTTGCATATGAAAATGTTATTATAAATATGGTGGGGATTAGTATGAGTGCAGATTGTTGAGGTTTCATGGCAGAAGAAAGCTGTCGTTGCTCCACCTGCCCAGAAGCCATGACCTTGGGTGGGCTAAATTGGTTTCCGTTGGCCCGCTATGTAGCAGAGATTGAGTCTCTCTGAACTAATGCCAGATCAGTTTGGCACCCTAACCCCTTCAGTGACTCTGTTTTTGTCCTTCTGCTGCCCTGCAAAGGTCAGATGAATTAGCACATACCTTTCAACTCCACGAGAGTACAAGTCATGGCCTCAGTGCTATTTCCAGTGCCATGCATTGCTGCCATTGTCACAAGGACACTTTAGAAAACAAGAGCACATACTGTGACAAGTTGACATTGGAACTCTGCAACGCTATTCTGAATGAATATTCTGAAGATAAGGTATATTCATCTATCATTTAACAGAAGTATGAATTATATTCACTTTATTGACATATAAAAAGGTTATCAGTTAAGGCAAGGAGAAGAGTTTGATGAAGACTGAATCATTCACTGTGGAAGACTCTTGGTATGGGTCAAGTAATGAACATGGGAGGTCAGAGTTGATGGGTAATGTATCCACCTATCCATCTGCCCTAATCTCCTCACTTTCACTAGTCACACTATTAGTATGTTAAGTTGAAACTCTTCATATTCCACTGGGAGCATTTCAGAAGCAGAGCGTTATGCCTGCCTGATGTTGTTGACATGCTCAGACTTTATTTTGTCATTTCTTCCTTAATTTCTGTGCTTCTACTGTGGTTGAGTATTGGCTACATAGTTACATTTTTTGTAATTTGTCTATTTTAGGTGTGTTTATTGTTAATATTTCCAACTTTGTTGTGCAATGTAGTCTGTAGATCTTAAGTCTGCACAGGGTGTTTTATTAAAAAAAATTGGCAGGATGCGTTTTGCTTTTCTGCTGTTTGACTTCCTGTCTGGCTTGATCCGCTCTGTGATTGATGCAGCTGCGGTCCACTTATGTCAGAAATACACTTGACATGTATTCTCCGTGGAGCAGAGCGGAGAGATGCTTCTGTGACACTGCTGAAAGGTGTTGTGGCGCAATAGCTGAACTGGGAACAAGAGGCATGTGCCGGCAGGCGAAGAGTAAAGGCACATTAGTGTGTGTGTGTGTGTGTGTGTGTGAGGGGGCTCACGCACGTGTGAACAGACCGACTATCCAAAAGAAATAAACAGGGAAGCTCAATAATAATACTAACACACAGAGAGGGAGTGTGACATCACTCTCTGCTCAGGACGTCTTCACTCCACTAGTCATTTCATCTAGTGTGGCTGAATGTTGTACATTGGACCTTTAAACAAAGTTTGTGGTTTTGCTATTTCCTGTTTTATTTTGTAGTTCTTCCCTCAGGTGCCATGTTTTGCTTTTCATTTCCTCCCTTTGTGTGATTTCCCGCCTTTTTTCTGTGTTCACCTCCATCCATCCATCCATCCATCCATTTTCTTCCTCTTATCTGGGGTCAGGTCGCGGACGCTGCTCACCTGTGTCCTATTAGTTAATCAGCCCATGTGTATATAGTCTGTGTGCTCCCGCTGTCTTTGTCAGTTCGTCTGTTCTTTGTCCCGTCCTGTTCTGTTCTGTTCTGTTCTGTTCCTGTGTGTTCCGGTTTCATCTCTCCATCGTGTCTTTCTGGCTTTTATTCCCTGTGTCATTCCTGGTTTGTACTACTGCATTTTGATTTGATACTTTGCTTTTCTTGGTTTGTACTTGGTTCATCTTTTGTAATTTGCCTTTATGTTTTGTATTTTGCATTTTTTTGGATCTGGTCTTCAGCTTAATTTTATTAAAGCTCACTTTTTGTTCTTCATCTGCCTGCTTGTGTGTCTTGCATTTGGGTCCTGATCTGAGTAACCTGACAATTCATTGTGTTTGCTCCTGTTGTAAGTACAGTGAAGACAGGATTTGATTAGGGAAGGACAACTTAAAATAATACCAAAACCAACTAAAATATCTGTGACTAACTCTTTGTCAGCTGACACATTCAGAGCAGAGGGGTTCAGTTGGTTCTGTGGCTCTGGGTGAGGAGCACAAGATCTGATATGAATCATTCTATACATTGGAATGGGTCGGGGGCCATATGAGTGCTCTTCCTCATCCATCTCAAAAGAGTCCTGCCCTGACATCCCACTGTTGTTAGTTGTCTGGCTTTTTTGTTCCTTGTTTGCTCATCCCATTACAGTCTCTTCCAAAGGTAAAGCATTCACCGGCAGCAAAAGATTCGATGACGTACCCGGATGACTTTGTTTCCAAACTCAGCTTGTACTTTATACACAGGCCCTTCACCTACTCTCTCGATGATGCGGTGTTCCCTCTCCTCCCAGTAGGCACATAATTTGCCGGGGCCACCTCTCTCATAGAGGTTCCTCACAAGAACTCTGTCACCTGGTGTGGCACCCTTTATGCCCTTGTCATACTGCCATATTTCCCTTTGCTGAAGATTTTTGACTATTTTCTGAGGCAATCTTATATGCTTCTCGCATCCTGGTGCACATTTCTGTGCAAACAGTTGTCTATTTGGGGTCTGTTGCTCAGGTTTCAGGTCAAAGAGGACATTGATTGGCAAGCGTGGGTCTCTTCCATACAAAAGAAAGAATGGTGAGTATCCCGTAGCTTCATGAGTAGTGCAGTTGTAAGCATGAACAATGTGCTGCAGATGGTCTTTCCAAACAGACTTTTTCTCTTCCTACATGGTCCAAAGCATCTGGAGCAGTGTCCTGTTCTGAAACAGTGCATTTTCAAACTCCTTTCCCTACTGTGATGCAATTTTTCAGGGTAGCAGAAACCTAGGTATGAAGTCCAGGAATATTTTTCTATTCCGCCGTCTTCCCTGACTTATTCTTAGTGGCATACGCTCGGGCAAAGTGGGTGAAATGGTCCAATAGAACAAGTATATATTCATAGCCTTCTTTGCTAGGCTCAAGGTGTAGGTAATCGACTGAGACAAACTTGAATGGAGCACTGCCGGCATTTCCATTCACACAGACGTTGTATGGCCGCCCAGAGCAGTTAGCAGTTATGTGCCTTGCTCAAGGGTACCTCAGTGGCATCCAGGAGGAGAACTGGCACTTCTCCAGCTACTAGTCAACATTCCTGAGTGACTGGTCTGAGTGGGTCTTGAAACCAGCAACCCTTGGTCCCCAAGCCAAGTCCCTATGGACTGAGCTACTGCTGCCCCAAGAATAGCAAAATCATCAATTTATTGATCGTTACAGCTTTTGTTGGTCAGTGAAGAAGAAGTCACTGCAGGGGGCCATTACTGGCCCTTTCAATTTTCAAGGTTCACGGTTAATTTGTTTGCCATTCTACAACACCGGGTTGTACAATGAAGTGAAAGTTGAGTCCTTTTATGCTACACAAGAAAAACTTTTTTGTTGTTGTTGGAGAGTTGAAGATGAGTTTAGGAGTTTCACAGCCTGAGGAAAGAAGCTGCTCCGTAGTCTGGTGATACGGCAGCATATACTTCTGTATCTCTTGTCGGATGGCAGCAGGGTGAACAGACTGTCGTCAGGGTGTTCTTTTAGTATCCTTTGGGATCTGTGCAGACATCTCATTTTACTGATATCGCTGATGCTCTGTCTCTGTCTTATCCCGGAGATATTAGTCCCCAGAATCTCTGGCAGACAGTGACCTGTCCATGTGTACCACAAGGTTAAAGAGTGACAGCCAAGATTGAAGCTGACATTCTTATGTCATAGTCACATTGGACATGTCCTTCCTTTCCAGTACTGAGGTATGGTTTTCTATAATAGAGCTAGAGGTTTTCTGTAAGCTCTGGGGCTGCTTGCAGATGCACTGATACTGAAAAAGAAAGGCACAAAGGTGGAGAGGGAAGCCAGCGTGTCATCTGTCCAAGTCAGCCTAGCAGCTGAACTAATAGATCTGCTGCCAGATAAACAGGGAGGCTGGATCAGTCATTCAGTTGTGTCTTTACATATGCAGCTGGGGATGGGAAGATGAAGAAATGTGCAGAGGAGTAAATGTTTCCTTTTGTTGGCCATTTTTATCAAAGGTAGGCCAAGATAACAATCTCTGAGCGCATACAAATCACATCTGCAGTTTTTTAAATGTTGCTTCATGTGTTCAGACTCTTTTCATTTATATTTCCAAAATGGAAACCATTACAGGTAAACACACATTCAGCTGCTGATCAAAGGATATTTGATTGGGAAAAATTAAGGATGCAATGAGGCTTAAATGACATAGCTTTGCATGCACTGACATGAGTGGTCATTGGTGTAAAAGGTTCATGCGTCATTTAATAAGATCAACATGTGTTTACTAAAAAGGGGACTCATTGGTGAGTATGTTCCTTCAAATAATGTTAAACCAGAGAACTGTCTAATCAGTTATTTTTTGTTTCAGACCAAGGCCTGCTTAGTAGAAACAATCATTGTTTTCCAATCCTCTGATCTGTTGACTGATCAGTTAGACTGCAAAGCATGTGTTACCACAGCAACCTGAGCACACCTCAGAAATCTGCACGCATGTCAAAATGTTGTGGAGATGCATATGAATTATAGATTAGAAGCTTAAACCTCCAACAGTGATTGATTGTTTTGCCATCATTAGTGGGAACCATGACAACATACATGCGCACACCCATACACACAGAACCCATCCATTTACATGAATGTATACCAGATCTACTCAACTGGCAGCCCGTGGGCTGAACATGGTACTTTAACAACCTCATTCTGGCCTTTTGATAATTTTGTTAGTAGGTTAATTAGGCCATTCATTAGTTATATCTGTTGCTAAGCACAAAAATACTCTATTTCATTAAAAAGTTTAACCTAGGCTATAAGGCAGAGGTGAAACTGACAATGTGCGTAAGATTAAACAGTGCATTGTACATTCACTGCTTTTTCAGTTTTGAAAACCTTAAAGTGGAGAACAAAAATTGCATTGTTTTAAAACATTTAAATACAGAGCCTTCCAGGTTAGACATGGGTTAAGTTAAGTCTGGCCCCTTAGCATTTCACTCTTTCAAATCTAAGGAGATTTAGTTGAATAGGCCTACTGTATATTCTATACAAATTGTTATTCTGTATTATTCTTATTATCAGTTAATCCAATAAAATACAGATAAAAAAAACAAAACAAAAAATGTGTTAGCCCATCCTTTACCTAGGCTACTTTTTGACTTCCCTTCCCTGTCTGTGGCACGCAGCCCAAAGCCCATTGTGTTCTTACAAAGCGTAAACCCACCATGATGTCATCCACTGGTTTGTGGACTACGGCTTTTAAAGCTTTGGCCTTTGGAGTTTGACATCACGGCGGGCACCATCTTTTGTTTTTTTGGGGTTTTTTTTAGCCGAAAGTAACCATATATTGACAAGACGGTGGAGGTGGGGACGATACCGATTGGCTCTGACTGAGAACCTGAAGACAAATGTGGTAGTGACTTGTCAATCACAGGATAGTCACGACCTAAAGCATACCTTGCTTTATTGTCGATTTTACTCTAAACAGGGCCATAGTTTACGAAGTGAACATCAAGCTGTATAGAAGAAGACTTGAAACTAGCAATTGAATCCATGAACTCATAAGGAAACCGTTTACTGAGGTAATAAATAATGTGAGAAGTAGGGTCATTTTCTCATAAGCTTACATACAATCAAACTTCTTTTTGAAACCAGTGGAGTTACCCCGTACCTGCATGTAGAAAAAATGCAGGTTTAAGGCACTTCTACATTGGCTTTGATTTTTAGACCCAGAATCTCAGTCCATGTTATATACTGTCAATGGTTCATACTGAAGATGACAATAAAAAAATGCTCTAGTAGTGAGTATTTGTGGCACAATAACAGTGTATTTAGGATTGAGTCAAATAAAACTACAGTATATGTTCTTGGTAATGAAGGAACATGTCACCCACTGAAACAGTTAAGACTCATTGAAGTGTTTGTAATAGATTTTGGAAACCAACGGAGCTCTATGGCACAGAGGAAGAAGATATAGCCGATCAACCTTGGATATAAACGTAGTACTTGTTTGTAGGATCAACTCATTGATGCTGTTAGTCTTTTCATGGAATTTGTTAATACAAACAGCACTGTCCACTGAGACAACAGAGGTTTTGAAAAGGATCCAGTCCATACACAGGAGAGGTCTTCAGGGAGCTGACCCAGAGTACTCTGGAATCCCAGATCACTTCCTCATGTTCCATCCTAGTCATCATTATGGACAGTTTATGCAAGTTGAGTAACAATACACCTCTCAGATCCAGATGGCCAGGTCAAGAAAGCTCTTCAGGGAGTTTGAATGAGATTTGTCTTAAAACACTAAAGACTTTGTTATTGTGGTTAAAATGTGTCTGCAGTGATGAACTGTATAACACTCCTTTGTTTTAGACCACCCCATGTTCATGTTTTTTATTTTTAATCAATAAAATATAAAAATATTTATTGTGACTTCTAAAACCTCCATTGTGTGATTTGTTAGCGATAAATTCATCTCCGGTACACAGTGTAGGCTATCTTGCTCAGTAAGAACAAAATAATGTGGCTGACTGGCAGGGTGTCTTCGGATCTGATAACAATCTAAGCTGGCTGGAATTCCTAGGAATTCCAGTTGAGGAGACACAGAGGAGCCATGTCTTACTGAGCAGGTTTCTCTGTCTCCCTGTCAGTGACTGGCTGTGCTGACATATCGCATCAACACTCTCAATGCTGCTCTGCCTTCCACATCCTCACCAACACACACTCATGTACATACATATGCTCACACTCAATCATTCAACATCCTCTGACTGCCATTTGGTCTTATCTAACACAGGTAGTCATTAGGAAAATCTTTGTGCAGTATGTGATATATATTGCATGTGAAAGCATATGAGCATTATATATAGAAGTGTTAAGCTCGAACATGTAGTGAGGCTGTAACGTGAGCGGTTTGTTTGTGTTGTTTTTGCCTAACCCTACACTCCTGTGTGTTTTCTCACACCCTTGGCTCAGCCCTCTCTGTGTGCTGTATCTTTTTTTTCTTATCAGTGAATTCCTATCAGGTCAGCCAAACATGTCAGAGTGCAATGATCTAAGAAATTTCACTGCTACTCTGCTCAGCGGGGCTGGAAGAATGCAGCCCTGCCATATCACTGTCTTCAATGACTACAGTATGCCAGTGTGTGTGTCAAATGAACTGTATGTGTGGGTGTATGGTTGTTTTTGAAAGCAATAGATATCTGTGTAAACACATGCCTGGTGTAAATATAATTCATCAGTGCATAACAATGCTGGTATGTATGGTGTAGCCTAAAAAATAGCTAGTCCACCACCGGGTTTTTAACTGTACGTCTGCTAGCAAGTTTTCAGAGGTTTTTATGGCTGCTTCTTTAACTGCTTTTTAATTCAAATGTTAACACAGAGGAGCTGGTCTCCCCTTTTAATCACATCTGTCAGACCAACCTAGACTCTGTTGCCCCCCACAGGGTCAGCAAGTCATTTAAAACGCCGCAGCCCTGGCTAAATGAATCCAAATAAGAACTAACAAGAGATTGTAGTTTGTATGTTTATTCGAAGTCTGTGAGAAAGCGGTTTCAACTCAGCTTTTAGCTTTTATGTGTCACAATAACATCTTGGAGAAGTTCAAGTCAGGTTTTAGAGCATTACATTGCACAGAAACTGCTCTCCACAAGGTATCAAATGACCTCTTCTTAGCAGCTGACAGAGGAGTGAGTGCAGTTATGAATTATTTTAGATCTAAGTACTCCTTTTGATACAGTAGATCATGCTATTTTAATTAACCGTCTTGAAACCTGGGTGGGCGTCAAAGGCTCTGCACTTAGTTGGTTTTATTCTTACCTTTTAGAGAAAACCTTTGCGGTCACCATTGGTAATTACACATCATCTACAACTCAAATGATCTGGGGTGTACCACAAGGTTTGATTTTAGGTCCAATTTTATTTTCTATGCTCCCTCTTGGCCATATAATCCAATGTCACAATGTTTCTTTTCATTGCTATGCAGACGACACACAGATATACCTTCTGCTGAGACCTGGTGACCCAAAAAGCCTAGCTGCTGTTTTTAACCGTCTCAATGATATTAAATATTACTACTACTCGCAGCCTTAGATCCTAAGGTGGGGCTTTTCTGGTTGTTCCAAAGTTGAGGCTCAAAACTAAGGGTGGCGACGCTTTTGCCGTCAGGGCCCCTCAACTTTGGAACGACCTACCTGAGGAGATAAGACTTGCAGAGTCAGTCACTTTTTTTTATTCACTTCTTCTTTAAACCCATTTTTATAGACTTGCCTTTGTGTGAAGACACCCTTTTTAATTGAATTTTAATCTTTCCATCTTTTATTTCTTTTACAGCTCTATATTTATCTTATTTTAATTCCCCCTTGTGATATATTTTTTTCTTACTGTCCTTTACTGCTTTTATTTGTTATCTTTAATTTATTTATTGTCCTTTATTCTTTTTATTGCCCATAACCATTTTATCTGTTCCTAACTTCTTTGATGTGATCTCGTCTTCTTATCATTCTTTATTCATTTTATTCTTTTATTTATTTCTATTTTTGCATTCCTTTTTTCTCTGTCTTTTAAAGGTGCTCTATAAATTAAGCTTATTATTATTATTATTATTATTATTATTATTATTATTATTACTATTATTATTGTTAGGCCTCTGCCTCCACATCCTCGGACACTGCTGGTTGCTCTCCTGTCATTCTCTCTGATGTGATGATGTGCTTCACTCTGGCGTGTCTTCGTCATCAGAGTCACAATGCTGTCATCGTGGAAGCTCTAACATGCAAAACAACGTATTATCATGAGTCCAATACAATATTCACATTCTTCTGTGAATCACTGAGGGTAACAGAAAAAACGTGTAGCAGGTCCATCACTATATCTCGTTGTTTTAACCAGCAATAAGTTACAACATCAAAATACACTTTCAAAACAATGTCTGAATGCTAACAAAGCTAGCTTGACAGATATCAGTACTAGCAATAGCTATGTTGGTTGGTTATGTTCAATATGATAATATTAGGTGTTCACTTACAGGTGAATGAGACATGAGGTAGCTACTTTTAGTTAGATATTGTGATGTAAACAATGCACTGATACACGCTCCTTCCCACTGCTCGTGAGGACTCGGACTCCGTCGGCGGTATTCGGCAGTTGTTGGACAGTGCGCGTTCATGGTTTGGGGGGAGTGGCTTTGGAGAGAGGCCTGAGTGCAGGGGCGGGATTTACTGGCTGGATCCTTTCAAAATCTAGCCTGGGCTCGACAGTTTTACCATCTTATCAACCCCAGCTTTAAGCATTTAGTTAGTGTACTGGAACCATGCTACGAAATGCCAAGCAGGTTGCATCTTTCCACAAAGGTGTTGCCCACCATGTATGATAATCTGAAGGAAAAAGTTATTTGAGACAGATTGCTGGACCTCCAGAGCAACACAGAGCTACATGACCATCACAGCTCACCACATTAAGTGTGCACTCTTCACATCTGCTGTAAAGAGTGGACAATGCAGTTACAAAAAAGAGTCTCTAGATGGCAGGTACCCTCTATGACTTCTCTTCTTTTCTTTACAGTTAGTTTCCAATTGACTGGTGAAACAAGTTATTGTTACATTTATGTTGTTAATAAATTTACATTTGACAATAAGGCCTTAGTGTGGTACATTGAAAACAAATAATGGAGATCATATCACTCACTACACCATGTAGACCATCTTTTGAATAAGAATTAAAAAATGAAATGAGTTATCTTGGCATAAAACCAATGATCCTAGACTAGACTAAACTAGGCATAGTCATCTGTGTTAAAAAATAAATAAAGTCGAGAATCAAATCGAATCGTGACCTTGAAATCGAAACTCAAATCCAATCAAGAATTTGGAGAATTGTGACACCCTTAATAATTATCATATGGACACGATAATTTTGCCCTCTGTATTATGTGCGATCAATGTAAAAAAAGCTGTGATGTCTGATAATTTGGGCAGTTTGTCATGCATATATTAGTAGTTGGTTTAAGTTTATGCTGACCTGTTTTAAGTCATTTCCTGGCATGATCAGCACAGCAAAATAGGGAACCTACGTCTCACGTGACCTCTTTCAAGCTAATCATGCGCTGTTTAGGCTATAATCATGAGCGGAATTTGTGAGTAAAGCCATCCTTCTCTCTCCGGTTGCTGGACTTCAAGGTGGGGCTTTAATTTTCTCACTAAGATATGCTGTGTTCAGCTTGTGTTGTTATGAAAGCACCCGTAAGACCAGTTATTTAATTAGCTTGGCCTTAACTGATTTCATTCAGAATATGAGCAGGCCTCTAGCTGTGCTGTGGTGTAATTTAAATTTGTACTAGGTAGATTTGTAGGTAAAAATTCTTTCAAATATGTATTTTGCAACTTGTTCTTGTGGTAATGACTCACATATGATAATTTCCATCAAAATACAATAACCTTTGGTATGACAGTTTAAGATTTCCCATCTGGCAACTCGGTCTCCAAGCTAGCGCTCTTGCTTACTTCCAATAAGCTAATTGAGTTGCAAACCTGAACACAAGTCAACAACATTTAGCCTACACAACTTATTCAGGAGTAGTTGTACCTGTGACCCCGTGCCAAGTCTGCAAACCATGCATTATATCTTGGAGCAGTTTCCACACCCGCAGAGCTGGGATATAAAAAATTGTTGGTGCAACATAGCTAAAAAGCTATGATGTCTTCCTCTGTTTTGTAATATCCTGTTGTTTGCTTATTGTCAATGATGCAAATTTGCTTGTTACAATTTACCGAAGTTGGACAAAGCAAAGTCAATCTTTACACTACTTCATCAGACTTTTTCTGATGAAGTAGTGTAACGATTGACAGAGTCCAAATAGGGAGGAGAACAGGGTGGACAGGTGGGTTAAACAAACAAGGGACATTCACCCGAAAAAACTGCTGTTCAACAAGCAATAGTGAGTTATTTTAACTTCCTAATATAGTTTACGTGCATTATGTACATAACTTACACAAGTTATGTTATGTACACAATGTATGTATGCAAGTTAAGTTACATAAGTCATGAACTTATTTTAACTCAGACCACGATCTTTTCCTTAACCTAACCAAGTAGTTTTGTTGCCTCAAAGTATCCAAACTGCAAATGTTTGAGAAAGGTCCGGTGCCCCTGTTGATGGGATGCTGCAATGATCATGTTGTTTAGGGAACAGTTGTATTTGTTGTTTTAGGAAATCCACAGGGTTCATTTGGTCTGCAGTACCACAGTTGAGTAGCAGCAGTGTTGCTAACTATTTTCACTGGGAAAAAGCTAAAACCAGATTACCCTTGCACTCTTATTTATATATCTGTGATATCATAATGTAAGCATTCATACAGGATCTTTTTTTAATTAAGTCAAACTTAACTGACTAATTAGCTTTATTAGTAGCTACTATTCAAGCTTCTAATCTATGCATCTAAATCTATTTACAATTTCAAAAACCAAACCAAAAACTTTCAAAGGCTATTTTAAAGATTGTGGTAGTGAATTACCACAGTAGAGAGGATCCAGAGACTGGATTAACAAACCCTAGTAGAATCTTAAAGTAAAAAGAACAAAAACAAAGAAATTGTTCCCTGGACAAACAATGGGGACAGTAATTGGTCATCAGGAATGCACATTCACAGCTCATTCATGTCTCTGTCTGGCTATGATGGCGACAAAGCAAGTGGTGTCTACTTGGTTGCAGTCAGTGTGTATAGACATTAGAGGTGTGAGTCTTCACTGGCCTTGTGATTTGATTTGATTACGATTGAGCTGTCAACGACTCGAATGCAAAATGATTCTCGATACATCTCATTGTATGGCATCCTAAATGATCTATATTACTGCACATGGCTACATTTTCATCATTTAAATTCCCCTTTTATTCAGAAAGTCCTTCCAGTAACCAGACTACAGCAGTCTACAAAATAGGAGCTGCATCTTTTCAATAAATAAACATTAAAAAATAAAACATTTACCCATCTGCACTGCTTTTCATGTTTGTCTACAATAATACTGTTTTCACAGGGCAGCTTTAAGTTAAGGCATCTATTGACTCTGCTACACACACCTCTCTCAGAGTTGGACGGCAAAGTTGACAGCGCCTCCTCAGATCTTGGACGATTAGCTGGATGTGCTGTAACAGTTATTATTTATGGCTGCAGACATTAGCTTCGGCTGAAAATGTCTAACGTGATTAGCAATTGTTGTGAGGCAGAAGTCACGCTCATAGTGGGATTCGTCCAATGCCTCCCTCTGACATCCCTCCTACATAAGTAACGTTAGCCTAATGTTTGCCCACAGTTCAAAGCATGGGAGGAACATCGCGACGTAACTTTATTGTCCAGCTGAGCCCGGACAATCAATAATTAACATAAGCGGCAGACTCTCGATTATGCTCTGTCTCTGCATCGATCAGAATCTTCCGCATCGCGATGCATCTTCACCATTTATCAGAATAAAAAGAAGTACATGTTGGATGTGTTTTCTCGATGTCTTTGCCCTGGTTGTTCATAGCATATTGACATTGTTCTGACTGCAGTTTTTGACTCCTGCCCGCTGGCACTGATTCAAAACATTGTTTAACTGGTTTTCTTTGATGTACATCACTGACTCAGATTCTGCACACACATTTTTTCTGTGTTGTTTCACTCTATTCTACTTGCGTTTTTGGAATTTTGCAAGTCAACCAACATGTAACCACCACCAATTTTACGATTTTGTGACATGGAGATGGTACTGTGCAGAGGTTTAGCAGAGCAATACATCACAGTTTTTTATTCAGGCTTCCGCCCTGAGACTCATTTAATCAAAGTAATTAGAGGGTTGTGTCAGCAGCACTTCCACATTGAGTAATACACTGTAATTCTGGTCAGAGTTAATTTCTCTCTATTCTCACATGACATTTGCCACACACAAAGCCACACTCATTTGCCAATATGCTCCTGCATGCACATACACCTTCACCAATGCACACACATACTGTACACACACACTTTGTGGTTAAGCTACAGCACAGTCTATCTCCAGTCTTGTCTCGAGTCCTTTCCACACATGTAATCAGAGTGTTGTCTACTGAGAGACTGCAGCAGTCATTTTAGCTTCTAAACAGGGAAAAGCCTGTTTCTCCGTCAGATAAATTGGTATCCATGGTGACTCGTGAGCACCTCAGCAGGAGTGCAGGGATTTTCCCTGAAGTGAAAGAAGTTAAAACAGGTGTTTTGAGCTTGAGACCTACTTTTGCCGTTTTTCCCCCTATAAAGATTACATTACAGTACAAACCATTGTGTTAGCTAGCTATGGCCATAGCTACGGCTATTTCTTCATTTGTAAAAGGTCAGTGTCAAAACTAAGCAGACCTCTTTTCTTTTTCCCCCATATTTTGGACATATTTTGGATATTTTGAAGAAATGTAATTACACATGTGATAGCACCATCAGATCATTTTCTCAGGGCTTGGTGGAGACCAAAGCAGAGCTGACAGGAGAGTGAATATTGGACTTATAATTGAACAAGAGTGCTTTCTTTGGCTGGCTTGACATGTGACATGTGGAAGGTAGGATGAATCCTCTAGGCTCTTCGGAGTTTAAGGCGGACAGCTGCAGGGTTGACCACCTTCGAGATGTGGAAGGGTCCGACGAAGTGTGGCGCCAACTTCCTGGATTCGGTATGGAGAGGTAGGTCTCAACACCTGGGACAAGCAGCAACATACTCCCCCACCTCCTTCTCCATGGCAGGCCACCAGAACTGCCGCTTGATGACAAACATGGTGTGAGAGACTCCCAGACTACAGACAAAGAGAGAAGCGTGGGCCCAGTGGATCATCTGAGAGTATACAGAAGGAGGCACAAACAACCTGTTCGAAGGACAGCCCTCCGATACAGGAATGTATCAACAGGAGGGAGGCTGAATATTGGCAGGTTAAGTGGTGTCGGTCTCAAGAGTCAAACACTCTAGACAAAGTGTCCAGTTTAAAGTTTTACAAGCCAGGACATTAGGAAAGCGTGAAACTGAAGCAGTCAAAAAATAGTGCCCACATTACTTGCCTAGCATTGAGCCTCTTCAAATATTTGCGCAACTAGATTGCATACAAAGTCAATGATTAGATGCGATTAGATGTGAATTCACATCTAATCGCTCCGGGCAGCACGAATGACGCGAATGGTGCAACGTGATTGAAACAATGACGCAAGATTTCACGACAAACGCGCGAGTTGAAAATATTGAACTCAAGCCAAATTTTCACGTAATGCTGTTTGGCAAAAGCCTATCAATGTTGGGGTTTACACTTATGTCATGACATTAATGTTGCTGATGTCTGGACATTCATGAACAACAATGGAGGACAGGATAATAATCAGTAGTCATGGCCGTTTGTGGATACCCGGAGCTGTACAATGACACATCTACTCGTACCAAGAGAGAAGGAGCTGCCGTGGAGCAAAGTGAGTGAGAGCTACCTGGTACGTTTTAGGCTGACATAGCATGAATTCAGGCTTTTTACAAGGTGGCATTATAATGTTATTATTTCAGCATCCTTCTGATCTGTTTATTGCAGTCAGATCACAGAGAAATCTCTTCATTTGGGTTCATACTGATGTGGTTTGCGGTTATTTTTATTCGCATTACTCGTGCGAGTAGATGCGATTAAAAATGTGTAACCCAGTGATCAAACTTGCGCAAGTTACGCAACGCTAATATTTTTTTTGCATTGGGTCTGAACACGCCAATACAGGTTCTTATGGTCGGTCCAGATGAGAAAAGGTTGATTGTGCCCTTGAGCCAATGCCACCACTCCTCCAGAGCCACCTTCTCTGCAAGCAATTCATGGTTTCCCACGTTGTAGTTCAGCTCGGCTGCCGTCACCTTATGGGAGAGGAAGGCACAGGGATGGAGCTTGTTATCCACGGGTGATCGTTGGGAGAGCACCACACGTATACTGGTGTTGGAGGCGTCTCCCTCCACTACGAACTGGAGAGCTGGGTTGGGAATGGTGAGGATGGGTGCTGAGGAGAAACTGCACTAACCTTCTCATGGTCCATCTGAATGTGGTCGGGGGAAATGATGAATCCCAGGAAAGAGATGTATGGCATGTAAAACTCACACTTCTCTGCCTGGACGTATAGCTGGTGTTTCTGCAGCTTCTGCAGAAGTCTGCAGATGTGCTGGATGTGGGTCTTGGAATCAGGGGAGAAGATCAGGATGATCATTTAACATGTCCCTTAGGACTTCATTCCGTAGGGCTTGAAAGACAGCAGGAGCGTTAGGACCAAAAGACATGGGATAGATTCATCTGGACTTGAGAGGTATAACAAAATGTATCGTCCGCATATAGAGACAATGTATGAGTATAGTCACCAATTTGTATACCATAAATGGCTGGGTTAGACCTTATAGCTGTAGCTAGCGGTTCAATCGCGATAGCAAATAATAGAGGCGAAGGCAACAGCCTTGTCTAGTGCTGCGTGATAGAACAAATCTGGCCGAAATGTCTTTGTTAGTTTGTATTTGTGCTGTAGGGTGTTCGTAAAGCAGTTTGACCAAGTTGGTGAATTTGGGACCTATGTTCATTCTTCCCATCATCTCAAACAAGTACTGCCACTCTACACGGTCAAACGCCTTTTCTGCATCGAGTGATACTGCAACGCATGGGTTTTGGTCAGACTTGGAGCTGTAAATTATGTTAAAGAATAATCGTACATTGTCAATTGATGATCTATTCTGAATGAATCCTGTTTGGTCCATGTTGATAACGTCAGGAAGTACTTTTTCAAGTCGTAGAGCAAGGACTTTAGAAAAAAATGTATATTCACTGGGCAAGATTGAAATAGGCCTGTACGAGCTGCAGAGTTTAGGATCCTTCCCTGGTTTCGGTAATACAATAATCAGTGCCTGCTCTAGCGACTCTGGAAGTCTACCTGTTTCTATGGCATAATTAAACATTGAGAGCATGGGCTCTATCAGTTTGGGAATAAATGCTTTGAAAAATTCCATGGGAAATCCGTCATGACCTGGTGATTTTCCTGAGGCAAGTGAGGTCAAAGCTTTCATCACTTCCTCTTTCGTAATACTGCCCTCTAGTATCTCCTTCTTATCATCAGATAGAGTAGGGAGAACGAGCTTATCCAAAAAATGCTGTATACTCACAGTGTTACATCCTTGAGATGTATACAATGACTGGTAATAACTCAAGAAAGTCTCATTAATCTCTCTAGAATTACTAGTAAATGTGTCATCCTTTTGGTGAGTATATTGCCATGTTTGTCTCCTCTTTCTTTATCTGCCAAGCTAAAAGCTTCCCTGCCTTGTCTCCCTGTTCACAATATCTATGTTTCATTCTTTTTATAGCATTTTCTGTCTTATATGTATTAAGCATGTTATATTCCAGCTGTTTTGATTTCAGTTGTTGGAGAATGATATTGTCACATGACTGTACGTGTTGTCTTTCTAGTTTCTTAATCTTATTTTCAAGATCTTGGATTTTGGTTATATACTTTTTGCGTTTACTTGAGGTGTAAGCTATTATTTGACCTCTGAGGTACGCTTTCATAGCATTCCATACAATGTTAGGGTTTGCAGTGTTTTGATTTATATTTAAGAAAGAGTCCATTTCCCTGCTAATTATATTCACAAATTCTGAATCGTTAAGTAAATGTGAGGTAAATCTCCATCTGTTACACCTGGTAATTGGTGTGGATGCAGGTATAGTTACTAACAAAGCACCGTGGTCTGATAAGGTCCTAGCCAAGTACTCACAAGAAGTGACTTGGTGTATCTTAGAGGAGGGCATCAAAAATAAATCTATACGGGTATAACTATTGTGGACAGGAGAATAAAATGAGTATTCTCTAGTATCTTTATTTAGTGTACGCCAAATGTCTACGAGCCCCATTCCTAGCATCTCTTCTTTTAAATATATAGCACTCTGTTTTAGAGAGCTGGTTTTCTGAGATGACCGATCAAGGATTGGATCCAAAACTAAATTGAAGTCTCCTCCCATGTAGACCTCTGTGTGTGGGTCAGGTAAGGTAAAGAACAGTTTCTCAAAAACTTGAGCATTATCTGTGTTAGGCCCATAAACATTAACCAGTGTTATGGGTTCCAAGTGTAATAACCCTTGTACTATCACAAATCTTCCGAAAGGGTCCTTAATGACTGAATTCACCTGAAATGGGACATTTCTATGATGTAGTATGGCCACTCCTCTAGCCTGAGATGTATATGATGAGAAAAATATGTGACTATAACCCCCTTGTTTCAGTTTAACATATTCATTGTCTGTCAAATGTGTTTCCTGCAGTAAGGCTATATCGATGTTGTGCTGTTTCAGATAACTTAAAATACGTTTCCTTTTCACACAATTGTTTACCCCTCTTACATTCAAAACCAGACATCTATAGCTCATTGGGGTGGCTTATATGTACTTTGTATAGCTTGCAACAAATAATAAAATAGTCCTAAGCATAAACAGAATATTTCCCTCTTTTCTCTGTATAATTACAAGGTACAAATTCTCGGAGATGAGCAGCAAAAGAAAATAAACCTCTGTCGAACTCTGGACCCTGACCTCTTTTTCCCGAACTAAAGAGGTAAACCCTAAAACTAACTGACGTCCGTCATGTTGAGGTAGCATTATAGAACATACAGAAATTGCTCAGCTCTCTGTTATAATTGTAGAGATAACCAATTGCACCTACTTACTAATTTCTATACTGGGATAAATAGGAAAAAACACAGACTTTGACTGCCATAACTCAGTATCAGTGACCTCTTTACCTTTAACCAAAGTTCTTTGAGTCTCACTCAACCCAAACAATCAGTGGTGAAAAGCAAGAACATAAAAGAAAAAATTAAATAAAATACACTGGGCCCTGACATCAAACTTTATACTCATAAGAGTGCATTATAGTTTAAACATTCCCACCTACTCACTGATGAGACCCTGAGATTGAACAGATTGACCAGATAAGTGTTATTAGACAGGGTTTGTTCGGTTGTGTTTGGTCCAGTAAGTTATTTTCAGATATCCTCACCTCAGCTGAGCTAGTTCCAGATGAGTCTGGTTTTCAATCAAGTTCAAAGTCTGCAACGCTGTTGTTGAGTTGCTCACTTATGTTTCGTTTCTCCTGTATCAGAGCAAAACCAGACGGTAATATGGAGGGAAGTGGGAAAAGGGTGAAAATGCAGGGCTCTGTTTGTATGTTTTCCGTTGGCAATATTCACTTGACAGTCTGTTCATAATCCAAGATTGGTATCTTATTAAAACATGTCTGGGTATTCTCTGCGAAGAAATCTCTCTGCTGCATCCACCGAGTCAAACGCTCTTGTCACCCCGCTGCGGGTATCCACTTTCAAAGTTGCAGGATAAAATATCCTGTACTTCAAGTTGCTCTGGCGGAGCCAGCTTTTTAGTGCGCTGAAAGCCATCCGCTTCTTGTGCAAGGTTGGAGATAGATCAGGGAATATCATTATTTTGGAGTTACCGTGCATGAGATCCCTTTTTTTCCGCGCGGCGCTCAGTGTTTGGACGGTATCCTTGTGGCAGAGAAGTTTAATGACAAAGGCTCGTGGTGATCCGCTCTCCTGTGGTCTCCTCCAGATCGTGCGGTGCGCTCTCTGTATCTCCGGCGTGTCGGAGAGACCCAATATCGATGGTAACCATTTTTCTAGGAAGGCAACGGCATCGTTACCTTCAATTCCCTCCGGGAACCCTGCAATCCCCAAATTCTTCCTTTTCTGACGATTCTCCTGGTCGTCGAGTTGTGCCCTAAGTTCAGCCTCAGCCCAGGAGTGTTTCTCGGTCAGCTCGTCGTGGTCTTGTTGCAGGCTGGTGACTGACTGCTCGAGCTCGGTGTATTTTTGCTCCAGTTGGGCTATCCTCTCTGTGTTAGCTTGCAGCCCTCCCGCCAGCTTCTCAATAGATGTGTCCACTTGGTTAAGACGGGCAGCAAATGTGTTCTGAATCATGTTCGTCATTTTTTCCATCCCTCTCAGAAACCAAGGTGGAGGCTGCGTGTCCATGAAGCTGTCGATGTTAGCTTGCGATGACTTAGCGCCGTAGCAGCCTCCCTCAGTCTGTTATTTCTCTTTTCGTCGAGTTTTTTAGGTGGCATTTGGCACTTTGGTCGTCAATATATAAAACGTAGAAAAAACGGCTGTAAATCACTACAGGTTACGTGATAATCATGAAATATCAGGAGAGCTCAAGAGCATGCTGCTGTTCACTCTGCCGCCATAAACGGAAGTCTTACAGCAGATGTTGAGAGATAGGATCACCTGTGGGATTAATGATGACTGAATTCAAAAATGGCTCCTGGCAGAAGTGGATTTGACTTTTGATTAAGCATTGTCAATTGCCGTAGCAGCGAAGTGCTTTAAAGAGTTCAAGGGAGCTTCAAGGGAGTGATACCGGTGCAAAGGACAACACACAGCATCTGAATGTAGGTTTAAACAAGAGAAATGTCATGCATGTGGAAAAGTAGGACATATTGCCAGAGTGTGTCGTTACAAGAATATACTAAATAAATGGTATACAAAAATCAGCCGATGTGAAGAGTAAAAAGGGGCAGAGTTAAAGCTACTTTTTCCACAAAGTGCAAGAGAAGCAGGAGGACGGTAACACAGATAGTTCTGAAGAAGGCGGGTTCACACTGAAGTGCATGAGGTTCAAACTGGGACGCATGAGTGAAGTGCTTCTGAGACCCATATACCGCAAGGATGAGAATGAGAAAAGTGTTACTTTTGAAATATATACTGGATGCAGTCTCACAGTGATGAATGAAAAAACATTCCAAACGGTGTGGAAAAACACAGAAGCTTCTCAGATGATGCCAGTCAGCATTAAGTTGGAGAATTATGCAGGGTCAAGGTGATTGGTGCAGCTCTTGTCAGAGTTAAATACGAGCAGCAAAGTGCTAAACTGCCCAATTTTTGTGGTCAAAGGGGGTGGGGCCCTTCCTTACTTGGGCAAGGCTGGCTGGAGAAGATACATCTGAGATGGAGGGAATTAAAAAACAGACACGAAGCTCATCAGGTGCAACACATCCAAACAGAAAATAACACACTACAGCATCCAGGGGAGAAAACACTGCAACAGGTGTCAAGCAAACATGAGGAAGTGTTCAAGGAGAAGCTTGGCACACTGAAAGGTACCAAGGCTACCATCCATCTGAAAGACAAACCCAATCCACATTTCTTCCATCCCCGCTCTATCCCCTACGCCTTGCAAGCAAAAGTGGATGAAGAAATAGACAGGCTGTTGAAAGATGGAATAATCACTCCAGTGAGATATTCGGGGGCATGCCTATGTTCCCACAGCCCTATGTTCCCACATTTCTAAGATTGCAGCTGTAACCCTAACCCTTACCCTAACCCCTAACCCCTCATTCATTCATTCATTCATTTACTATAAAGTGCTTCCAAAAAATCTTGTGGGAGGACAGGGCTTAAATTGAAGGGAAATGTAGGAACACAAGACCTAATTTTGAAAATGTCCTAGGAATGTGGGAACATAGGGTTGTGGGACCATTGGGCTGTGGGAACATAGGGATGACCCCAGATAGATATCCAGAGTGGGCAGCCCCAGTAGTGCCAATCTTGAAGCCAGTGGAGTTTAAAACGTGAGATTATGTCGAGGTTACAAACTCACTGTGAACACTGTTTCCTTGCTGGAACAATATCCGATTCCCCAAGTAGATGACCTGTTTGAAGCACTAGCAGAGGGACAGCAGTTTTCAAAATTGGATTGAGTCACACTTACCAGCAAATACTCATGGATGACAACTCAAAGAAATACCTAACGGTGAACACACACTGGGGGCTGTTCACATACAACAGACTGCTGTTGTATGTGAACAGCACCCGCCATGAAGGGAATTCCAATAGTGGCGGTGTACCTTGACGACATCTTGGTGAGTTGAGTGGATGAGGCCAATTACCTAAAAAATCTTGACACAGTGTTAACAAGGTTGGAAGAGGGGGAGGCAACCGCCATTCCGACATACCGCCATTCCGACATTAGGCCCTAATTGTCGGAATGGCAACACTTAAACCTTTAATTAAACGTCCCATCATTCCGACATTTTTTGCCTCCTAAGGTCGGCATGGTGGTATTTATTTCTTTTTTAAACGTGTTGCCATTCCGACAAATCTTTTAAAAGGGTTAAGGTTAGGGTTAGGGTTACGGGTTGCGGGTTAGGATTAGCCTTGTCGGAATGCTGGGACGAAACTTTGTCAGAATGGCGGGACGTTCGCATGTCGGAATAGTGGTATGTTTGAATAGTACAATGTCAGAATGGCAGCATGTAACCTGGAAGAGGTTGAAACGCCCTTAAGGAGGAATAAGTGCACCTTCCTACAGAATGAAGTCCAGTATTTGGGACATAGGGTGGATGGTCTTGTGGAGAAAAAAATGAAAGCCATCCAGGAACCTCACACTCCCATAAATGTCACTGAACTCAAGGCTCACTTCCTTCCCAACCTGGAAACCCTCTTGACGCCACTGCATGAACTGTTGAGGCAAGCTCTGCGATGGAAGTGGAAAAAAGAGCAGGAAGAAGCCTTTCAAAAACCCAAGGCCCTGCTGAATACATCAGATGTGTTAGTTCACTACTCAGCCGACTGAGAATTAATTCCACTGACATTCCACAAATGGGTTTCCAGAGAGTGCAGAGATGGGCTGTGCACCTGAGCACTTACAAGTACGACATCATTTACAAACCAGGAAAACACCACACCAATGCAGATGCGTTAAGCAGACTGCCAGTGTCTGAACAAATGAGGAAGGAGGAGAGAACAGAAGTCTTGACGATCGATCTACCAGATGAGACGCTGGTGGACACAAACCAAATAATGAGCTGGACCGCTAAGGATGTAATGTAATGTCCCAAGTCCACGCATACTTCCTCAAAGACTGGCATGCAGAGACAGATCCCCCCTTTCAAGTCTTACCATCAGCGGAGAATGGAGCTCAGCGTGAGGGATGGTTGTGTGCTCTGGGGAGCCAGAGTAATCATAACTACAAAAGGCAGAGATGAAATGCTGAAATTACTATACCAAACCCACGTTTGGCATGTCAAAGATTAAAGGCCTGGCTAGATTTTATCTCTGGTGGCCAGGAATGGATCAGGATTTGGAAACAGCAGTGCAGTCTTGTGAGGAGTGTCACCAAAAGGCACCATCAACTGCACCATTACACCCCTGGGAGTAACCGCATATAAAAAAAAGAAAAATACCACTCTTAAAGATCTATTTCACCTTGCAATTCCTATGATCTCTGAATCGAACATGTTCCATTCAAAAGCACAAAGAAATACAAAAAAGAAATAACAAAAAATGAGACACCTGATCACAAGGTTGCAATGAACTTTTGACCCAGTTTTCATTCAGAGTCTGTCAAAATAACATTGGCTACCAGCTTTGTCCAGTCTATAGATTGATAATAGATTATCTCAATTCTCTTGACTCTTGAGGCTTCATTACGAAAAAAAGGAAATCCTAATACCTGGACTATCTTTGGCAGAAACGTAAATAAGCAAGATTTTCCATTTGTGGCTTTACCTTTACTCTTTATTCAATCGAATTCAATCGAAGAAGCAGTGAAGGAAAGATTATTTTATGTATGCTGATCCCTTTATCACGTAGCTGTTGTCGCACTTCATCATAGGCCCTCTGTTTCTTGTGAATTTCTGCAGATACATCTGGATAGAGTCAAATGAGTCGGTCTTTATATATAAGCTTCCCCTTGACTTTAGCCGCTCTCAGAACTTGTTCTTTTTGTCTATAGTTCAGAAACTTTATAATGAGAGTTCTTGGTGGAGGTGTAACTTCGTTCTCCTTTCGCCGTTGTGTTGGACCAATTCTGTGTGCACGCTCCAAAGCCAGAGGAGCACTAGCTTCCATTTCTAGAAGTGTTCGAAGCAATTTCTCCAAAAATTCACATGCATCTTGCCCTTTTTCATTCTCTGGCAAGCCCACTATCCTTAGATTATTCCTCCAACTCCGGTTCTCCATGTCGTCTGCCTTGTCAGCAACTTCACTTGAGTTTTTGTACAAGCCCGAAGTTGAACAATTTCGTCTTCTGCCCCTGATATACGTTCCTCTGTTTCCTTCACTTTGTCTGTAAATTCTTTAATTATTGAAAATACGCTGTCTATTTTATTTGAGACTCGTTTTTCCATCCCCTTGATTGTATTCATGAGATCTGCATTACTAGGGTTAAAGTCAGCGTCTTTGGCAGACTCACAATCGCCATCTTCCTCCATCTCTCCCGTTTCATCAGCGTAGTCAGATTCCGGCAAAATCTCTTGCTCTTCGGTGTTGGTTTTCTCTTGAGATGGCTTTTTCTTCTTTGTAGGCATCTTCAAACTTGGTCTTGCATTTCTATAGCGCTTTTCCAGTCTACTGACAGCTCAAAGCGCTTTACACTCACACACACACACACACACACACACATAACTGAGGGGAGCCAGGATTCAAACCAGTGACCTTCCGATTACTAGACGACCCGCTCTACCTCCTGAGCTACAGCCGCCCCAACTTTAACTCAATAAACTTTTAACAGCAACTACTGTTTGTCAGTAGATTTTTAAGGATTTCATTTGACAACTGCAGGGTTGCTATTATGCTGCCTCTCAGCACCTCTCCATAACCGGAAGTCATTATGTTTACTTAACTGGTCGAAAAGGTCCTGTGTTTGTACAGGAAATTATACTTTTACTTTCACTGAGGAAGTACAGTTGTAAGGTTAAGGTCAATTATGATATATGTGTTTCACTGTGTTACAACCCCAGAGGTCATAAAAAACACTTCAATTAATGACTGTGCCTTCATTTTCTCTGTGATCTCTCTATGTTACCTGAGTGTGTGAGTGTGTGATTGGTTGCAGGTGTGGTTGGTTGAGTAAATAATGACTGTGTGAGTGTATGTTGTCCAGGGTGCTGATTGGTCCAGCCTCCAAACCAGAAATTAAAAGGCCTGCTCCTCCCAGTTCCTGTGGGCTCTTCTCTCTCTACTTCAGCCAGACTGACAGCATTACTGTTTGTGTGTTTGCTGTGTTTTTAAATTAACCTGCAAGTCTTTTGTTGCTGGTAGTTCTAGGGAGATAGAAAGACGGGAGTCTCATATTCATGTTGCGCCAGGCCCTGTCTTCTCAAATTGGTTAAAATTGAAACAGTTTAATCCTAATTTTGTCTTTAATATTTGCATCGTGCAAATACTGTATATTCTAAGCATATTTTGTTAAATAACATAGTATACATATTCTGAAGCTGAAGTAGAGAGTAGCATTTTTTTCTATATGTTAAGCATCTGCATTCAGTCAGTGCTTACATGTTATATGGTCTGGTATGACGTTGTACAATATAAGAGAAACATATGAGATATCAAGGATAAACAGAACAGAGGCTATAAACCTAGTACAGGTCAGGTTTTTTGACTGAGAAGATCCGGTGATCCCAGTAGAGGCTGAGCCTCCTAGCTTGATCTCCAGGAGCCAAGATCTCCAGTGCCACTGAAAGAACAGGATGAACTATTTTTTCGTGGTAGGATTGTGCTAATCATCTGAAGTGGCAGATCAAACCTTGATCTGAACTAAGTTAAAGTTGACTTTGACCAATTTCCTCTTATCAGACATTGACTTGCTTAAACTGAAGAGAGCTATCCCCTTAAGAGAAATTACAAGTACTGATGTAATGTGATCACCAAACCCTACTTTTAAAAGAACAATTTTCATTTGTTTAAAGGAGCTCTTTGTAATTTCCATTAGGGGGCAGTATTTCCCCCTTTCTCAATGTTTAGTTCAAACCCTTTTTGGCATTTGACTTTTATATTTCATTTCACACCTGGGCCCGCTGTTCCCAGTACTACAAGAGCACACCTCACTGGCTCTGGAAGGAGCTCTGCTCTCTACGCTTCTTATTTTGTTTATTTACTTCTGTTTCCACCTTTGATATGTTGGTTTTGAGTGGGTTCAAATAAATTATGATTTCTTTGCTTTAACTTCTCGTGTCATCTCCCATTATTTGTCATGGTTTTGAGCTGGCCGTGACAAATTGTGTTGAAGGCCTCCAGGTGCAATTGATTGTTGGGGTTTTTCAGGCAGTTTTGCAGGGCTTGAGAGGTAACACCTGGGTGAGTTGATTTGTCTTTGTCTTTTTGAACATGCGGAAGAGCATGGTGGGAGTGTGGATTTGAGGTCCTGTTTGTCCAAAGGAGAGTGAGTATTGACATGCTGGTGTGTAATTGTGTTGGAGCTAAAGCTGATTTCCCCTGGTAGGCATAGCAGCTTTGCTCCTTTGAGCTTTGCTGGATTTTTTATTTTTTGTAGTGTTGGGGTGAACGCGTTTAGAGACTTTGTCTCGGGAGCATGTCCATGGCTGTGGGGGGGTTGCCAGATTCTGGTCGCTTCTTCATACCAGTGGTCATAAGTGCATAAATACCCGCCCCAACTAACCACATGAAGACTTGGGTTGAGTTACTTTAGTTTTGGTTAGGCAGATAGAGGGGATGCTCCTGTTTGCCTTTGTTGCAGCCAGTGTGTTGATTGCTCTCCTTTGGGCTGGGTTTGTAAAATGGCTCTGTTTTTTTGAGACTCCATCGGAGAGGTTTTTGGACGGCTGCACAAAAGAGCAGTTGTTAAAATTGCAGACCGCTACATGGTTGACATTAGTGACAAAAGACTCAAGACAGACACATCTGCTCCGGAGAGCTGTGGACTGCCGGAGCTGGGATGGAGCAGATACGCGGCGCAGTGGACCTGGTGGAAGTTAACACATAGACTAGAGTGAAACCTATCAGCTCTGCTGCCGTGACGGAGCGGAGCCGGACCAGACACGTGTCTGGTGGAATCAAGGGGTTATGCAGTGTACCAACAGGATCCTGGTGCTGAGGTTGATGGGGAGTGTTGCATGCAGGTTGTATACTTTACTATGTTTATTTGAGTGGATTGTCGTGGTCCCAGATGGCATGTCTTTATGGGGGGGGCTGTTGGGCTGTTGCCTTTCTTTCTTATTGTATTGCAGATGCCCAGCAGGAGGGGTTGGGGTCGTTGTTAGTTGCTGGGAACACCTGGGCCCGGTGTTCCCAGTACTACAAGAGCACACCTCACTAGCTCTGGAAGGAGAGAGAGGACAAAGGGGAAACTCTGCTCTCCATGCTCCTTATTTTGTTTATTTGCTTCTGTTTCCACCTTTGATATGTTGGTTTTGAGTGAGTTCAAATAAATTATGATTACCTTGCTTTAAAGCTGGAGTTTGTAGAATATGTGAAAAACGCATGAGACTGGGATGGAAACAACTGCGCTCCCCCCTCCCCTCCCTGTTTCGACTCCGTAGCTCCACACCGTTCTCGTGGACGCGCGCGACTGTAGCGAGAATATTCACATCGGAACTTTTCTGTCATACACTAGCCATGGCCGAATTACAGGTAAGAAAGTACTTTACCTTTCTCTCGTGAACAAATTGAACGTATGAACAAAGAAACATTACTTTTGCATTGTTTAGAAGAGCGATAGAGACCGACAACAATTATTTCTTGCTAACGTCTCAGCATGACATAGCCTACATGTCTGACACAAATAAAGCTACGATATTTGTCATACTGACGTGATACTTATACAGCATAATCTAATGACAACAGCAACACTTATATATCATGGGAAAGAGGTGTGAATGCTAAGAATAATAAAACAACATAACACTAAAGTAAACAATTACCCCCACATGCACGGACTATCGGAGACAACCACTTTATTCAGACACTTCTTTCTTTTCACCGTAACCTGAAAATAAGTAATAACGGTCACATCCATATTTACACGGCACATGTCCTCTGTATGTTGTGTATATATAACGGCATTGACAATACATTTGACGTTGACTTTGGCTCTGACTTGCTTGTAGCTGTCGTGAGCCTTTAGCTACGGTTAGCATAAAGCTAATCAACTCACAACATTACTCGTCAATTGTGACCACAAACCGCCTGCTTTATTAGATTCACGGTCATTTCAACTACACAGCCAATTACTACCACACATTTAGATGATCAGCTACGTAAAACTTGCATTGGAGGCTCACCTGTCCAGGAGAAGAACAGCAAGCTCAGTATCCAGCTTCAGCCCGATGCTATCGCTAAGCTCTCTCCACCTCGGATATGCTTGTCTGTGTTTACACGCGATTTATTCCGTCTATTGTCACTCTCCCTCTTAGACTCTCATTTCTCTACATCGGTCTTCCTTTCTTTGGCTTGCTTAGCCGTCTACGCTTTTGTTGGTAATGCCGGGATAGCGGCTTTTCCTGCAGGGACGTCCGCCATTGCACCTGCACGGAACGTGAATGCGCATCGACTTCGGTCGAGCAACCAATGGTAACGCCCAAAACAGCTTGCTCTGTAAAATGAACTGTGATTGGCTGAACACTGCCATCATGGCACTGATTTTTTTAAAGCCTGAACACAGAGCCGAGAGGAGACACAGAAGTCAGTGTTCTGTCATAACACTATGAATTACAATATGCTGAAAGGTTATTATTGATTTTTGACCAAATGACGCCAGAAATAACTTACACACTCCAGCTTTAACTTCTCGTGTCATCTTCCATTTTTTGTCATGGTTTTGAGCCGGCCGTGACAACACATTCTGATTTTTTTGTTGTTGTTGTTTTTTTGTTGACTTTGCTAATTAACAATAAATATGATGTGATTTTCCTTTCCCCCGCTGAAAGAGAGGGAGTGAAAGTGAAAGAGTCTACAGGTTGTTTTCAGGTCGATTTCTGCCGAGAACCGAGCGTGTCACAGTAGAAATAGGCAAGACTCCCATTCTCTAGATCACACGACGCAGCAGCCACACTCAACACACGCATAAGAAGCGCGTCTTATGCATCCAGTGTAAATGGTATAACCTGTTAACATGGAGGCCGAAATGGAAAGCGAGAGGTAATGCCATGCAGCAGTGTATCCAGTCTGTAACATGCTCTGACAGTGCCAATGTACTGATCCTTAGCAGGTACGATGTTAAGCATTTTCACTGCTAGAAGAGAAGTCAGTCGACCACAAATCAGTCAGACTCAGCCTGTGAGGATCATGAGTGTACAACATTTCATCCTAGACTTGTAGACACACACAAAAGAAAACCACAATCTAATCCCTCGTACAGACATTTTTTATAAGCAGCAACTATTCATGCAGGTATATTCACTCCTCACTTTAACATTCCTGTGAAAGACGTGTGTCAAGAAGCGGAAATCCTCTGACAGAGAGGCGAGAAGAGACGGCTCACATGCACATGTTGGAACAAACGGAAATAAAAACAAAAACACGAACAGTTGCATTCCTGTCAGATAAGAATTATATCAGAGGAGGAGGGGCACACGAGGTCCAAGGTACACTGATAGTACAAATACATTTTAATCATAGGATGACTTTGCTTATCCATAACACTTCGTTTCTGTTGTCTGTCTCTATAATGCCCTCGATAATGCATCAATATATGGTAAAATCCTTTAAAAAATCATCTTAGCTTTTCTTCTGATCCAAGTTTATTTCATTGTTTATCGTTCATATTGGATTGTTGCAGACTTTAAAACGTTTCAGGTCACGTATATCAAAGATGGAGTAATCAATTAAAAAAATATGTATAAATACAATTTGAAGTTGTGGTACAATTTGTGTTACTTTATATTTTACTTCACTAGAAAGAACCATTGTACGTTTTACTTTCCTACATTTAAATGAAAGTTATAGTTACTGGTTGTTTTTAAAAAAGAAATCTCAATTGGATTTTCAGAGTCTTTCAACATTCATTCTTTGTACAAAAGTACACATTTAAGAAAAAAAACCTGGCCATGGGTTTACATTTGACTTAAAGTATGAAGAATTAAGGTAAAATAACTATTAAGATCAGAGATGGACAGAGCAATGTCGGGAGTACCATCAGTTTAGCAGGCTGTTGAGCTTAGGAGGTGACCAAGAGTGAAAAGAGCCAGGAGGAGGAGGAGGATTTGTCACTGGCTAGGTACGTTATTATATAAAGTTAACCTTAAACAGTGTTTAACAGCAGCATTGGCTGCAGTGGTCTGTGTGACAGATGGCAGGAGGGGTCTGTTATTATGGACCCCACTCATCTTCTCGCAGGACCCGCCATATTCGGCCTGATTGGTTGGCTTTGTTGGTTGCATTATATGCTTGACTCTCTTGGCAGTTTATAAGCCTCTCTCCTGGTCTTCTGCTGCTCCTGTCAGGGTCACTCATCCTCCGGAACCACTCTTCACTGTCAGTGTCTCTGGGCTCATTAGGTAGAGCGGACAACCTGTTGGCTCTGTCTAATGAGCCCAGAGACACTGAAGCTGCAACAGCCAGTCGCGGTGATGTGTTACTGGGGCAACTATGGCTTACAGTCTGCTACATCAGCCCCACTGTTGGCTGTTTGTTTTCCACAACTGCGAGAAAAACACATGAAGGTGCAGACAGCCACTGAAAGCAAACAAAGAAAACCAATCAGAGGTGGTGTAGGTTGGGTCTTGCGAGAAAATGAGTGGAATCCATAATGTGTGAGCTGGCCAGCAAGGCAGTTAGCCGGCTGGCTAGCTAGCTACCCGCATAGACACTCAACACAAAAACGTTGAGCATGTTTTTGATTCACCATTGATTTTCATAAAACATCCCATATTTGAAATCTACACTAGTGATGAATTTACATACCAACACTGTAAATTAAATACAGGTGTGGTGCTTGAACTGTCTATAGCATTGGACAGTCAGAAGAGACAGTGCATGCATGGGGCAGCTGAGTATATGCATTTAGCTCCCAACTGTGTGAAGTTTGCGTAGTCGTCAGGTCTGCATGGTTTCTTCTCATAGTCTAAAGTGAACTGGAAACTATTAAATTGCCTGGCGATGTTAACATCTGTATTTAGTTATTGGAATTTTAAAGTTGGTTTCTTAATCTGTTGCTAAAATTAGGTATACCCTCCACTCTACCTTCTTATCTCTTGACAGGAGCATTCCGCTAGTTCCTGTGAGCAGCAGCAGAAAAAGAACAAGTTCCCCTCTCATTGCTGTTACACACTGACTCTGAACAGTGTCCTGAGTCTATCAGCTCTCTTTGATCCAGAGGTCATATTACTGAAGGGGCTGGACCCATGCTGATTGAATGTAATCAATCACAACTATAACTTAAGCACTTCTTCCTTTTTGAATTTGATCGGCAGGCAAAGCGGCTGGGAACAACTGATACATGTATTTCCATCCTGACAGAGGGATCCACCTATGTTGGTCTTTCTGAGGTTTTGTAAAAATATCCTTATCCTAATCTAGGGTTTATGGAAGAGGAGCTATCCTCTACAGTTCAATACAATTGACTCATTGTTTCAAAATGCCACGACCAGGAACTGTATACTCCCTGTTATTCTTTCTCAGTCTCAGTTCTGAACATTTTATTTACTCTCAATAGATGCCATACCGAGTAACAGTTGTGTTCCAAACAACTGTTTAGTTAACAATATTATAATGTCCTTCAATCAAGACAACTTTAGCAGAAAATGAGCACCAGATTGTGAATGCAAACAACATGCTCTCACCCTCATTCCTGTTAGTCTGCTTGTGGTGTTGGATTGTAACATTGTTGCAGTAGGCCAAGTTTATGGTTTGAATTGTTGCGATCTGGGCTGGTTGATACATTGTACTGGATGCTCTGAAATCCAAAGAAAAAAGCACCTGCACAAATCATGTTCCTGTCGAAGAGGTTTTCCCTTATGTTCAAATGACAGTTGGTTGTCAGTAAGCCCCCAGGCAGGTTTTGAAGCAAATTTGACAAAAATCATGCACACTGTCCCCAAAAGCCATTTTGTCATAAGCTTACATGTGCTTATGACAATGTGTGTAGACATTTCACTACTAACCACAAATGTCAGCCTGCTGGTGGCTGTAAAGGAAAGTCAGGAGATAACGAAAATTAATGTTAATTTTTGAATATTCATGGCAATTCATCAAATAGTTGAGGTATTTCAGTAATGGACAAGGCACATGAAGATGGGGGAGCTAGGGGTGCTGCCCCTTTGACCCTGATGTCCAAAGTGGCCTTTTGTAAAGGTGTATTTTATTGTGTTTTTTTTGTTTTTTGTAGTAGCAGTAGTAGTTGTCAGTGTTTCCCATAAGTTAACGAGACTCTGGTGGCCCACCATAGGCTAATTTGCTGCTATATGGTCTCATTTTGTTTTTCACCTCTCATAATAGCGCTGAAGAACATCCCAACATTTTGCAGCCTTGCTTTAGAAAAACATCTTTCACTCCCAGTCCGTCTAACCCCGCCCCCTTCTGTACGTGTACTCGTGCTCTCTCTTTCTCTCTCTCTCAAACACGTGCACAAACACACACACATACTGTACTCCGGTCCGAGGCCCGCAAATTACGCCGCCTCTCCCTCGTATCAAAGATGTGTCACAACTACAGTGAGGCGGAACTCGCTATATCTTCTGATCATGGAAAGAAAAAACATAATAAAGACTTGGAGGAACAGCTGTCAGGTAAACGTGTGGTCTCTGCAGTAACGTTAAGTTGATGTGCTAGCTTGTAGTCAATCTCTCTCCAGTCTGTTTGTCTGTCTTGTTAACCTAGCTGGGCAGTACATAGCCTATATTTCCCCTGTCTGTGTTTTATTTACCAGCCACTTCCAGAGCTGTTCAGTGACTCTGCCTGAAAAACGTGAAACTGAAATACAACTCACGTTTTTTTATTACATTTGGTGAATGCCAACGGGCAGCATGTTTTTCCTGCAGCTCGGAAAGATAACCCTGTTTCTCCAGCAGCAACCTCAACCGACCAGACACTATACACTTATACATGGCACTGACGGGCGCTTATAATTTTAAAACAAGACAATGATTATCTGGTCTCTCAGTCAATGTTTGGTTACAAGTCAGGACTAATAGGCTACAAGTTTGAAAGCAATAAGTTGATATTGACTATAGCTTATAAGCTAGTGCTAACACTGTATACCCAGAGCTGTGTAGTAGAGTAAATTGTGAGGACTAGACTAATCACCAGGCAGCAGAGCCAAAGCTTAGTGTTATATTTGATTATTTTCTACATTTTATATTTTCCATAATTTATCATTCATTGTCATGTTATTTAGGAGATAGCCTCTTAATTTTTCTCTCAAAGTGCAGCGGACTGCCATTAAATTTAAAATGTGCAAAATGTTCTTCTGAGGGAGCATGCCCCCAGACCTCACTAGAGGGTCTGAGGTCCACCCCTCATAATCTCAAGAAATCCTGTGGGAAACACTGAGTTCTGTTAATAGTTTTGCTAAATTGTAGGAAATAGTTCTCCGGTTGTTTTGCTAGCTTGGAGAACAGAATAACATTCTTTGCAACCAAATGTGTTCCATACAGTTTTTCTATCTATTCCCTTTAAATTAGCCTTTTAATAGTAGAAAGCATTATATTTAAGAAAAACAAGCCATAAATGTTTCAAGAATCTAAAAGCATGCATTAACCATTATAGAATAGCTTTATAGAATTCTAATATAAAGCTGCCTAAGATGGATCAGTTTTAACTGTGTGTATCTTTTGTTGTTTTTATGTTCATCATAATGTTGTGTATTTATCATGAAATTTCATTCAGCAGTGTGGAGATGCCTTGTAAAGACAACGGATTGAAACAATAAGAATTTAAGCTGGAGCCAATAAATGTTTTAAATTTTTGTTTGAAAAATGACTTAAACTAGTCGTCAGTGTTCTTTTGATCGACTGATAAATTCATCGATGCATCTCCAGGTCCATGTGCCCCTTTTAACTTTGAGCACCTGACCCTCTGAAGGTCTCTGCACGGCCATGCAACTAACCAACTGGCATTGACATCTCAAAGAAGCAATATGGATTCATCATCATTTGTTTCATCTATAAACTTTCACAAAATTATGATAAATCGCCCATAGAATCTCCTACTGCCAAAGGCACTGTCCTAAAAATTCCCAAATCCAAAGATATTCCACATACTACCATATGTGTCAAAGAATAGAAATAACATTCTCATTCTTGAGAAGGTAGAACAGGAGAGAAACATACTGAAATGATTGTCGACTAATTGCTTCCACTGTATGGTAATAAAATCCAAGATAGCAGAAAAAACTTGGACCGGACTTGAGCCAATGACAAGACTCGAGTTCTACCGGCTTGAACATTTGTGCAGTCCCTTTATTTTTAGCTCTAGATTTGTGTAGTGTGGATTGCCTTACAGTTGGGTCTTTGTTTTATTACTTTTTATTGCCCACATGGTGTTATTCTGTCTTCCTGTGACTCCTCGTTCCCTCATGATCACATTCAGAGCGGAAAGAAGAAGAACGAGCAAACAGTCCAAAACACTCAAGTGTTCTGCAGTTTTACTTTAGTCATCACTCGAGTGTATATGTAGCTTTCAGCTGGGGTTTGATGTAGATTTCTTGCCTGTGAGCTTTCAGACTGTCGTTATTCTCTGAACATATATTTGTGAGGTAAAACAACCACTTACCATGCATCAGGTACGCACTGAATCAGGAATGTCTGAGATCTAAAAGCACTGTGTTAAGCCTGGAGAGCACAGAGCATAAGTAATTCAAAACACAATTAACAAAACACCTTTGTATTTTACCTGATTATTAACATCAAACATGTCACAGAGTACTATTCTTCTTCAAAGTGCTGCTGAGTTTCTACTTCATTATGGCCAGTGAGAGAAAACGGATATATTCACATTTATAAATTATTATCAGACATTAGCCTGTTCACTGAGGAGGTGGCAAGCTCTTAATACTGAGGGAGAAAGTAAGGCTCCAGAACAGGATGATTAAAAAGAGATACAAGGAAAGAAAAAGGTTGTTTTTTGTAATTGAATGATTGAATGCAGCAACATTACTAAGTCAAAAAATCTGTGTTCTGTATGGTGACAGTTGGTTATTGACCAAACCCCTGAATTAGCTACACTTTATAGAAAAGAATGTGATTTAACACAATTAATAGAAACTGTAGCCAAAACTATGAAAAGACGACCCATGTTTTGATAAAGTTATACTTTTGCCAGCTGGGGGCAGCACCAAAAGTCGTGAACACAGCACTTACATACTGTATATTTACCATTACCAATCACCATTTAAGTTGAGATGATGAACTTGCTATATTTACACATCCAGCAGTTACAGAGCAACAAGATGACGGAGTTGTCTTTCCGGCCCCTGGACAATGGAAGTCCAATAATTACTCTCCTTTTAGCTCTGTTTTGGTCTCTCACAACTCCTGAGAAAAGTATCGTACTAAGTATCGTACAAAGTATAGTCTGTTTAGCTCCTTAATGCTCCTCTATGTGCACCAGCTAGTCTGCAGCTCTGTCTGTTGTTTGGTGCTGAGCAGGTAGTGTTTTTTATTTTTTATTTTAAAACAGCTGCCTGCTGCGGCCAAAAATGATACTATGAGAGCAGTGAGAGTGATGATTGGATTGAATGGAAGTTTGCGTTGTCATGGTGGTGGCATAGATAATCTTGGTGTCAACCCTCCATAAACTTATCTTGCTTTAGGAAAATACTCGACTGTGCGGGCAGTTTTCAACTCAGTGGACACGCACACCTTCAGTCTTAGTAAATGCGGGAAACGAGACAAACGACCACTGCTAAACAAAACATGATGGCTCATTTACACAGAGAAATTGGCAAGGAGAATGCAGCCCTGGTGAAAAGACACTTCAGTGAGGCTGATGAGACAAGTTTGTGCTAACAGACTTGAGAAATGAATTGACAGCATGAACGCTATTTTGTCACAACACACTGAAGAAATAACAATTTGCTCTGAAAAACTTTCAGGAGTGTGTAACTGATGTTGAAAAGTTCACAAAGCCAAGCTCACGGACATGCAGGACAGGGCACGCAGGGACAACTTGCTCATATTCAACCCCAAAGAGGGAGCCAGAAGCCTGAATGAGTTTGCTTACCTGTTACCTGTTACCTGAGAATATTCCCATCGTGGTTTTTCAATCTTTGTGTCTGCTCTGCCGGAGCTGATCAGATGCCACTGTCTTGGTCAACCTGGTCCCAGGAAGGCATAGAGCTCACGGCCGCTAATTATAAAATGCTTTTGCTACTCTGATAGAATTATTTTTTTCAGAATAAACAGTATCATCAGCTTCTGATACCACTGTACTTTAGAATGACCCTTTTAAACAAGAACTTGAGTTGAATTAATTTATCAGCATAAACAGTAGGTCAGTCGACAACCCTCAAGTGCTATGGGATGCATTAGAAATAAATCAGTTTCCTTTGCATTGAATTTGAAGTAAGAAAACATCACACTGACCTTCTGGAAACTGAAATTGCAGCAGTAGAACAAAGCAAAGCTAAACAACACTTTAAACCTTCTCAGGCGACAGAACTACTGGATGAACTCAACGGCTTATTAAGACACAGAATTCATTATTCATCGCACCAGGCAGAACCAGTACAGGGCATGTCCTAACTAACAAACAATCATTTAGCAAAATTTCAGCAATCAAGACCAAAGAGGGCATAACTGAGGCCTCATTATAGGAGTTTGCAGGGAGGCAGGAGGAGTCCATATCGCTACCTATCCACACAATACCATTGGGACGTTCATTCATATGATTTGCCAGTGACCAGAGGTTAACAGGTTTTGGGAAAATATCAAGTATCTTGTCCAACGTTATCGAGAGAGCCGTCCCTCACTCACAGTGTCTGCTCTTACTTAATGACATGCCATCCTTGGAGCTAACCATTAAGGAAAAGCACCTTTTGTTAGCTGGTCTTACAGCTGCTAAAAAATGGTAGCCTGTCGCTGGAAAACACCTCATGTACTGTCTGAGGGGATTGGCTCTACTCGTACTGTAATATTGCATAGCTGGAGCTCTCCACAGCTTGATTACATCATTCCAAAACACAAAATATTACTTGCTGGTCAAAGCTAATTGAAAACAATAGTGTTTTGTTATATTTATTTGTGATTAATTGCCTATTTAAGCCATGTTGTTAATGTCTGTGCCTCCCTGCTATACATACATATTATATGTACTCTTTGTCTTTTTATATACATACATATACTGTATGCATGCTCTTGACTATTTCTTCTAATCCTTTGTGTTTGAATGCTATTTGAAGTTTCAAAAAGAGATTGTTTGTCATGTCTATTTGCAATGATAATGTTGCCTCCCCCTCCTTGAAAAATACTAAAAAAATAAATAAATGTTGGGGCCAGATAGCTAAACAATGAGCTCACCAGTGTTGGGGCTTGGATCTTAGGAATTAAATGCTTAGTGAAGGTCATGACACACCTTCCTCCAGTGAAAAGGAACAAATCAGTGAAGTCAGCCCCTCTTCTGTTGAAAATCTGACAATTGATATGCAGCACTAGTTTTAAATCACACAAAGTTTTACATCATTTTTGTCAGGGTACTGGGACATGATAACTTCACACACACACACACACACACACACACACACACACACACACACACACACACACACACACTATAGCACTGACCTTATGTTGGAGTACATGATGCTGCAGTGGCAGTCCACAGTGAATAGAGAGAGGACATCAACAACATCAAGTGAAACAAAATGCCGGGCTAAATCTAGGACAAGCCGTCCCCACAGGAGCCTACTGTGAATGATATCATTCAACAAAGTACAGAGAACACTCAACTGTACAACACTTATTCCTCCAGTATGTTCAATATACTGTACTGATAGAGACTGCCAAACAACAGTGTTGTAGCAAAACTGCAAATTTGCTTAGTAAAGTCATGGGCAGTGTCATAGAACTAATTTTACAACACTTGGCAGGCAGAATATGTAAAATGTATCTTTGTACTATATAGTAAATAGCTTTACAGGAACTAATTTCAAATGCATCCAAAACTAGCCATGTAAGAAATGAGAGCCTTGTGATGCCTCATGGTGCTGTTTGCAGACATCACATTCCTCTGCTGGAACCTGAAACCAACTACTCTGGTTTAAAAGGCACATGTGAAGGTAGAGTATTGGAAAGAGTATAATGTAAAGGTGTAAAATAAAAAGAAAGGGAAACAGCGGAGCAAAGAGGTAAGACATACAACAAGCCAAACTTTGTTTGGATGGTTGTGTTTCTTGGTCAGTATGTCCAAGTCGCTGCATGGTATAGGTCATTTCTGACAAGACTACTGTGAAGATTCCTGTGGTCACAGAGGAGGATGCTAACCTTAATCACAAGCCTTCACCAGGACAAAACACTTTTACATGATAAAAACTAGTAGGTAGATCTCCCTGAAACACATGCATACACTCCAAACAAGATGAACCCTTTCTATTTGTATGTCATTGTTGTTCAGTTATTGTTGTGTAAGTGATTGTAAGATTGTCTGTTACAGAAATGTTGGTTGCCGCCCCTCCCAGATTATTATCATCATTAGATGCTGTTGAATCTGGTTAAAGCTGGGGTTGCTAAGTTATTTTAGCATTTTCTGTTACATAGAAAATCTCTTAACATTCTGACATTAATCAATCAATAAATAATCAACGGCTCTGACAGAAAAGAGGTGCCTGTGTGACTGTAGCAGGCCTCTAAAAAGGCCATCCAGTCATTTCATTCAACCTAAGTGAAATGATTGGACGGACAGCCTGTCTGGCTACCTACATACCTGCTTGCCTGCGCACACTCTGTCCATGCACTCATGACGCATAACTATATTGCTTAAGATCTTACTGAGCTAGCCACCCACCAATTCCAGAGAAAGGGTAGTCAATATTCCCAAATACTAACATGCTAGCTAGACAGCAAGAACTATAATAGCCATGTTAATTGTTTTCATTGATAATGATAACTTGGGGTGTTTTCTTACATGTGAATGAGACATGAGATAGTGGGATACAGTTAGCAGGACAATGATGAGCTGTGATCTCAGTACACATCCCCTGAGCCAAAGAACAAGTGAGTTTTTTCAGCCTAGATATGTTTCTGATGGCCATTTTGCTTGTGTTTAAGAGACTGTTTATTCATCTATTTATTTTACTAAATAAGCTAAGACCTCGTTGAACATAGCAAACTAGCCATTAACACACATCTCCCAGCTGGCCAGCAAGAGCTACGGGGCAGTTGGTGTCGGTATAGTCGGGCAGAGCGTGTGCATGTGTTTTAGAGGAGTAGCTCCTGGAGGGAGGCCTGACGGGTTTTTTTGGCTAGTTTCTTGATTTTTTAACCCCACTTTTAATGATTACTGCAGCTTCACACAGTTATTTGAAGAGATGTATTTGTAGTATTAACTTCTCCTAACTTTTGTGGAGCAGTTTTATTCATAAAAGTGGACGTGCGACAGCAAATAAGCTGCAATAGCTTGCACTGTTGTGGATTTATGGGCTCTAGGTTTCTTCAGAGTTCAGAGTATTTGACGCGTTGGGAGTGAGAACAGGCTGCATTATCCTAATAGCAGCTAGCATCGAGCCGCCAGCTTCGAGCAGGATGAGGAGTGGGGCCTCAGAGGTCTGGTCAGCTCATTTCTTTCCAACTCCACACCAACAGATATGAAAACTTGTAGGCTAGTCTTCAGACCCAACTGACGCTGACCATTTACATTACTTGAGGACATAAGATTTCACACAGCTCCCTCTGGTGACACAAAAAACTGAATTTAGTGCTGTTAGAATTGCAACACAGGTTCCCTCATTGTTACATTAATGAGCCTGGTAATTCTTTAGAATACATTGTCAAAACTATTAAATATATCAAAACATAAATATTTTCTCCGTCAATACAAAATCAGTCCATCACAGAGCAAGACAACTGAAATACTGAAACAGAGAGCGTATGTGTCATGTGCTCAGAGGAACCGGTTTGAAAGTTGGTCTGGGTTGATAGAGGATATAGTCTTTTGGCTCTGTCTCTCGACTTTGACAGGATGATGGATTGCTGTGTTGTAACATGGAGAGTGGAGCCCCGGGGGTAAGCACCACAACAGAGCTGGATAAATCACTGGCAGGGAAGGATCACAGTTACCTCAGACACTGATCTGCTTCTATAGAGACTGAAAAACTTGCTCACTTCCAGCGTTCCTTCCCTGTACTGTTGTTCTCTTCTCTGGGTAAGCTGTAGAGCCACACATGTAAAAACCATATGAAGGTGGACACAGATATATAATTGCACAAATCAACACACACAGAGAGTGTAATTAGAGTGCAATTACAGTAGTGGAAGTCACTTATCATCAGCCTACATCTATAAGCTCTTAACACAACATCCTGCCTGTGGTCTCATCTCCGGAGCCATGAGAGTGGTGAGAGACATTCACGCCTTTACACACACCCGGACACACGGAAGCCCTTTCCTCCTGTGCGCTGAAACATCCGGCACTGTGCTATGTGATAGGGATACTTGTCATTGCAGCAAGCCCGGAGAGGTGGGATGAAAGATAACCACATATCCAGAAGTCCCGGGGTAACTGCCAGAGGCCGGATCAGAGGAAGGAGAGGCGTGAGAAAAGGAGTGAGAGAGAGGTGCTGGCCAGTGAGAGGTTTCGGAAGACAAGGGGAGGGTAGTTACATTGCTGCAGCGCGCAGTAGTGTTGCAACAGCTGCGAGCAGACAGGCCGCCTTCTCTAAATGCAACTGGAAGGATTTAACCCTTACGGCCAACTGATGGTTACTGCCCACCTGTTCATGCTCTTATACAAACATTCCTTTTGATCAGGGCTTCTCAAAGAAGACAGCCAGGCTCCTGGGAGGGGGTGTAGAGGTTTCCTATGAGTTCTTGAAGTTTCAAAGATTCCAGGAGTCCCAGAAGGAGATGCAAGGGTAACAGAAGGCATTCCAGAGATCTTAGACAAGGTTTCATAGGGTTTGATTGAGTTCCAGGTGTTAAAACATTTGTTGGTGATTGAAAATTAGTTTGGGTGGTTTAAACCACCCACTGCTCCACCCATGGGAAAATACTACGATGTAGAACATCCATGAATAAAAAAAATAAAATAAAAAAAAAGTCACAATGAGGCTCCAGCGAAGTTCTAGATGAGTCAGGAAGACTCTTGTACGCTTGATTTCTCATACCATCCTGTTATTCACTCCTCTCACTAGAGGTGTGGAAATATCTCAATTATAAGATGCATCACGATGCAGACGTGCAGGATTCTGCACTGATGAGTACACAGAGCATGTTTGAGTGTTTGCAGCTTATGTTGATCGTTGATTGTCCAGACTCGGCGAGACAATGAAGTCAGTCATACTACTGTTGACATAGGGAGAGCAGAAGTCCCTGCTGGAGCTGTTCCCGGAAAATGTCCCAACTTTTAACGGTGCCTTAAAAACAGGCCGCAAAGTGAGATAATACTTTGTGTGGCAGAAAAGAACAGGTAGCACAGCCTATGGTTAATGTATCAATCAAGTTGTGCTTGTTTTGGCCAACAGAGGGGGCTGCCCGGTACAGCAGCATTACTTCATCACTCATTCTTGCTCGCGATATTTTATGAAAAGACTTTTATGGGAAAACGCACCAGAAATGCACCCACATCACCACAGATATCTTTTCAAGTCCGATAGAGCAGAGAGGAAGGAGAGGAGGAACACTGGAGAGGAAGAAGAGTGAAGGAAGTAGAGGAGGAAAGGAGCTGAATGATGAAGAAAATTCTCCTCCTTCCTTAGCTACATACGCTCTTTAATCAACCTGTTTGATTACCTGCATCATCAAAACGCTGAAAGTAGGCTGTTTTTCTAACTTTATAGAGACACAGTACACGGTTCTCACAGGAAAAACATAATGATCTCATAGAATATGATGCATTGCTGAGGTTTAAACTGGCCACCAGTAGCTTTATAAAATGAGCTCAACATTAAACATCTACAGCAGCAAAATGACACATACACATTAATGCAGCAGTAACATTAATTCACAAACATCAGATGGTAGAGCACGCTTCTCATGGGGGTACAGAGGCTTCGTCCTCGCTGCAGCGGCTCCGGGTTCGAGTCCAACCTGTGGCTATTTGCTGCATGGCCATGAGGCCAGAGCGCTGAAGCCATACACGTCCCCACTGCTGCACAGAGCAGTGTGCACTATCTATTCAAAAGGTATTACTATTGAATTGTCCAAATCTCACCAAATTCAACACTGCTCTTTCTTGGGTCCTCAGCAACTAACCTGTCAAGTGTGAAGTAGATTGGATGAATGGTTCTTGATTTATGCAAAGGACATACAGAGGTTCCTTGATTCATAGTTAGATTAGGTTTGATAAATCAGAGGACTAAGATTCTGCAGTGATAAGGGCCTAACACGCTGTGGCCAGGTGAGGGGAAATAGGTGAGCTGAGATATTTATATTCATATAAGTCACATGACTCAGTCCCGGCTGCTGTAGTGTTCTAAAAAGTCAGCTTGCAGCACAGTGAAGCGCTGGTGTCTGATCTCACTTCCAGCCACAATCCCTATTATTCCTGCCTTCCCAATGTCCACAGTGTAGAGAGCAGTCTTCATACTGGACTGTAACCTGACTCTGGGCAGCTGCACTCTGTGCTCTATAAAGTGAACGCCTTTGAACAGATCACTGCTTCAGGCTAAGAGAGACTAAAGAACAGTGTGATACTTCCTGCTTCATAGTGTCATACGACATGTCCATTACCAAAACTTTACATAACTATAAACAAGAATTGGCAGCTTGTGATAATGTAAAGCACCTGTTGTATCTAATATTTAAACTCACACATGTTTTTCAGACTAGAAATTAGGTTCTGTGAAGATTCATATAAATGTCTCTGTGGATCGACACAGAGCTGACATAACCTACACCAGGGGTGCTCACACTTTTTCAGCATGCGAGCTACTTATAAAATGACCAAGGCAAAATGATCTACCTACTACAAAAATGCAAATGTATTTATAAATATATTGAGGATTTTTTGTACAATGTATGTTGATGTACCTTGCATAACCGCATGAGCCAATATTGCACAACACAATTAACTATGCACATTTTTTGTCATTACCTGAGTTTACTCTGATGACTTGCACTGAATTGAATCAGCCAGGGATGCGTAGTCCGGACAGTAGCTGCTGACAGCCAGCCTCAAGCACACTTCCAAATGATCGTCAGTCATGGTGGAGTGGTACTTGGACTCAATGATCTTCATGTGAGAAAAGGCTGACTCACATAAATAAGTGGAGCCGAATAATGCAGTCAAGGAGGTAGCACATTTCCTCATGTTGGGGTACTTTACCTCTGTGAGTAAGTTCCAGAACTGTCCATGAGCTCTGGACTTCAGCTCAATGTCGGCTTGCAGTGTCAAAATCTCATCCTCCACTCCAGAAGAGTTCAGGTGAAACAGTGTTGCAATTTTTGATGCGAGTGAATCCACCTCAGCATCATCCCGAAAAGGATAGCACATGAATGTAGCGACTGGCTCGAGCAAAGAAAAGTCTTGAAAGCGTTTGTCAAACTCTGACAGAAGATTGTCAATCTGCTCTGTGTAGCGTGCACTATCAAGTTGCACACAGGCCTTCCCTTGCATCTCCAGCTCTGACGCCAGGTTCTGGAAGTTTGCCAAATCATGGCGCTGCAGCTTTGAGGAGAGATGTCCCATCTTTCGTTTGAAAGCATTAACTGAGCTGATCATATTGATCACTGTTTTGTCTTTTCCTTGCAGCTCTAGATTGAGGTCATTCAACATGTTTGTCAAATCGGCTAAAAATGCCAAGTCTAACAGCCACTGAACGTCACTTAGTTGCTTGTATTCTGCATGTCCAGCTACACGGAAAAAATCCTTAATCTCCGGACAGAGCTCTCGAAATCTTTGCAGGAATTTGCCTCGACTAAGCCATCTCACGTCAGTGTGCAGCAACAACTCAGAGTGGTCGCAGTCAGCCTTCTCCAGATGTGCACGGAATAACCGTCTTTGAAGAGCTCTGGCGCGAATAGAGCAGGCGATCTTCGTTGTCACATCCATAATCTCTTTCATGTTGAGCATTTTAGCGCATAACGCTTGTTGGTGGATTATGCAATGGTAATTCAAGAAGTCCGGGAAAGCATCGTCCTGCCTGCACTTGGCAATAAATCCATTCAAGCGGCCAACCATTGCAGGTGCGCCATCCGTGGTGATAGACACCAATTTGTACACTGGGAGCTGGGTTTTATCAATAAAGTTTTTGAACGACTGAAATATGTCCTCTCCTCGCGTCTGTTCTTTCATGGACAGTACTGTTAATAGCTCCTCTTTTGCAGTGATATCAGAAAACACCATACGAATGAAAATGCACATCTGTGCTGTGTCACTCACGTCCGTAGACTCGTCCAACTGCAGTGAGAAACACTCACAGTCTGCGATGTCTTTCCAAAGTTGCCCGGTCAAATCCTCCGCCATGGCTTCACAGCGCCGTGTAACTGTACTCCTTGACAGCTGGAGAGCTTTGATCGAAGATACTATTTCTGTCAGTCTCGAAACAATGAGTCAGCTGCTTCAACGAATGCCTCCTTTACCATTTCTCCGTCTTGGAAGGATTTCTTGTTATTAACGATGAGATGACTCACCCGGAACGATGCTTCGGTGGCGGCTTTCGCTTTTGAAGTAGGTTGTGTGAAAAATGACTGCTGTCCGGACAACTGGCATTTTAATTCCTTCACCTTTCTCTTCCTCAGCTCGCTTTTCGGCGGGAAGTCGGTATCATATTTTCCATGAACAGTCCGAAAATGCCGCTCCACATTTCCCTTCTTTGGTATTGCGATGGTAGACTGGCAGATGAGGCAAACGCACTTCGAAAATGTCATCGTGAAAAAAAACTCCTCCTCCCATTCCGTATGAAAGTGATACGTTTTTGTCTTCTTACTTGGTCCAGCTCCCCCACTCATATTTATACCCTTTCTTGAGTTCAAGAGAATAAAACGAGGGCTTAAAATTGGAGGTAACCAACTCGCTAGCTTGTTAGCTGTGCTGCACTTAGCACCGTTGTTTGCGCATGCATGCGTGGTGACCTATGTGTCACAAAAAATCAGGTGTCATCTGACTGGCTGCCCTGTATATCAATCAAGTGACGGGATGGATGATAGGCTGACGTCTATTTTTTAATGTCATGCGATCTACCCATACTACCTTTGCGATCGACTGGTAGATCGCGATCGACGTAATGAGCACCCCTGACCTACACCTTTCAATCTCCACTTGTTGCAAGGCCTTGAGGGTCCAGTTGGGTCTTATGTTAAATGTAATTCAAGGCCTTCTTGTTTATAGTTGCTAAATATGGGAAGCGGGAACGGGAATAGCCACTGCACCTGATTATCACTGCAGACTGATCACTGTGGAAGAGGAGACAGTGTCTGAAAGGTAACATCTGGGAAAAGCAGGTGTAAAATCTGTGGCAGACAGAGGGAGAGAGACTCCAGTAGGTCAAAACAGAACGATACATTGCAATGCTTTCAGTTCCGCATCACAACACAATACAAAATCTGTTCTTTATTACACCACCTTACCTAATTGTCCCCTTCTGCCTGCTTTTCCTGGCTTTAAATGGCTCACTTTGCAAGGCAGGATGGATGTGGGAGATCACGTCATCATGTGAGCTCACAAATCCGTCTAACCAGGCTTCAAACTAAGTGCTTCTATCTGAACCACAGTGGTTTGGACCAGTCAGCTGCCATTGAGGAACTGTTGGCAGTTCCGTGTGTGATATTAATGTGATGACCAGTGAGAGCGACCGTTCATTGGGCTCCTCAAGAGGTTAACATGACTGCTGCTATAGCCTCAGTTATATCACAACTGGAGAGTTTATTTCATCAAAAAAGAGCAAAGAATGACACATTAGGTTGGTTTTGCTCTTCTACCAACTGACTTCACTGGTAATGCTCTTCTCATATAGTTTGTTGAAAGACACAATCACCTGCCAAGTTTTTTTGAAAGGTCCTGCTGCTTTTAGACAGACTTCCCAGGTGGTTCTGTGTAACAGGTTATTGGCTCACAGCGGCTCCAAATCAGTGTGATTATTGAAATGGGAGTTTGTCCAAAATTCTCCCACATGGATTTCTAAGTTAGATGTCACATTACGTGGAATGAGTTACGTCACTTGCGTTAGTTATTTCAACCCAAAGTATGATCTTTTCCTGTCCGTAGCCAAGCAGTTTTTTTGCTTAACCCTAACCAAGTGTTTTAGTCTGTCTGAACCTAACCAAACCACGACTGTCTGACAAAGTTAATACGACCAAAAGTCATATGTTATACTACAGCATGTTTTTGTCACCATTTATTTTGAAATTCTAACCAAACATTGTAACATGTTTTTGCTAACTTCATCCTGAAGCCCTTTGTGTGCAAAACTGACGCTCGAGTTTTTGAAGCTTTAGGGCACTGACCAACCTGCCCAATTTGACGAGTTAGGAGTGAGAACGTGTTATCTTACTACATACTTCACTAAATTAAAACATGTATAGGCTTAGTAAATATTGGCAATAATGTTTCATCAGAAAATGATAAAAAGGCTTCAAAAGGATATAAACCTTAACAAAGACTACTGTGAAGTGACTGTATTCATCAGTAACTTCAGGTGACAGTATAGGTAGGTTTGATCATATGCCTCGTTCATACAGGTTAATATGCACCATAGTAGATTGTTTTGTCATGAACTCTACTGAATCACTTGGACATATATAGTGTTCTGTACTATGGCAATCGAAGCTTCTTTGAACAAAGCAGAGAAAGGTAGAAGAGTGGTGGGTGTGGAGGAGGTGTCTGAAGATATTATGAGCAGAGCAGAGAGCAGGGCTGTGGGAGGGGAGCTGGAATAAAGGAGAGGTGAAGGAGAGGCTGGGACTGAACATATCAGATGACAGGACTTCCTCCTGCAGGAGATGACCTGTCGAGGAAACCACTCATTTGTGCTCAGACACAGGGCCTTCACTCTGCTCTGATAAGAGCCTGCTGGTGTCAGCGACTGACTCCAACACCTGTTCATTCATGCTGCAGAGTGGAAGAAAGACAAGCACAGGCTAGTGCTGACTGCTGTCAGGCCTCGTGTACTAATATAAGGGTACAGTGCATAGGTGGTCACACTCTGTTTAACTATACTCTCCTTCCTCTTTGGAATACTGCTTATTTTGTGTTGCACAGCCACTAATGATAATGTAAATGCAAAGCCATGCACACATGTACTGTCAGTACCTCTCCTGGAAAACATTTGCTGCACTGACTGAAGTCAAACATATCACAAAAATGAGAGCAGCTTCTCTGTTGGTCTGAAGCCAGCGGAGGTTTTGAAGGAGTTGTGAAGAGAAGGTGTTCAAAGACACTGACATGAATGATGACTTCTCCACATAGTTAACCAAGTGTGCATTTCCCCTATGAAACAATGGGATTTTGCTGAAAATCAAAATCTTATTTCCTCTCTATTCTGGGCTGTTGATGAGAAGCAGGAGATGAAACTTTACAGTGCGTGATTTTTCGAGTTTGAGTTTATGACCACTATTAGTGGTGCGGAGCAATGGTTTTACTTATGGGTTGCTGTTTTGTTTGATGGAAATACACGTGTACAAACAGGCTGGTGTGATCCACATTCCTGTCAATGGTTTCACATAATGCCACTGATCTACAGATGGTAGAAATGCACCAAAAAGTTCAGCACCGTGTCAGCAAAGGTTGGGAAGAAGAAGACTGGATTCAAACTTTTATGAAAATCATCTTTGCAAATGTTTGATTTAATGAAATGCATTCAACCCACAATCTGTTGGTGGGGAATACTGAATGTATACTGAAACTCCATTAAATAACAAGGAAACTACACACTACACACTTTAAAGACTCTAATATCTCATTTTCTGACCAGGGACCAATAGAAAAGAAACGGGTGAAGATGGCAGGAATATTGACAAAGGTGGAGCGTGCCAGTTTTTCCTCACATTTAGTGTCTCCAGCCTTTTCTATATAAACTAAGTTATTAATTCATGGATGACCATTTATTTTTTTGTTTCTGATGGTGAATTAAATTTAACAACAACCATTGCTGATGACAATGTGTTCATGGACAAGATTATGTACGTAAGTTTAATTCACATTAAGATTAGTCTTGTTTGCTGACTTCCCTACCAAATAAAATGCACATTTACGTTGAGTAAACTTGTGGATTTTGAACATTGTTGAAAATATTTGGGATAATGTAAGTACACAACTCAACAGATTCTATAACAAAGGGCTGCTTGTTTCAATGCAGAATTCCTTCATTTCATATCTTTAACCTAACATTTTGTTTTTAATCAAAGAAATGCTCATTCAAAGTTATTTCTTCAGTCAACTTGAAGACAGATAACCTGTATAGCTGCAGCGACTCATCCACACTTGTTGCCATTTTTTTCTGTTGCTGTTTTTCATTACTTTAGGAAGCTAACTATGTAGGAGGGTCGCCTCTGTTCTCAAACTACTACACTTTGATCAGCTGTTTCTCCAAACATACTATTTATAGTTGTAATAATTATGATTGCTGCTGACAGTTGGCAATCAATGGTTCATTTGAGTAAAATGTGGAGTGAAGAAATGGACTCAACAAGTCAACAGTCCCTCAGTGTTCATGAATTGTTGTTTGCGTATACATATATTAAGGGGGCAGATTGTGTATTGTACCTTGGTGTTACCTCTCTGTTAACATGATTTGTTATCTCAGGACAATGCAAATATTGCAAATTGGGCAGAGAAAAACATGTACTTCACTCATAGGGGCCAAAGGATCTTAGCACTTTATCCACCACTAGTGAGGTGCACGGACATTTTGAGGGGGCAGGGGCTCAAGCCCAACAAAAGGGGGCACTAACCCCACCTACAAATTCTCACTGATGTTGCCACACTGCCATTAACACTTTTCTTTGTGCAGAAATCACAAATTTCAAGTTTTTATGAAATGTATTTAATGTTCTGTTAAGACCAGTTCAGTGTTGTTTGTTTTTTTCTGTAAAGAAAACATTTTTGTGGATACAATTGTCTGTGTTGTTTAACAGTGAACATCAGCTGACTTTTATTCCTGAAAGAAATGTTTGTGTTTTGGAATGAAACCCTCCCAACCATGCTTTTCTCCAAGATTTTCTTTGCTTTGCATAATTAATAATTCTGAACTTAAAGTGAACTGACCCCTTGCATGCTGTTGATGCTGAGCTAAACATGTTTGCTAAACATCCATAGGCGCTGAGATTAACTTTCACAATATCAAGTGACTGACCTATTCGGGTGTGTTTTTAGGTACCTGATAAAGTTTTATGTGGTCGATCCAGCATTGTTTATATTCATTCCACAAATGTTGCATTTGGTGATTCTCTTGTTTGCGCCTTGTTTGTAGTTCCTATAGTTCCAATGATGATGTGCCAAAAAATAAAAAAAAAAAGATTATTCACGAGTTCCAAATCTCGAGTCCGAGTCGAGTCTCAAGTCTTTTGAGGGCCAGTCTCAAGTCAGGTCTCTGTCTCCGAGTGTCCCCATCTCTGATTTAAAAACAAAAACGTGCACTTGGCTCGTGTCCACCACTATCCGATTTAACCAACAATTACAGCAAAGTTTCTGCTCTGCCACAGTGTGTTAATCACATGTGTTTGGAGGAGGACATCTTAAAACAGCAATTTCCCAGAGCTCAGAGTAGCCGAGTTTTGATCAGGTGTCTATTTTTCATTGATACTATTGCGTCTCTACTGCATTATATCAAATGAAAAATAATAATAATAGCTGAACACAACAGACACCAGAGGGCACGTGGCAGGGGCTCATGCCCCCTTTGGGGTATATGTGTGAACGTGCCTGTCACTATTCTCTGCATGTCCCTGGTTTATAGGAAGTAAGCAATGTAGTGTGCAGTCATCCTGCTACGTCTGCACAGCTGTATCTTCAATGATCAAGAGCTAATGGAAGCTTGAGAGAAAGATTGCATGTTTTCCTAACAGGCTTTCAATTCTGTTGCTGTCAGATGATCTGATACACTGTCTGGTACTCAGACAGTGACAGAGACTGACCTCTGAAGTCCTTAACCCCTCGCTCTCCTGCAGGGTTAGTGACTCACTTCCATTAACCTCTGACAGAGACAAACAGCTCTGTGGAGAAGGAGAATGTCATCAGTTTACAAGGTAAACATGGGCTGGATAAAGCTTGTCTGTTTACTGTCACACAAATGTCAAGACAACTACTTTTTACTTGAGGTCTGTTTAAGATTCTAGTTATTCCTTCATCCGAAACATCCCAAATGGACATGCTGTGGATGTCGTAATGATAAAAATAATATTTTTTTCATTGTTTTTGCGATGACCTTAATGTGTTTTCATGTACCTTGTGTTTTTCACTCTTCATTGTATTTACATTGTCCTGAATTGTTGATTCAGTTGACATGTATTTATTAATGAGCATCTCCTCTCTCTCTCTCTCTCTCTCTCTCTCTCTCTCTCTCTCTCTGTGTGTGTGTGTGTTTAATTGAAGGAATATTTCAACATTTTTGTCTCTGCTATAAAAGGAACTGAAATATAATGACACTTTAAATCCCGTCTCTTCATCAGGACATCAGGGTTGTTAAATGGATGTGCAGCGTCAAACTAACATCTGCCCACATAATCAAAAGTTAACAAATATTATCTTTTTTTTCACCATGAGAGTTTAAACATACAGGTCCTAATGAGGTATTTTCCACTTTTAACCTCCCATGCCTGACCATTAATGAGCACAGTATTACATGCCCTTTAAACCATGATGTCATGCCCTTTAACTGTAATGTCTGTGTGGGGAAATCATGAGGATCAAAGAAGGTAAATAAAACATCCTTGATGTTGCACTGGATTATTAATCTCATGAAAAAAACACTGCTAAACTGTTTACCTATGAAAATGTGCCAGATTGGAAAGTAAACATTGATAATGTTGATTCTGACCTAACAACCTGCTAGTAAATACACATACTTTGTGGCTGCGCGCACACACACTCACACACATGCACACATAAAATATCAGTTAGCTTTGGGGAATTTGTGAGGGATTATCAACATCAAAGTCAATAGAAATGTCAGCCTGGCTATCTTTGGAAATGCCAGCAACCCTTTGCATATCCGTACCACACAACCAATACCACACACACACTGACACACACACCTGCCCCTAGCAGAGGAGGTGATTAAAGCTGCTCTGGCGAGTGTGGCTTTTGATCTCCAAACATACTGGAAAGCACTTAAAGGCAAAGCCCAGTTAAGTAGCAGAAACAGATGACATCACACCCAATCAGGGTCCCCCACATCACCTCAGGGCCCCTCCCAAAAGCGCTATCAACTAGATTAACAGGATTAAGCAAATACACCCAGCTCAGGTCGGCACTTGAGCTGAATGTATTAGTAATATTCAGGCATTTTCAGGTCATCTGAATGAGGTGCATGGACTATTAGGGAGCACAGTCAGGAGTCTCAGGTTGGGTTCCAGCAAGTGTTTCTATTGAATGTCTGTGTAGGTCTAATGCCAAAAAGCTACTTAATATGTTTTTGGTATCACTTTTTTAAAAAAGCTTCTGAAGTTGTAAATATTTTTGCATGCTAGTGGCAGTTCCTGAGGGTATTTGATTGAGTGACAATAGTTGATCTCAAATAGTGTGGAATGCAGCAGTATTTCACGACACTCAACAAAAATATAAATGCTACCTTTTTGTTTTTGCTCTAATTTTTAACAAGTTGAAGTATGATAGCTCAGATATCTCTTTCCCTGTGCACACAAAATACTAATTTCTCTCAAATTTTGAGGACAAATTTGTTAATATCCATGTTAGTGAGCACTTCTTTGCCAAAATGATGCATAATAGCTGTGGCAAATCAAGATGCTAATTAAACAGCATGATTAGTGCACAGGTGTGCTTTGGACTGGTCACAATAAAAGGCCACTGGAACATGTGCTAACGTGGATTTTAACAAATTTGTTGCTCATAAATTGAAAGCAACTATTCTTGTGTGCATATAAAAATGCTTCAATTACTAAAAAATGGGAGCAGAATCAAAAGAGTTGCAATTATATTTATGTTGCATGTATTTATGGTGTTAGATGATGACTTGTACTGACATTTTCTGCAGTTCACCTGTGAGTTCAAATATTCCCTCTGACCCACAGTTTGGACCAGGCACAGGATATTGAAAACTAATGGACACATGTCCTTGAAATCTGCTGTGAACATTCATGCTCAGTAGTTAACACATTCATGTTTTGGTGACCCCTTGATATTTCCTTCAGCACATCAATTAGTTTCCACTTAATCACTAACCATAAACAACATATTCTATTTGGCAATTTACATTACAAATAAATTTACTTACAGGAAATAAGTGCAGCAAAAAATGACAGTTAAGTCATTGTCTACTGACCCTAATGCCGATGGAAAGCCGGATGAAGTTTTGTTGTCCACAAAACATTTCTGGAGCTTCACAGCAAAACAGTGTTGCAGCATTCTCCAACACCAGTAGATGAGGACCCGAATTCCTATCGGCATCAGGGTGAGTAGATAATGACTGAATTTTCTTTTTTGGGCAAACTTATCTTTTAACGGTCACGATTTAACACATTTATGTTCGGTGACACCCTGACCTTTCCTCTCGCACATCAATTAGTTTTCACTGTTATATCATAAATACCATATTTTACTGGGCCGTTTACATTAAATCAAAATGTACTAAACACATTCACTGTCTCCACACATACTGTTACAAGTCTGTGTTGTGTTTTGAGTCAGATGGGATTAAAACCCCATCAAGCTTTCAGAGAGAAAACAACACAGGCCGAAATGGATCTGACCCCAGTGTCTCCCCCCCTTCACTAAACACTAAGAAGGAAGCTTTGTTGACCTCTGACCTCAAGTCTCTTATTTTCATCCACAGACTGGTAACATGAGACTGCAGAGCTTCTCAGTCAGTCCGGGGGCCAGCACCACCCTGGGCTACCAGCCACAACACAACTCATCTCCCACGACCCCCTGCAGCTGCCCTCTCAGCCCCCTACCTGCTCCACCCTGAGCAGAAGAGAAACAGTCAGAATGGATGACTTTGTTTAAAACTCAACACCAAACACCAAACCACCACCCCTGTACGCATGTGTCCATATATGAGTTTTTGTTTGTGTGAGGTTCAGAAGTACTGCTGGCTGACTGGTTAGTTCAGTGTCATGTGGGTGTGAGAGAGGAAGTGTTGTAGTGTTGTGTCTCCATCCAGCCGTCTCTTGTCACAAAGAGTAGTCCAGTCACCACCAACGAACCCTCACACTGCATGTGTTTGTACTTTTCCTTCCTCTCATTTTCTCTCAATTTGTGTTTTTAATGTTAGTTCATCTCCTTCTCCGAAGAACTCTCAGCATTAGTTGTTAATATGCTATGAATTATTTCTTACCAGTCCTTTGCATTGTTAAAAACAATACAAAGTTGTATTGTTTTTACTTGGAGGAGTTTGACTGGAGGTTTGGTGTGGGTGGGGTAAAGGGAATAATATGATGTGGTTTGGGCTATAGACAACTATCTACATTATGTTATTTTCATAATCCTTTCATAATAGCAATTACTGGTTAGGCACACAACAAAGCCCCCGGTAACTGTCCATCAAGAAACTCTATAAATCACCTTGATACTGTAACTGGCCTCTGTTGTTTTCTGATGCTGGTCACAGCCTCGGTGAGAGGTGTTAACTGGGAGGCTGCTGGTTAGCAGTGGTCAGCAGCAGAGTGGAGGCAGAGCAGCCAGAAGACAACAGAAAATACTTTCTCAATAAAGTATGATCAAGTTTCACTCAAATCAGTGAATAAAGTTATAAAAGGTCGCGACTGAAGTCATGAGCAACATGCATTATTTCAACTGAGCTGAATTTACTGTTTTCACATACCAACCAGATTTGGAACTGTGTGTCTGCTGTGAGAGTTTCTGGAGAACATAATTGATTCCAGGAAGCTGGGAAACCCAAATCCGGCCAGCATGGTTTACAGTTCAAGCAGATTTGCCATGACACTGCATGCAGCAGTGGCCCAGCTCCTTGGTTAATTAAAATGGACTATGAAAAATTGCTTTACAGCAGTGGTCGGGGCAGGTTCAAATACAGTCTAAGTCATTAAAATCTCAGCTTCCCCATGTGCTGCTATAAGGGCACAGCAAGGAGTCTCAGCAGTCCAGTAAACCTTTAATGCTTTGAACAGAAGCTAGACACTCACAAAATGTTTTATATTTTGTATTTTATGTGGTGCATGCTTTTTGACATGACTCCATTTACAATCACTCTGATATAGGCTGTGAATTATGGGCTGTGTAGATAACGCTGAAATTCAGAATAACAGAAAAATAATGCAAGCTAAATTTCATGTGAAACAGGGTTAGAAGCCCAATAGAGATTGCAGATTTCATTACATATTATTGAGCCAAAAACAATCATATTTAATGAACATGAAGATAACCACAATTTTGGTAGTTCTGGTAAAAAATTATTATTATTATTTTTTAAAAGACCTAAAAAGTTGATGTTGGAAGGGTCATCAAAATCTATAAATGTCCTGACCTTTTTGAGCACAAGACATGTAGGTTTGATGTAACATCTCTAGGAAGAGTCAGTGGGTCACTAAATATTTAATTTATGAAAAGACATGTCTCCAAAACTCCTTTTTATGAGCTAAGAAAAATAACCTTGTTTTCAGCTTTCTGTCAGTGTATAATTCAACCAATCCAGCCAGATTTTAAATAATGACTTCACCACAGTAGGATAATTTTCTCAACCTATTAAGGCACTGTTGAACCCTGTTTACATCTGGTGCTAACATGCAATCTGTTTTTGGATATCTTATCTGGATAAAGAACAAATACGTTAAACACAAAGTATGTAATGGTGGTCGCTCAAGAAAGAAAAAGTAAGTAGCACAGGATCATGGGAGTTGTTGACTTGAGTGTTAAAGCACCACCAGGGACTGGGACCTGGGACTTGTATTTACAACAGTGCTGTTGCACTCAAACTATGGGGAGTGCCAAATCGCACAAAATGCCAATTTCTACACAATGTTGCTTTAAATAGACGTGGATTTGAACATTAATCAACCACTGCACAACTCAACAAAATATGTAACAAAGGACTAGTTTTTTTAAAGACATTTTAATGCAGAAATATTACAAAATATATCTTTAATCCAAGGTGTAAATGCAAGGAGGACTAATTGTGATCAAAACGCAATCAAATTGTCCAGACCACATCTAGAGGTGATTGTGATCAGACCTCATACTGTTCAGTCCATTCTCACTCCCATTGTGTCAAATACAGCAGCTTGGTCAGTGGCCCGTTAACTTTAAACTATGATGCTGTAGGTTACCCTCCAGCGTCATTTCTGTAGGCACCCCTCTAATAGTATAAAGAGCAAGGAAAGTCCACTTCAGGAGGTGGTTAAGGGTAGTTTGTTAGGTCAGACACACAACTTCCATCCAGGAGACCTGAGTTTTATTTTTAAGTTATGTAACTGAACTGAAAAGCTAATCCAGTACTTTTGAAGCCTATACCTAACCAAACTGCGACCGTTTCCCTTCCAAAATAAATGACATGTGAACTGTTTGTCAGCATGCATTTTGAAAGTCTAACTGGATGATACATATTCATTTTTGTTAACTTGGCCATGGAGCCCTGCACATACAAAACTGACATCATTGTAATTTGATGCTCAGGGCCACTGACCAAGCTGCCATATTTCTGGAGTTGGGAGAGAGAACGTGTTTTGCTGTTACTGTTACTGTCAGCAAATGCAGCATTGGCTACTAATTGTAGCAGTGGCTAGCATGTCCCCCAATGCAATACGTGATTTAAAAATGAATGATGTTCATCCATGGCATTGCACTGCCAACTCTTTACCATGTTGAGATCCAATCACACTGTGGGTGGAATGAAGATAATGACAAGATTTTGATATACAGATGTGAATGCAAAGCCTTCTGGATTAAATGGCATTATCCAGATAACAGATTTGGACAGATCAAGGTATGATAGCAGGTTTAAAGGGGGCCTTAATCCTCCACTTTATCAGAGAAATTACAAAGCACCAAATCTGGAGATAAGTGTTTTCTTTGGATGGTGGTGCCAGAGGAAAGGCCAGAAGTCAGGTATATGGTATTATGAACAAATGCAAAAGAATATTAAAGAATCATTTTTATAATTAATAGAAATAATAATTATCATGAACATTATGCAACATGTTTTGTGGAACTTGAGCCAGTGGTCTGGCTGGAAGAAATAACCTTAAAACCTTAGCGCCTGGCCAGAACAGTGGAATTTTTTAAAACTGCTTGCCCAGTGGGTGTTTCCAAAAGTATCCAATGAGCATTTTTGAGGTATTATTGTGCATGGTGTGCAGGTCGTCTACTCATGAATTAGGAAGAATGCCACGGCCACAGTTTAAAGCTATAGAGCTTTAACTGGCTGGAAAGACCTGGAAAGGTCCTCTGACCCTCAGGGCAGAGAAATATCAAATGAGCAGGCTCATTTTACAACTGGATAATGAAAGGAAATAGTGCTGGCACAGTTTGATTCAGACTTCCTTCTCTTTATAAATGGTCTAATCTAGATATATGAGTAATTGGCTCGTTGAGTGAGTGCACAGATTTGGGCAGTGGTATTGTGCCAGTGGCCCAGGTCTCAGATTTCAGCAGGAGAGAAATGGATGAATGAGTTTCCTGTCATTGTGAGTGTCCAGAGCCTCAGGGGGCTGTGCTCCAAACAAACACAACACTCATCATTTATGATAAGTTGAACGATAACAAAGACTAAATAGGACACCTCCACACCCAATACAAAGTGTTCATTAACCAACAGAAGGGACCAACAACAAACAAAAACTAAGGGGTTAAAAGCCATAACACTCCACTTCCTAAACTGTTGCTTCTCTGTACATTTCCAAATACAGATTCCTTAAATTTACACTCTATGAGACTGAATCCTGCACAATGTCTGATTGTACCAACACTAAAACTTGAATCAAATGTTCTTAAATTGTGCCTTAAAGATGGGGTTGGTAAGATGGAAAAGCCTAAGCCAGATTTTGAAAGTATCCAGCCATGGATGCACTCAGACCTCTCTCCAAAGCCACTCCCCCCAAACCATGAACGTGCACTGTCCGACAACTGCCGAATACCGCCAACGGAGTGCCGAGTCCTCACGAGCGGTGGGAAGGAGAGTGTATCGGTGCATCGTTTACATCACAACATCTGACTACAAGTAGCTACTTCATGTCTCATTCACCTGTAAGTAAACACCTAATATTATCATATTGAATGTAAACAACCAACATAGTCATTGCTAGTACTGATTGCTGTCAAGCTAGCTTTGTTAGCATTCAGACATTGTTTTGAAAGTGTATTTTGATGTTGTAACTTATTGCTGGTTAGCTAGCAGCAGCTGGCTATGTTAACATTAGATAAGGCAAAACTAAAACATCAACATTAGTGATGGGCCTGCTACATGTTTTTTCTGTTACCCTCAGCGACTCACAGATGAACGTGAATATTGTCTTGGACTCATGATAATATGGTGTTTTGCATGTTAGAGCTTCCACAATGACAGCATTGTGACTCTGATGACGAGTACACGCCAGAGTGAAGCACATCATCCCGTCAGAGAGGACGACAGGAGAGCAACCAGCAGTGTCTAAAGCTTTAAAATATGCTTTCTGGTATGTCATGTAAATGAACCATGTGCCCACAGTATCAGCTGCGTGCTGGATATCAGTTTGGAGACTTAACCACTCAAGCAAAAGGTGCTAAGATAGCTTCCATGAATCAACCGTTCCTCATCCATGCTCCTCGTGCTTTCAACACGAGCGACAGGCATGAAAATGGAAACAGGGCATCGGGTGGGCAGCGCTGTGTCACCCACCGCTGGTGAGGACACTCTGTTTTGCTGCTGATGCTCTCTGCCGTCGCATGTGGTCAGGACATAGTGTGATGAGGTTGTCTGTTTCAAATGTATTTATTGTGGATCAGATCCTGTTTACCAACAGTTTAACTGGTACTGCTGCCCTTGCACTCTCTAATGTAGATTCAGGTCTCGGACCCAAATTTCAGCTAGCCACTGAATCCATTTCCTACTATGGTTTTGGCTCATTTATTCATTTCTCTTGAGTTCCTTCGAGTGTCTGATGGGCTCAGATTGAACTGAGAAAACTCGTAAATAAACTGTGCTGCAGGGCTGCAGATCTGGTGTGAAGCCGGCCTAGCTCAGTCTGTGTTTTTCTCTCTCCTCTCTACGGGCTGCGGCAGGGTTTCTCCTCACCAGAGGTAATGATGGCCTCATTTTTGGCCGAGATATAGAAGGAGCAGGAATTTCTATGGCTCTCCTCTGAGGGGTGGTTATATTACTGGGACGCCACTAATAAAGGCTGGTGCCGGCCTGGGATTCCACGTCTTGCTCTCTCCCTCGCTTTTCTTCCCTTCTGAAGTCTCTTTTTCCATTTCTCCCTTATTTCTCTCCCGTCTCTCAGAGAAGGGCTGCGTTTAGGGCTCATCAGAAAGCACATCCATCTCCAATAGAGAAGACACAACAAAATAAATAGGTCTTTGTCTGTTTGCTGAAAGTCACCGACTGCTACTTGTGCTATGATTGCACCCTCCCACCCCCCCTTCACAGCTGTTCTGTATAAATCACAACAGTCACACTGCAGATTGTTCACTCACAAGCCTGTGATGGGGCTGCCAGCCACTCTCTGGCAGAGTTTCCTGCTCAGGCCTCACACAGTGTTAATACCCACACAATCCAGGTCCCTCCATCCAAGTTCTTCCAGCTCAGCCAAAAATGATATGTGAGAGATAAAACCTTCTGAAGGAGGCAAGCTTCGCCCTCGTCTCATCTCAAGCTGGTGCACAAGATGGTGTGGAATCACATGATGTTGGCGCATCACAAATGAACTCTCAATGTCAATTAGAAAACTGACTAAACACAAACAATAAAAAAACACTCATGATGATTTACCAATTTTGTTTTGTTTTTCTGGAGCTTTCAACTCAATGAAATGTCCTGGTCAACATATAAAACGAGTACAGTACAAGCAAGCTAGAAAAAAATGCTTAAATGTGATTGTTTATGTAGTAGGGCTGCAAGGAACGAATGCGTTAACTATCAATCAATCAGCTGATCATTTGAATTAATTCATTGTTTACAGCTTAAAATATCCACAATAACTGCCCCATGACACGCGTCACAACTCTCATATTGAAAGGAGCTGGTTTTACCTTGCCACTAATTGTCTGTACAGGTGCACCTCGACAGCTGTTTCACGTTTACATGACCACAATAATCCGATAACTGGGAATAATCAGGTTATGATTTGACGGGTTAAGATGCACTGTAGTAACGCCAAAATGGAAAATATGGGTTAACATGATTCAGTGAATTAATTGGATTGCTTTCCAAGTACAGGACATAAAACTGTTTTTTGTTTTTTGTTTTTCAAAACATCCTGTCGACATGACGTCGTTTATCACGGCGTCTCCGCCGGTCATGCCTGTCTTTATGTGGGATTTGTTAGGTTTGCAAAACAATATAATGCTCTCCTTTTCGCGTTATGCATATGAGCAGAAAACACATCTGCATCCGTTCGCGTTTTAACAACATCCGGTTTCTTTTACGTTTTTACACATGCACAGATGTAAAAGAACAAAAGAAACCGGATTAACAGTATACATGCGCCAAATAAAACGGAATATTGGGCAAAAAACTAGGTGTGTTTATCAGGTTTCTGATAATCCGATAACGGCTTTTATCCGATAAAGCATATCGGATAATGCTGTTTACATGACCACTTGAATAATCTGGTAACTCCATAAATCAGATAATGATCGGATTATTAGTGTGCATGTAAACGTGCTCCATGAATTTAGTGCCTGATGAAATGGTTTCAACATCTAGAGGTCAAAAGAGACACAATAAATACCCAATATTAAAGCAATGAGTCTTGATCAGTTGATGTTTTATTAAAAACATGATAGCAAACAACTGGCTGCTTACATCTCCAGCAGAAAGAGCACAACACGGGTGTCCCAGTGGAGTCCACTATTTAGCCACCTCACAAATGTAAGTCTAATTCTTTATTTCATCTGCAGTTTGGTCCCCAAGCTCCTCATCTCTGTCTGGTTTACTTGTTTCACTTTTTCTCATCACTTATTTAATTGGCTTTCTATTCAATTTCCCACTGGGCAGGTACTATAAACTTCTAAGCTGACAGTGTGTGCCTGCGGTCTTCTGTTTAGGTGTTGGTGAAAGCTAGAGGGACTAAACCCTAACTAATCCATAGATCTGAAAACTGCTGGATACTGCACAAAGCTTCAGACAGGACAATACCACAGACCTTTTTTTTCATTGCAGAGAGGTATTTGATCAATGAAATTATCATGATAATTCATAGATAAAGTACCTATGAAAAAGTATTCATCCCCTTGGATGTTTTTCACATTTTATTGCTTTAATAAATTGAATCATTTCAATTTTTTGACAAAAAATGTACAAAAAATAACAAAAAAAACTTGTTAATGTCAAAGTTTCTACAAAATAATGCCAATTAATTAAAAATATATAATGTAAAATAAGTCACTGCATAAGTATTCACCCCCTTCCAGTCAGTATTTAGTAGATGCACCTTTGGCCTCAATCACAGCACTGAGTCTGTGTGGACAGATCTCAATCAGGCTTGCACATCTGGACACTGCAATGTTACTCCATTCTTCTTTGCAAAACTGCTCAAGCTCTGTCAGGTTGCACAGGGATCGGGCGAGAACAGCCCTTTTCAAGTCCAGCCACGAATTCTCTATTGGATTGAGGTCTGGGCTTTGACTCGGCCACTCCAGTCTTTAAACCATTTCTGTGTAATTTTCCCTGAATGCTTCGAGTCACTGTCCTGCTGTTAAATAAATCTTCTCCCAAGTCAAAGTTCTCTTGCAGACTGAATCAGGTTGTCCTTCAGGATTTCTCTGTATTTTGCTGTAGTCATTTTACCCTCTCTACCTTTACAAGCCTACCAGGGCCTGCTGCCAAGAAGCATCCCCACAGCATGATGCTACCACCACCATGCTTCACAGTGGGGATGGTGTGTTTGTGGTGATGTGCAGTGTTTGATGTCCACCAAAGAAAAGGGTCTACTCTGATGGCCAAAAAGCTTCATCTTGGTCTCATCAGACCAAAGAATCTTCTTCCAGTTGACCTTGGAGTCTCCCACATGCCTTTGGGTGAACTCTAGTCGAGATTTAATGAGCTTTCTTCAACAGTGGCTTTCTCTTTGCCACTCTCCAACAAAGCTTTGACTGGTGAAGAACCTGGGCAACAGTTGTATGCAGAGTCTCTCCCATCTCAGCTGCTGAAGCTTTTAACTCCTTCAGAGTAGTCATAGGTGTCTTGGTGGCCTCCCTCACTAGTCTCCATCTTGCAGGGTCACTCAGTCTGTGATGACAGTCTGCTCTAGGCAGATTTACACATGTGCCATATTCCTTCCATTTCTTAATGATGGATTTAACTGAACTCCGGGGGATGTTCAACGACTTGAACAGGCCCAAGTCACTCATCTAGGATCACTTCAACTGTACTGTTGTCCCCCTGGCAAACCCTCTGTACTGTGTTGAAGCTCCAGAGAACTCCTTCTTTGACACATTGTAAAAATCCTAGAAAACAAATCTGTGTGTGAAAGGTTGTTGGTTTAAATCACTGAACAGCTGAGAAAGTTGGGGGTCAAGTTGAATTTTCATATAGAGAAGGTCTAGACCATACTCTAGGAATAATACTCTCATTTCCATACTGTACATCACTGGTGCCAATGCATGACTTAAACCACTGGTGTGGTACTGTACTGGTTGTACTGTCCAGCTTCAGGAGTTGAGATGTGTTGGTCAACTGTATGAATATTAAGCAGGGTACTTGTTAAATAATGAAACTTTTCAGAACTACCTTTAAAAATGCATGGCATTAAAAAAAATACAATTATATAACAAAAGGCCAATAATAAATAGAGCACTATATGGATCTGACAATAAATGAAATGTCACTTTATATTCATACTGTCTACAGCAACATACTATTCTGTTTTGTGGTTATAATTATGAACAGTAGCTCACAAATTTTAAAGGATTAAACACAAAGCTTGATATTGACGAGAAGCGACTTGTGTGAAATCAAATGTATGATCCCACACTCCATTTTGGGTATGGAGCATTGTTATGGAATGAGTCATTTAGCAAGGTCTAACCCCCACCAACATGGTTCTCATTAACCTCACCATAGCCTTAGAGTGTGCTGGCATAAACCCCCCTACTCCTCCCCTTTGGCAACACACGCACACACACACACACACACACACATAACAGAGAGTGCTGCAGTGGGGATATTTATACCCAGGTCTGTGTTTCCCATTAGGACGGCTCTGCCTGTGCTGCTTCAGTACACAGAGCTCAGTGGAAAAAAATGGAACTCTGGGTTCAGTCACCTCACAGACGGTTCCCCTCAGCTGGGGACTTGTTATGAAGCACTGATGAGGGAAATCCTCAGCAACATTTATGCAATAACAGGGATCGTGTGTGGTGTAAAGGATAAAGACTGTTGGCACTTCATTTTAACTTACCGTATAACTTAGCTCCGTGTATTAGTAGTACCAACAAGAACCAACTATAGCATGGTGACACTATCATCCAGGGTTTGATTAACCCTCCTATTATGTTGAAAAAAACCCCACACATTACATTTGGGGTCAAATTGACTCACACTTTAAAAAACACTCACAATAGTCAACAAATACATGAAATCAAATCGGTAAAACCGTCTTACGGCTCAATTCTCATTAGAGAATCCAGAAATAAGAAATATAATTAAACTTGATACACTGTCTATACTATTATTTAACAAGTATCAAAGGAGACTTTCTCACAAACTATAACATGGTGATAACACTCCTCAATGAATGCAATGCAGGAATTTTCACTTTCCCTGAACAGGGTTTATTCTCATGTATTCTGTAAAGGTAAGTCAATTTACACACACTTAAGATATGATTTCATCATCTTGCTATCTCCTCACCTTTCATTGCTCTGCACATGATGAACTGTTGCACACCTGCCAGATCGAATAATGTGGACCTGAGTTTAGGCAAGCTGATTTTCCTGTAAGGAGGCAAGTTAGAAAATGGTTAAATTACGCTTTTTGCAGATTTTAATTGTCTTTCCCATCTTGATGGTTGATTTCTCATTTAAAAAAAACAGATAAATTAAATAATACATAAATAAATACATAAATACATAAAATGAAAAAAATCAAACTTGTCCAACTGAAGGGTTGATTTCCAATTTACAAAAATAAAGTGGTACAGCTCAAACCAAATAAAAAAATCCAGTACTATTTCCATACAACTAGAGGTCAAATACAGTATAAATATGGCAGTGGCCCGTTCTATGTAGGAGGAAACAAATAAATGCATTCATACCACTGTCCTGTAAAATCACTAATGTTACACAGTGCTAGTGCTATCAGTTGGAACTGAGAAGCTACTTCAGTTTTCAGAGTAAACAAAAAGTGTAGAAAAATACAAATACAGAATGTCAAAGGGTTATTATATGCTGTAATGCAATTGTTGTTGTTCCCCCTCTCTCTCCTACCACTCCCTCTACACACTCATTTCTACTGTCAAATCCCTCTTTAAGTATTCATTATAAAAAGAAAAGCTACATTCTGTGTAATATTTAAACTAACCAATCACATATTACCTCTAAGAGGGAAGGTTCCGTTATTGATAAAACAGCTTTCTGAGCAACAATGTTCAGCGCATTGTCTTTTGCATTGAACGATCATAGTCTTAAATGTCCCACGTAGTTTTATTCATTTTTTTTGCAGAACAGCATTCTGGAAAATGTCAATTTGTCTTTGATCAGGAAAACCCTAAAAAAATGAAATACATTTACAAAATATATTATTAAATAAAAAATATGTAGTGCAGTGAACATTGATGACAGCGAACACTGGAGGGTATTTTACACTCAAATCTGTGAAACTGTACTAAAAATAAAAGTGTTTACAGGGTTTTAACCCTCACAAAATCCCTAGTTACAGTGAACCCATAAAGTCTTTATGGAACCACTAAGATATGAACACGCTTTAATTTTCCAGCTTGGGATCAGTAAAGTATATCTATCTATCTACCAGTTGATTTGAACCAGTAAAACTATTTGGCTCTTCCGTTCATCACAGTGACAGTTCTCTTCTCCCCTTGTAGCTCTTAAAGGCATGAAACTGTAGCTTTTCTACTCAGGCCTTTCTTCTCCCTGTGGCTCTTATCTGTGGCTCTTTAAGAGACAGTCAAGGTTGAAAACAGACAGCTTCCATTAGGGAATTTCATGCTTGCATACTTTCATTCACCTCAGCCTCAGACACAGAGAGCACAGGCACACAAAAATCGAATTTGATAGATTTCTTCTTTTCAACTTTCTTCCTTTCAATTCCTCTGGGGAGCAGTTAAGGTGCTGTGACATTCAGCATTGAACAACTAGAGGTGGAATGAAACCAGACTCTTTGACTTTATCTCTGAACATAGGTGGCTGATCTGTATCTTTGTGTGTTTTTAATGTAATGTGTACATTTATAAAAACTTTTATTTTGCAGAATCAACAGAGAAGAAATTCAAGTACAAAAAATGGAAACCTTTTCTTTACCACAATGCTCCCACTGCTCTTTGTGGCTAAGGAATGTCAAAAAAGACTGATGATTTGACTCAGCTGGAAATGAAGAGGTTTCATGAACCAAATACAATTCAACATAACGTCAATGAGCTATTGGCATGCATTGGGGTAAACTGAATCAGGCACGTGCACATATATATACCACAAAAGTGGCTTGAGGCCCTGCCCTTCTTCCCTCCGACTCCACAAGTGCCCTCTTGGTTGGTGTTAATTGTGTTTGGCTATTAATATTATTTTTCAGTTAATATAATCAGTAAAGATGCAATCATATAAAAACAAAAAATAGACACATTATCAAAACCCGGCTACCTCACTCCTCTGAGCTTTGGGGCATTTCTGCTGGTTTGGGATTTTTTAGGACTAGCAGTTGAACTGGGTGTGTTCATCATGCATATTGGTGTGCAATTTTGGTGGCACTATGGTGTTAAATGCCACTATCATTTTCACCAAAAGCGGGTCTTGTGCTATGGTGCGCTGTACATTATTTAAATGTTGCGCCAAGGCACACACCTCTCCAAAATCACGTGAACACCGAAGCATAAAGGGCTTACCAACAGGCCCTCCCCACTCCACAGCTGTCTGTATGACAGCCTTCTCTTGTGGTTAATTAAATTTCTATAACCATCTGAAGGCAGCAGGACTGATTTGTCATTCTATCTCATTTGAGGAAGTGGTTCACATATTGGTGCACAGTTACACACATGTTATCCAGAGTGGATCATTCAATAACATGCCACCAGCACCTGGCTCTTGCAGAATTAAACAGATTTCTTTGGTTGGATATGACTCAAAATGTATCAATAATGTCATCACTCTGCATCTTTATCCAGAAACGTCAGGGTGCAATTGTCTTCTCTTTTCTAGTAGGTCTCCTAAAAGCAGCTCCTGAAGTTTTTACTTCGTACAGATAAGGCTGTGATGAATATAAATATGCTGTGTCAGAGCAGAACGTTTGTTGTAATTGTTAGATAAATCTGATAGTGGTGTACAAGAAGCAAGTAGGTGTTGTGTTTTGTTTTGTTTTGTTTTGTTTTTGTACTCAATTTTCTACATTTCTCCAATAAATAATAGTTTTAGTCAGAATTTTGAGGAGTTTTTAAATTAAACCATAATGTACCTAACCAGCTTTAACTACTGTTGCTTAACTGTTGCTTCAAGCATTTAAATGTGGTTATGACTAAGTGACTGCAGTTTGTGAGAATTTAATTAACTAAACCATTTATTGAATTAAAGCTGTTCAAGGAAAATAATTTCATATACAGACAAATAACGAAACAATGGACAAGGCTTACCATGCTACACAGTTTGTTGTCACTTCACTGTATTGTATTGACTGTCCTCCAAAATATGCATCTGCATCATTATGCATGGAAAATAGGTGTCTGTGACGGCCACATGTTAGATAAAGATACGGATATGGTTAATACAGTATTACAATGTTATTGCTGGTATTTGGTTCCAGGTCTAGGTTTTCCAATTGTGTTTAAGAAACCTAAAGATAAACATGTCAGTCACACATTTTGAGATTGCCAAAAAAACAAAACAAGAAACAAACAAACAAACAAATGCTCTTGTACATACTGGAAACCTGTTTGGATCCCATTAAATTGGATCCTTCTGAGTTTTTCCATTACAGAAGAAACCACTTTCAGGCAGCCAGTGGTTTTACACTGGCTGCCTGAAAAGTAGAAAATCAGTTTAAAGACTGATGGATAGCAGAAGAGGCCAATTTAATTAATGGCCTGAGATATGCAAACCACCTGTTCTTTAATCTGATGCTCTACACTTGTAGAAGGGCTCTTTTACATGACACTTGTAAAAAGTGAGTGAAAATGAAGGGGAACCTCACTTAAAGGTGCAGTGAGTAGAATTTAAGTGGATGTAGGGGGATCTAAAGCAGGAATGGAATATGATTTTCATAATTAGAATGGCACGTAGTAGAGTACATACCCAGGCCCAACAGTACACTTTAATTGGATGGAGTTTAATCCAGTATCCTTTTTCTTACCCTATAGTGGCTGGAAAAAAGACTACCCTCTGTGAAAACATATTTAAATCCACCACATCCTGATTTTCTTTAGGATCTGCATCAAATTGTACTCGCTCATAGATACTAGCCACCTAAATATGCTTGATTTTTTTTTTTTCAAGATCCATGCATCCCTGAGAAATTAAAGAAAATGTCAAAAAAAAACATCCATCTCGCAATGTTAAAGAAAGTGAGAAAAAACATTCCTGGATCCGTCCCTTTATCGAGGTCCAGAAGTTAATGGGTCTTTTCTGGGCTGAGACCCATCCTCCGTCCAACTTACGTGGAAAACCATTTTTGTTTAATCCTGCTGAAAAACCAACCCACAAGCAAACACTGGTAAAACATAATCTCCTTGCTGAATGTAATTATATTTTCATTAGTGTATACTCACCTGAAACTAAGAATTATTGTGTTTTTCTTACCTTGGAATGAGCCCTTTAATATCTGCAGAGTTCCACAGAGTCCACAGAGTCCGCCATGTAACACCAGCATGTTTCTACAGTCGCCCAGAACAGACAACAGACGCTGACACTAGAGAGAGCCTTTTGCCTTTTTTCAAATTTCTAGCAGGGGAGGGTGAGACAAGGGGTGTTCATTTGGTTGCAATCTGCAACCTCACTGCTAGATGCCACTTAATCCTACACACTGGTCATTTAAAGTGATACTAATATCATGTCTGTGTGTTATCAACAGAGTTGGACATAGTTAGCCTAGCTTAGCCTAAAGTATGGAAGCAGGAGGCGCTGGCTCTGTCCAAAGTCAAGTTAAGGTGAGTTAATAAGGCTGTTAACACCTCTAAAGCTTGAGATTTAACACACTGTTTCTCATTTGCTTAATCAGCACACAAACAGATGTAATGCAGCAATTTCTGGTTTAAAGAGGAGTTACGTGATGGAATTATTTCTTGACAAACAACAGCTTGGTGCAGGGACTTAGTGGGCTTTATAGAGGCCTGTTGTCACAGCAGGGCTGCACCTATTGATTATGTTTTTATCGATTAGTCAAACGACTAATTTTTCTTTTATTCTGATTATCATCCTGAAAAATCGACACATAAAGCACATTGTAATAATGACATGGTGGCATATTTTACAATTATAATTTCCACTTCACTGTTACATTATGATATTAACTATAATAAAGCCTTTTGTCAGATGCCTGATGGGAAAAATACTGGACCTCAAATTCAAAAGAATTGCTGTGATACATGAATTAAGTCCCTGTATGTCATAGTAGCTCTTTCCCTGAACTAGAGAATCAATATTTCTACTTAAGTGCTTGATTTAAAACTTAAAATGATCATGATATGGAATTATTTCATCACTGGAGTAATATGTATTTATAATCTGGGTTTTAGTTATGTGGGAGCCAATGGAAGCTAAGCTCCCTTAAGGTGAAAACAGTAAAATCATAGATCTGTGGGGGTCCCTAATACATTACCAAAAACATTATTTTAATCACAAATAATTATTTTTTCAATATAATGAGTGTTTTTTACATAAATGGCATAAATAGATTAAAAGAAACATGTTTTCCGAAGGATTACTCATCATATTCTCTCATCAATGACAGTGACAATGACCATGTACTGTAAGTCTCTCTCTCTGTGGTTTGCACTAGCTGTCATACCTTTTCATATTTAAATCAATTAACTGTTGTTGTGATCCACCTTATCCAATTGTTGCGAGAAGTGTGTGTGATGGTCGTGGACTTGGACCACGTTATGAAGTGAAGTCACTAGTAACAGTAATATCCCAGACTCCCGTTCAAATCACGTAACTCTACGAGTTATTGCATGAAACTTAGCAAACCTTGTGAAACGGCCACTGCAAATTCTAGATTATTGGTGCCTTCTTGTAAACTTAAATAAAGTACATTAATTAGTTCTTTCCTTGTGAAACATGTCAGTTTGAAATGCATGTTACCTCCCAGCACCTGTTTGAACACACTGTTTCAACAGATTTCAAATGTATTTTACAACAACTTTTTAGTTTGTCCCAGTGATGTAGGTGTATATTTGCAAACAGAGTGTGGAAATGAGATCCAATCACAAAGGGGCCCCTCAAGATGCATTTTGAGAATCATTTAATGTTAGGTGTGAATTGACCCATTCAGCTATTATTTATTTATTTATCATCGCCCCGAATGTTAGTTCGGGTTAGTTATTTAAGAGACCCACAAAGCTCAGATTATAACTTGAACCCTGTTAATAATCACTGGTATTGTATGTATTTCTGCATCAGTGAGTGGAAGGGAAATAGGCAAACTGAAATAATTCACAGTCTGTAACAACAGACTGAAAAGTTACTTTAAGGCAATTTTTTTCCTCATACATTATAGTTAAAATAAACAGAAGATATAAAATGGCCAAACAACAATGTTTAATGACAGATGGTAGGCTTAAATTTCTTTTAACATGGGGGCAATGAAGAAATATTAACATGAGAAAATCAGTTACTACTATAAGAAAAACGTTGGACGTGTTGATGCTGATATATCATGCTCTGGTGTGTACAGAAGGTAAACACGACTTTATACATGTGCCTAGTGTGTCTGTGTTGCTGGCGGTGGTGAGCAGATTGCCATCTGTGCTTTCCACTTAAAACACACTGACCTGTCTGTGGTCTCGGCAGAGTGGACAGGCTGAGTGTCTGCAGGGAGGCCTGCCCTTCATACACACCAAGCTTGAACGACTTGGTTTCGGCAAGGTGGCGTTTGCCACCAGGCTGGCAGCCTGCCCTTCTGACATCCAGCCTATTGGCTCTCTCTTGCCCATAGACACTCCGGCAGGATAGAGCGGCTCCAGAGGAAGTATAACCCATCAGGCTGCGGCATAGGGTATGCATCTGCACACGCAGAAGCATAAATCATGCTTGTATACAAAGTAGGCTACAGTAAAGCTTGATTTACGTCCTTGCGATTCATCAAAGACGTAATGCAAATCGATTAAGTGTATTAATTAGTGAGTTTTAGAGAAATTGATATAGGTGTATTATTTCACATTAGACAGAGCCAAGCTAGCCAGGCTAAGCTAGGCTAACAATGTCCTGCAGAGAAGAACAACTATCCCGTTGTGTACCGTCTTAAAACACATTGGCAGTTGAACAAGTAACCAATTCATTATCTGATTCGGGTCACATTTCTCTCACAGAAATATCATATGCTGCTTTAAATACACTGCACTCAGTGACTGAGAGCAATATCTTGGTTCTGTGGTGTGCAGTGGCTTCAGACATAACAGCAGCGCAGTAATTGAAATTTTCATGAACTGCGGATTTGACTCACTTGTTTCATGTAGAGTGAAGAACAAAGCAAGTACCAGAGTGAGTAGATTGAGCAGATGTGGTGAGTGGAGATACGGGTGGAGCTGTAAAAGATAATCATTCACACAAGGCACAGATTAAGAATGCAGAGGCCCCTGGGCAAAAAAAATCTTGAAGGCCCCCCCAGCTCACCACACACTGTGTGCACACATATGCACACACACGCCCATAATGTAAGTCTATGTTTTTTTGCATGGACTACTATCTGTTGGACACACCTGTAACCAACAAGGATTTTACTCTGACAGGCTACAGCCTCTGATTACAACAACACCTGTAGATACCTTCTGTTATACAGGGTTTACACCAGGGGCAGAGTGGCAATCGGGACGATCGGGAGTTTTCCCGGTCAGCCGGCCAGCCAATGAATTTGCGCGAACCGGCCCACATATTATTCTGAGCGGCCGTTAGACGTTCATGGCCAGCGCTTGGGCTCATCGAAATTATTGACGTTTAAATTCTCCGTGAAAATGTCTAAGATCTACTATATTAGAATGAAGTAGAAGTCCAACCAATATTTATGCCACTTGCTCACTCTCTATATCTCAGTCATGGTTACCCTGCACACTCATCTCTGATCTCTCCCTTCAATCTACTGATTTTTGTGTAGCCTGTCTTAGTTTAATTCTTCTTATTCAGGCGTTACAGAACTTTCATGGTCACAAAGAAAAAAAACGACCTGCAATTTAATTTGTTTATTTGTTCTTAAAGTAATGTAGAATGGATTAAAGCCTCCTGGGGATGGGAAATGTGTTTATCCAGAGCCTATCACTCTGCGTTTATCCAATGAACCGATTGCAGGTCAAGTCTATTTACAGAAATGTAGGGGGATAAATGAGCGGCCCCTCGTCTAATGGCATGACCCTACAAGATAATGACATACGTCAGACAGAGAGAAAGCGAGCAAGTTCGAGGAAAAGTACAGGATTTTTGACAGTCGAAGGATTTGCGTGGTTGCTTGTTGTTTTACACATGGAAGGCAAGAAGAGAAAGGAGAAAGGAGGGGCCGAAAAGGCCAGAATGAAGAAGAAGCGGATGCTGGAGGGGGATGCATCAAAGTGCTCGAAAATTACGGATTTATTCCGAAATCAGCTCAAGCGTTGACGTTACTTGGTCTTAGTTTTGGTCTTAGGCATCATCCAAGTAAGCTATAGTTACAGATGCCAGGGCATTAACTTCAGATACTGTAAAATATGTATATGTCTACTATTATAATTTATGTTGTTGATCCAGGTGGTGGGCCAGTGCGGTCAGAATTTTCCCAGTGGATTTTGGTGTCCCACTCCGCCCCTGGTTTACACCACATGACTGCAGCCATACTTCCATGATTCAGATTATTTCATCAATCACACACACACACACACACACACACACACACACACACACACACACACACACACAATCAAACATCTATAGCTATTGCATGGTTAAATTCATGAATTTTAAGTGGCAGGCGCAAAACAATGTAATACTTAAGGACAATTGCGCGCCATCAAATTATGCCATATGAAGTGCTTGTTTGCAGGTGACGGGCTCAGAAGATATTGACAAAATGATCAATAAAATCCCTACAGAGACGAACCTTTTTACAATAAGACCCTTTTTGTTTAACCACAAGCAGCCTCATTAGAATCTATTTGCAGAAACAGTCATTTTATCATGAAAAACACAGACAAAAACAACATAAAGCTCACAGAAACATTACTTTATTGTAGTTCCACTGTTCCAACTATCACTAAGTCTGATTTGGAATTCTGAAGATACATTGCAGGGCTGTCAAATTGGTAGCCTACACACCAGCGGGTCTCATCGGTTCGAATTTCCCCTCATCCTTGCAGCCAGCTTTGGCTCTTTTACCAGAGAGCTGAGCTTTGAAAAGTGTTGGAATGGCGGATACATTTTTCCCTATTTTAATCTCTGCTGTCCTTTTTTCTTTGAACTTTCCATTTTGCTGCTACACCGCTTTTTGTCTCTGTAATGTGCATGTTTCTGCTAACGTAGTCTACATTAGCAGAAACATGCTAATGTATTCTTGGTGCTATGCAGTTCCCATGTCACCCGACTCATCGTCATCATCATAATATGGACACAGCCAGCAAACCGACTGTAATATTTTTTCTTATTTGCAAATACAGTCATTTTGCATTAATTTATTCATATTTCAACACACATACACACACTCAATTAATTTATTTGATTTGATTTGAAACCAAAGGCAAAGACAGGACGAGGCCACAGTTGGTGGGGTTTTGGAGGCCCCCTAGAGGTCAGAGGCCCCTGGGCACCGGCCCAATTGGCCTGGTGGTTAATCCCTGCTTATTACGCAAACCCCCCCACCCCCACCCCCACCTCCATCTCCCAAAACACAATGCCCCTTGGATTGACACTATGTTTGGAGCTGCTCCCTCTCTGTCTCTCAAGAGAAAAGCCTAACAGTGCCATCTTTGATAACACCGTCACACACTATCACAAACCTTCATTATGATTTACATTTAAGAATTGACAACAGCTCCTCGGGGATGCACGCTCTCTTTCTGCTCTCACCGTATTGTAATCTCCACTCTGGCATTAGCTCAGAAACAAGGCCATGTATAGGTTGAGGGATTCAGCAGACCTTATCTGAATTGTAATGCAAATGATATGTGAACACATGCATGTAACCAGCTGAAGGAAGGAAAAGAGATTAAAAGGAAACAAGTGAAAGGCAGTGATCTGACTTGCACAGCATAGGCAGTGACATTCGTGGGTGTATGAGTGAGAGACAGCTTAAGAAGTATATAAAACAACACATCAGTCATCTACAGGTGGAGACAGACAGGTGGGGTTCACAGTGTCAGGCAGCATGGTGCCAGCTCATTTGGAGAGATGCTGCTGCTGCTGCAGTAAGAGAAGAGCTGCAGAAACATACTGCTGACCCAGAGGCAGTTTGAAATTCAACAATGAGGAGTAAAATAGAAATCTTTCCAAAAAAAAGAGAAAAAGAACATTGGAGGTCCATTTTCCTGAGGCCTGCGCTTCTTATTTATAGCTTATTCCACTTACTGCCAAGAGAACTCACATTGTATTCAAAAATTCTGTTTCATATACAGGTTATGAGTACACGTAGTGAAAACTATACTGACTATGACTATACTGGCTATTTGCAGTAATGAGAACTCTCAGGATACCAGTGTTTTTGTATAAACTGTATCACATATACTACAAATTCTGTGTATCTTACATTATCAACACATCTTCATACTTAAATGACTGAATAGGTAGATTTCCTGTGACTCCCAGAACAACATATATCACCGTTCCCAAAACAACATGAACGTTACAGTGTACCGGCAACAGTCGCACCGGACCTTTGTCTTGCGGTTTCAGTTTGATTTCAGCAGTGGTGTTGCTAGGTATGCGTCCTGCATCTCTGGTGCATTAAAATCCGAAAAGATGTAGTGAAATCACTATCCACCATATTTTATCCCTGATAATGCTAGATTGCGAACAACAAATCCGTATTTAAATAATTATAAAAGCGAACTCACCGTTGAGACAGAAAGCATCGGCTGGTCACAGTTTCCATATCTCAGTCATCGTGACATGACACTTTCTGCTGCAACCGAAGACCAATCTTTGACACACATTTCAACAATCAAAGCTACAAACTTGTTATTGGTAAATAAACTAACTGGGTCACTGCCAAGAATAATTAGCTCTGCTTTGCTGTTCAGGAGACGCGCCGTGTTGAAACCTACCACTATTTAGTTTACTGAATTTTCTATATCAGGATGATGTGATAGGGCTGTAGGTCTACCCGGTGTAGGATCTTATCAGTTAAATCAGATTTGGCTGTTCAATAACAGATTTCCACACAGTCAGGGTAAGTTAAAGTAATTCAGTTAGAAAATTGCAGCGTACCACACGGCACCTCTCTTGCTGTCAGAGCAGGGCCGGCGTCACACATTTTTGGACCCAAGGCAATTTAGGATTTGGTGCCCCCAAATTGTAGCTTCTCTCACCAGCTCAACGGCATAAATGTTGTCAGTTGGATTTTTTTAAACTAACTTGGCAGCTAATATAAAATGTATTTATATAATTCCTCATTGGTTTTTGATGTGCATTTTTGTAAGCTTCTGTTTTATCCTGTTTTTGTAATGTACTCTAACTGACAACATCAGTCTCCCACTGACTGGCTCATCAACTTTCTGGGGGCAGCCGAAGATGTGCCAGTGTTTTGTTTTCAGATTTGAGATTTTATTTGTTTTCTATTTGTTTAAGTTTCAGACACATTTACATCAAACATAAAACCATCATTATAACCAGAAATCATACATTTTATTGGGGAGGCACTCAAATGACCACCTGTGGGTCATGGGGACTCACTGTATTGAAAACCTAGCAACATCACCAGTTAGGTTTAGGAAAACATTGTGGTTTGAGTTAAAATAACTCCATTCATTTACATCAAGTATGTGGCATAACTTCATTACGTTAGTAAGTTACAATAACTCATCGTTGACTTTTGATCTCTCATTGGACATGAACAGAAGCCTGCGCTGGCTTTACCCAGCTACAATCTCTGACCTGCTCCATGAACTGCCTTTTCTCTCTTTATACCACGTCTCCTGACTTCCTGACTACAGAGCTTACTTTCTGCAAGAATCCAAAATCCATCATCCCTGCAGCATTTTATAGGGAACCAATCTCTGTGTGATTGTATCATTATTCTATAGCCAAATTGTGCAATCAACATTTACTTAAAGCAAAAAACTTTTAGAAACAGTTAAAGTACAGTAGCTACTTAATTGCACTTAGTTATTTTCCACCACTAACTCAAGCATGTATCAAGTCACTGGCTGTTGATCTACTGTATCAAAATGGCCGTAGCTCTGGGTATTAGGTCAGGTTTAGCTCTCAGATTTAGGTTTGGTTAATTTGCAGGTTAAAGTTGTGGGTTCAGACTTGATTGGGGTCTTAAGGCCAGTGCAGAGCTAGTGTAGTAGTATGTAATAGAGTGACTGCTCCCTGAGGTCACAGAGGACCACGAGCCGACTTTGCTTATGTTCTGTTTGTACCTTTAAGCCTCTTGCTTGTCAGCGGCTGCTGTTTTTGCTGCTGGCCTTGTTAGACCTGCCTATTGTCTTTAGTCAGCTCTAATGAGCACCTTAGGGTGCACTTTATGAAGAATGCTAAAACTAATTAGCTGTGCCACTGTCCAGCTTAAATAGACACTTAAGATGTCAAAGGACCAGTTTTCTAAGTTTTTATCTTCCCCAAGCTAAATTGGAAAGCATTGCTACTCCCAGCGAGATGTGTCCTACTGTTGCCATGTGTTGCTGTTTTAACCTGAGGTGCCTCAGCTACCAGACACGCATTAAGCAACATTGAAAAAAATTAAAATCTTGTCATTTCTCAAAAATCCCTGTTTAGGCCTGCCTTTGTGTGTTTAGATTACTATGTCTGTCATTGCCTTGTACGGCCATGAATGATGGAGGTTTTAAAAATAATCTGCACTAGAAATGAAATGTGTAGGTAAAAAATTAAAAAACGTGTTTAACTGTAGCTGAACTATAGCATCTGTAGCTGAATAATCAATACTCCCAATGACACACTTAACTGAACATAAAAGGGTTTATGCATTTTGTAGCCCATTTACTACAAATGACAAACAGTTATACATTACTGCTGGCTGCTTCCCAAAGTACAGCACAGTGTTTTTCCTTCCCTCCAGGCAGCTACTGGATTCAGATCATTTAAATGTGATATGAAAATCAACTTGCAAAGTAAGGTAATCCATTACAGTGCACATAATGCCTGATTTATTGTCATGACTTGTGTTATTTTAGCATGTTGGTGCAAAAAAGTATTCTTTAGACAACAGGATCATTTCCATTTTCCTCAGAGTAACAGCTACCAGCAACACAGGACAAATCTGACTCATTCGGTCTAAAATAGCAGATAGACATGATGCCAGTCAGCCCGGGAGATTTTGTGCCCGTAGCAGATAAAATAGCATAGTGAAAGCAAAGTTTATAGAGTGCGGCAGGAATGAGTCCTAAAACCTGGAATAAGTTAGCATTTTTTCCTTACGGTTCCTTTGTCTCAAAGTCAATAGGTTTTTTTGAATGGATTTTTGGTTAAATGCCTGAAATAAGGTCTGTGGTTAACACAAGCTTTAAGAGCTTTTCACATTTTGTAAAACAATATGAAAGATATCACTAAATACCACACAAGTTAAAAAGCCTTTACATTTCAAGAAATCAAAAATCAATCTCTGTGGCAAACACAAGTTTATGATACTTAATCTTCACAGATGAGCACCATTTTTGTCAGAAAACCTAGCAATATCACGGAGGTCAGGGATGAGAGTCCTCTGTTCATGTCCAGTGAGTTATTTTAACGTACGGACATAATGAAGTTATTTCAATATGGATTTGTTGTTCACAGTTCTCAGCATTATCAGGGATAAAATATGTGTGCGTCCCTTTGACTCATGGAATGTGATTTCACAGCGTCCTTTTGGATTATAATGTGTCAGAGATGCAGGATGTCTTTCTACTTGCTACACATGAAGTGCGTGGACATGACTGGAACAGTCATGGAGGAGAAAAAGTTTTGAATAAATAACATTTGAAATTATACAAACCCAAACCAACCAGCTACTTACTTGATACTTTACACAAGAACACATGGCACATGTTGGTTTCAGGTTATGTAGCAGGACTCTTGTAATGTAACACTACACTGCAAGGAAGTTTTATCGGGGTTAAGTATTTGGCTGTGTTCTCTTTTTTTGCACCAAAATGATTTCCTGACTGCCTCCTAATTCCCAACTGTGGGAGACAATATGATTTCCACCATATTCTCTCTCTGACTACAGTCTTCTGTACTATATGTGTATCCTAAAGATGCTCTTATGCGCCAGGTCTATTATGTACCATTATCTTGGTACATAATAAGATAATCATTTATGTGGATGACTTGCTGTCTGTTTTGTTGTGCTGGAGAAATGCTGCTAATGTCTTGTGGGACAGTGCTGCAAGTTATTTACACAATGATGTACATATCTTGTTCTTTTAGATGAACGGGGTACTTCTGGGATTAAGTGTTGCATTTTTAATAAAGTTGGGGAACACATAAGAAACATTTTTAAAAAAGAACAGTCAAAATCAAAGCATTAAAGCAGCAGAGGCGGAGATGTTAGAACTTTAGATCCCTAGTTGGGTTGAGCTTAAAAAATACTGGACCCTGCACTTCCCATAATGCAACTGCAGAGCATGAATGTATTATAGGCTGCCATCAGTGCAAGCCTGTGAAGGCGTGAGACTGCAGAGCTAAAAAAGCTGCTGATAAACATGCCTATAGACTTCACTAATAAAATACATTTTGATTACCTCTATAGCACATATATCTCTGTATATATATATATATATATATATATATATATATATATATATATATATATATATATATATATATATATATATATATATAAATATATATATACATCTGTATCATGATATGGTTGAATATTATTTCTGGCTCACGTGATTCCAGTAACATTTCAATAAAGTAACTGTTTTTCATCTTCACAATAACTTCTTTCTTTGGTTGTTCAGTTGGCAACTGATAAAACTACAATGTCACGTTGTATTGCAGTGAATTGTGTTTACTTAGATCAGTGAAATCTCATTAAAAAAAATGCACCCCAACTCTCTAAAAGCCTGTAGAAAGTCTGCTTGATGGCCCTTGTGGACGGGATTAATTGTGAGTTTGGAGCCACAGAGCTGGATATGTCCTCTCAGCCGTGCTTCTCATTTTGCACCTAATAGACAGCCATTATAAAAGAGACGTCTGAGCAACTCTTATTGGAATGAAAAGGTGTCATCTTTGCATCCGGTATCTAGTTGTTTGTTGCAGCTGAAATAGACACAAGTAAAGTTATGAGACTACATCAATTAGTAAAGTTTGCCAAACAGCTGAACAATGAGCTTAAACTCACTATAAAGCTGAAGGGAGCTGCAGCCTCAGGTGTTAATTCTCTTCAGGTTCATCATTACAAGTGACAACTTTAATAGTCGCATTGTCGTTTGATACACAGTAAAAACATTAATCAAAGTTGCCTTAATATGTAAGTTTTGTATCTTTAGGACAGTAGACAAGCAAACATTGCCTTTCCTCCAGCACACATGAATAAACATCATCACCATCTCAGATAAACTTCTTCACTGAAACACTCTTCTCTAAACATTTTAGGACTTGTTGTCCTTGGTCTAAAACTTATTTTGTCTATAAATGATCCCAAAATATGTATTGATAAAAGAAAAATTAAAAAACATGAGAAGAATCTGCTGGGGTGACATAATTTCACCAATTTTCTTGATACAAGTTCAGTGACCTGCCACGGTGCCTTGGCTTAAGATACTAACATTTATTTTTTAGACAATTCCTGTTCTCTTTTTTCATTCTGATTTTATTGTATTTTATATTTATCTCATAATATGAAACAAGTGCACGTTTACCTCTGCCCACTGTCAGAAACCTTTCTTGCTTGAGAAATGGCGTTGAAGACTGATTCTGAGACCACATAGTGCTCTAACATGGACACTTTTTACAGCATAACATGGGGAAAAAACACACCTTCAGTACGAGCTACTGTTGTTTGTCTCTCTGCAACAAGAGCCAGAACACTATTGCTGATTGATTTGATTTTTACCTGCCCCAAAAGCATGACATATGTAAATCAATATACTTTATGTTCATATCCAGATCACACAGCAGAACCAGATGTGAGCAATAAAAGCTACTGCGCAGAGCAGGCCTGTGAGCCCCCGACCACCACAGCTTCAGTTCGAATGGACACGACTGCAGAAAAATTGCAACTGCTGAATACTTCCAGTGTTTTCTATCTTCTGTCTCACTCTCTTTCTCCCACCACTGATGTGAAAGTCCATGTGGGAGATGAAGCTGACAAGAAGCCCTTTGCAGATGCCATACCATAAAACTCATGATAAGCTTGTAAAAAAATACTAAGGCACTGACTGACTCACCATGAGAAACACACTGACTATTCACTATCACTGTGTCAAAAATATGTTCCAGTTCCTAACAAAGAAGGGCAGTCTTCACAGTTGTCATATGCATACGACAATCCATGACAGAACTCAAAGAGCTGTGTGGCGGCTGATTTAAAAGCTGTGTAACTGATAAAAAGGAACGCAGCATGGTGTGAGGAGCAGCCTGGGACAGCGACTGTTGCAGCTGACCCATGAATATGGCGGCTGCACGAGGGTCAAAAGCTTTTATAAGAGCTTGAGTTATTATTGCGACTGCATACAAGGTCTTATAGGGATTAGGCTGCATTCCAGAGATGCAGGCGATGAGTCAGAAAACGGTTTGATTTGGAGCCCACTGAAAATGTAAAACAAAAACAGCTAGAGTTCCTTCTTTTTATGCTGTTTCCTATTAGTATGTTTCATATTCCTTTTAGCTTGTTTGCTTAATTATTCAGGGTCAGACGAGAGGATTAAATTATCAATTTCATCTGTGTGTGTTTAGTACAGATACTGTTGCTCTGGTTTTAGCTTAGCTTAGCACAAACACTGGGAGCACTTCACTATAATTCATTAGGAAATATTGCTTGTACTGTCTTAAAGCATCTCAATATGCCTGATTTTTTTCATCAAGATCCATGAATTATTCCCTGAATAAATAATGAAAATGTTGAAAAATGCCCTATCCCACAATGTTCAAGAAAATGAGAAAAAAATTCCTGGATCTGCACCGAAAGTTAATGGGGTCTATTCTGGGCCGAGACCCACCCTCTGTCCAAGTTTTGTGGAAATCCGTTCTGTAATTTTTGTAAACACAATAGCACTTTTAAAGGAGCCATTCTGCATAATGAGTACTTTAACTTTTATTACTCTGACCACATTTAGCTGGTAATACTTTACTTCAGTAAAATTTTCGATGCATGACTTTTATTTCAAGCACTATTATTTCAACTTTGTCTGAAAGGTCTGCATATTTGTTCAGACAGTGCTGCTAGCCAAGCTCAACAAATACTGTATACACCTTACAACTAAAAGTGTCTCCCTGCCGTAATTGTTGTGCTAAGGCAGTAGTTCTCAACCTTATTGAGTTACGATCCCCCAGAAAGTGTTTACAATAGTGTTTTTTGTGTTCAATCAGAATCACTGTTACATACAATGTAATGTAAAAACTATTCCCCAAGTTAAGATATGTTTTTTCTTTTTCTTTCTCCACAACCATCTGCCGCCCCCTACAAATTAACATGCGACCACCTTAGGGGTCCTAACCCCCAGGCTGAGAACCAGTGTAGTAAGCTAGGCTGAGCCAGTGGTTAAACTGGGTTAACAGAGGCCAAACTGACATAGAAAGAAAGTGAAAAGAGACCTTCCTGCTGCTGTTCCAGAAGAGATAAAGTCTCATTCAAAAAGTTGTTATACTGTAATGTTTACTTTCTTAACAGAGACGGTGTCTGTGTCTACTGCCCAGGGACTGCAGGTGTAAATAAGCTTATAGCTAACTATGGTACAGCTAAGACAGCTTTGCACTGTCCCTGTCAAATAAACAATAAATAAATTAAATAAATTAAAATCCCATTGCCATTTGTATGCTAATAATTAAAAATTCAGCCTTGGAACAGAACCTCTCTCGATAGTGTGTGGTGTGTCTTGCTTCATATATTTAGATAAGAAGATTTTTATGAAGATCAAATATCTATGGTTGTGTGTGTGTGTGTATATATATATATACACACACACACACACACACACACACACACACACACACACACACTATATATATATATATATATATATATATATATATACACACAGTGTATATATATATATACTGTGTGTATATGCATATATATACTGTATGTATATATATATAGTGTGCGTATATATATATATACACACAGTATATATACATACATACATATAATTTATATATAAGTACATATATGTATGTGTGTGTAGAAGTACATATATATACACACACACACATAGTTTCCAGTTTCCTACAGCAAGTACTGCAGTGGATGCTGATGTGTCTTAGATTATGGAATAAATCCCAGAACAACAGATGAAAGAAATGCTGAATGGAAGATTGCACAGATTTACAGAAACTACTGGATCAGACGTGACGTCATGGCTGTGGGTCTCTACTCATGTTCTCATTTGGTTTGTAAGAATGAATGATTGGTTTTCCATGTGTGTTTTAAAACATGTACATTGAAAGAGGTGGTTGCTCTTACTTTTCCTGACTGGCCTCTAAGCTATCCCTTCATCACACAGTTTCAACGTATGTATCAAGGTAGACTGGAAGAACTCTAAACCTTAATGGCAAATGAGCATGATCATGTTCAAGAAAAAAATACATTTTACAAAGGTTTGACAGTTGCAATGGTGAGATTGTTTTTATTCTCATAAAGCAATCAATGTAGTGTATATATACGATTCTTTTCTATAAATATAAAGGTTCTCTTCATAGCAAAATGCAAAAGGAAATTACTTCAAAGCTGTGACTATTGTAGAGCCGTCAACACAATAAAATGATTATTATGAACCGGAAGCACCGTGTGGAGGAGCATTTGACAAGAACACAAGTCATGATGTGTGCTAGTGTGTGTGTGAGCCGAGCTGCACCGACAGCAGCCGCTCTGCATTTCAACACAAGGCTTCCTTTCTCCTGCAGTGGAATACATGCAAGCTGCTGGCTGCTTTTCAGTCCCACAGTGCAGACATGCAGCTATGTTCACGAGGATCCAATTACTCTGCAGAACAACCTGAGTCTCCTCTCAACAATAACTGACACATTCACCATCCACATTTGGACAGCGTGTCAGTAAAAATGAATCAAGAATATGTTTTGTTACATTTATGGTATCGCATGACAAACAATGTCCACTCTAGATTGAACCATGTTACAGTGCGATGTTGAAGTTTGGACACCCTTTAAGCTTTTGAACAATGTGTTGTTGTACTGAAGAATTCTGCTGATTCTAAAGAAGTCACAAAAACTTCCAAATTATGTGTGCAAAATTAAATATCCCTTGTTCCATCAGGATTTACCAGAATAAAACAAAAACACACATGCAACTACATTTACTGTTCATTGAGAAGATGACCTCAGCTCATATTTAGGGGGCTGAACAATATGCAAAAATATTTATTTTTTAAAAATCATATGGTAAATCATTTAACAGCGATTGCAGTATCAGTCATGATTTTTGTGTAGATGGTAATTTTTTGCATTATATTTTTACTGGAAAAAAAAGATGATGCAATTGTTTTCTAGGGTTTGTTACATCTGGAGAATATGATTTTAATATGATTTGTAGGACGAGACATCTCTGCACTACTGCAATGCTTCATTTATAATGGCACGTTTACCTTTGCAGCTCATGTTATTTTGCACTTGGCCATTTTGCGATTTTAATAATACTATCAATCATCTCATAGTACCGCTTACATTCTCTCAGAAAAAATAAGGGGAGTTTGATCATTTATTTGTCCTTTGAAACCTGAACTATCTTGACCCTAAAGCTGTTGATTAGCCTCGCATTCCTAAATATGCTCCTGTTCTGAAACTGAAGCCATGCAACATCGTAAAATTCATCAGAATTCTACGAAGGTTACATCTTAGCTTTTGCTGCTAATATATGTCAAAATGAAACATGTTGAAACCTGCAGTTTCATCCTAAACATAAGATGTGAAGTTTTTGAGTACATATTTCTCATGGCCACATTTGGTCTCTAGTGTAGGTATGCAACCATTATTTTGTATTATTATTTAATCTGCAGATTATTATTATTATTTATTTTTTACCCTTTAAAATGACCATTCAAATTTTTTAAGGTCCTGTTTTGAAATTATTATTTTTTTCAGAAACCAGAAGATATTAGTTAACTATCATAAACGACCAAAACAAAACACAAATCCTCACATCTGAAAGGTTGGAAGCTGTACATCGTTGTGAGACAGATTACTGAAATGTTCAGCCTGTTATCAGTATAGGTGCTCTACTCTGACGACAAAGGATACACCTACTTTTACACACATTTAGTTGAATAGTGGAATGAAATCCACGAAAATAAATCTGACTTTCTTCTCAGAAAAATAGCAAAATAAACCGTAAGGCTCAAAGGGTGTCCAAGGAATTTACACAGCTTTGGAAACAGAAAGTGGGTTTGAATATAAAAATCTGTTTCAACACACACAGAGGTCTTCTGCTTGATTTGTGTTTTCCAACTTTGTAGTTGAACAGCTTAAAAAATGCCACCCAGGCAGATTTGATTTGTTTTAAGTTCACTAAACACACATACAGCCCATACTATTGCTGTTTTGACTAGTATTTTTGCATGTTGAAAACCCTTGTAGCACATGACTTGCATTACAGCTGACCATTTTTAAACTCCATAGCAATTTTTCTAATATGTTTTTCTTTCTATTCTTTCTCATATGGTTTTAGTTCATTTAGCTGCAGATGAAATCAACTTACAGTCTTGGATCTTAGATCTTATCTGCTTTCATTTCATGAAGTTTGGAAACAATGAGTCATATTGCTGGGACTCTGCACTTACACCTGCATCATGTACACCATCACCACTTTAACAAAACTGAGCACAGTCATTATCGTCACTGTGCATAATTGGCTAACTCCAGCACTTTTAAAGGGTCTGTAAGTTGATTTAGGAACTGTGGTTCAATAAAAGGTAAAACTGTTTCCAGGACATTAGGAAAAACACAACTAGTCTGTATTGCCTGAGAGAAGGTAAAACTGTAAAATACACAATTTTCCAAACTGAAACATGCAAAAACACCAGTATGGTCCTTTAAACTCACATGTATGTGTGCTTTATTTGGAAGGGAATGTTGTAACTGTCGGGGCCTGAGCTACAGGCCACAACCATCTGTCACAATGACTCACATTCACAACCTGTGTGCGTTTCTTGTCCCACACTGCTGACATTTCCCTTCAGAACCGGGCAACTGCTGCTCAGGAGAACAGACACAAACTACAGCTGGTTAATCAGGATAAGTGGGAGCCACGAGGAAGCACTTGGGTTTCACGGGACTCTGCTTAGAATAGACCCACCGCTCCCCAGCAGTTCACTGATCAAAGACACACACACTCAATGTGAAACACTCCCAGTGGTGTCCACATTAAATCAGGTCATGAGACCAGGAGACGGGATCCTTGACGGTCAGCTGGCTCTTTGTGATAATTACGTACAATTCCATTCAGTCCAAAGTATGAAAAAAGAGTGTTTGTTTGTTTTTTTTAAAAAAAGAAAGAATTTTTAAAAATCTTTAAATACAAATATATACTTACAAAAATCTCACAAATGTATATGTACATTAAAAAAACATACCAAGTGTCTCCTGTAAGTCCGAGAGGGAAAAAAAGGAAATAATAAAGAGGATTATCATTCAGTTTGTCACTAAGCAGTCTGTTCAGGGCCGGGGTTCACCCACATCACACTGTGGTCTCACCCTGTTTACTGTTGGCCAGCCTTGTGTAAAACCTCCTCCAGGAGTTGAGGGTCTTCCCAGACCAGATCCAGAAGCCAGAAGTGATGCCCACAATGAGAGTCATTAGATACTTTATCATGAAGACGGTGAAGTCAGGACTCATGTTGGGGTGGTTCTGGGCCGGACACGGCACGGCGTACGTCTTACACGTCTGGCTGATCCATGTCCTCTCCCACTGCTCCCTGAAGGCCTGCTCATAGAAGTAGCAGGCGATGACGATGGTGGCCGGCACAGTGTAGAGCACGCTGAAGATCCCTATCCTCACCATCAGCTTCTCCAGCTTCTCTGTCTTGGTCCCGTCATGCTTCATGATGGTCCGAATGCGAAACAGGGACACGAAGCCTGCCAAGAGGAACGAGGTTCCGATGAAAAGATAAACAAACAGCGGGGCCAGGACGAAGCCCCGCAGGGCATCCACACTGTTGATGCCCACAAAGCAAACCCCGCTCAGCGTGTCTCCGTCCACCTGCCCCACAGCTAGGATGGTGATGGTCTTGATGGCGGGGACGGCCCAGGCTGCCAGGTGGAAGTACTGAGAGTTAGCCTCGATGGCCTCGTGGCCCCATTTCATCCCCGCTGCCAGGAACCAGGTGAGAGCCAGAATGACCCACCAGATCGAGCTGGCCATGCTGAAGAAGTACAGCATCATGAAGAGGATGGTGCAGCCCTCCTTCTTAGTGCCCTGCACCACCGTCCTTATGTCATTGTCAAACCTGTCATTACAAACTACCTTGTCCTCCAGTAAAAATCCAGCAATGTAGGCGATGGACACCATGGTGTAGCAGCCAGACAGGAAGACAATGGGCCGCTCTGGGTAGCTGAAGCGCTTCATGTCCACCAGGTAGGTCAGCACAGTGAATAAGGTGGAAGCACAACACAGCACTGACCAGATGCCGATCCATATCCTCGCGAATTTCAGCTCCTCCTCGCTGAAGTACATCATCCCATGAGATCTCTTTGGCTCACACGGAGCGCCGCAGTTCTCCTGCCCGAGGAATCGGTAGTTCAGGTAGGGAGGCACCTTGAGCGAGGCCGGGCACCTGAACTGACCGTTCATGGGGTCAGAGATTGTGCGCTCGGTGGGGTACGGGCCGGGGCCGTCGGGCTCGGTGCGGTCCGACATGTTTTGCCCGACGCACAGCTCTCCCGCACCGTGGACCGGGAAGGACTCGCACGCGAGGCTGTCGGGCCACTGGAAGCCGAACTTGTTCATGAGCGCCTCGCAGCCCTGCCGAGCGCGCTCGCACAGAGAGCGGCACGGAGGCAGCGCCTGCTCCAGCACCGTGCAGACAGGCGCGTACATGGAGCAGAGGAAGAACTTTAAATCCGGGGAGCACTGAACTTTAACCAGCGGGTAGAACTGGTGGACCTCCAGCCCCGCGTCCTCCTGGTTGGTGTGACCCAGCAGGTTTGGCATGATAGTCTCGTTGTACGCGATGTCCGTGCACAGCGGAATGGAAATCGGCTGGCAGAACCCGTGCTCCGGTATAGACATTCCTCGGTCCCCGCCGCCGTACTGCCCGTTCACTCGGAAAATCCCCACGTTTAGGCACAGAATAACAAACAGTGAGGTCAGGACAGCCCGGAGGAGTCCGCTGTGCGCCATGGTGAGGAGTGTATCCGCTGCCTCACTTTGTGTTTGTTGCCTAACTAACTTACGTTACCTCGTCAGGCAGCAGCCTACTTCCTTGAATCCTCTTTGTTGCGTGTCTTTGCGGGTGAAAGCGGCTGCTTCCACGCACTGGTCCTTTCCTCCGGCGTCTCAGCGCGCCGAGCTGATTTGAGCCTGAGAAGTAAAGCCCCAGATCTACACACACACTGAGCTTCTCATGCTGAAATCCACCGAAATAAAGCGTCCTCCTCCAGAAAAGGGACAGCTCGGTCTCCTGTCTGCCAGACACAGTGTCAGTCTGCCGTTCAAACCTGTTCTGCGCTCCCACTCACGTCCCACTGCTGTCAGCTGCACCAGCACTCAGCCGGGCTTCCGGGTAAAACTTTCAACATAAAGGTCCATAATGCAGCATCATACTTCATTATTTAGTAAAAGATACATTGAAAACTCAAATACTTCTCTGTTATATGTATCTTAATTGGATATAATTATGTGAAAGCTGTTTGTATCTGTACTCAGTGTTTAAACATGTGTTTGTGTGCTGCTGTCTTGGTAAAGACAAGTGCAGAGTTTTAAAGAAAATAAATGTTGCATTTGCGATTAGAGATGGAAATTAAGAAGAAAAAATGCGTTAAAATAAAACAAAGTCATACAATTTAAATGACATAAGGATAAAAAGGACAAACTATTTCAGGTCAGAGTTAAAATATTAGATAGGATTAAATGTTGCACCATGTAAGGGCCCTGCTGTGGCTCTAAACACGCTGTCCAAACTTCAGAGAGAAAAACAAAACGAGAAATACATTTACAATTCAAATGTATATCTATTTATTATTTTTCAGCTTTATTAGTATCAGTACAATAGTTGCTCCAGTAAGTACTTTAACTGCACCTGCACTGACATACTTCCTGTTTACCTCTGTCTCACTTTGACTGACTTGACAGACCTCTCTCTCTCTCTCTCTCTCTCTCTCCCTCTCTCTCTCTCTCTCTCTGTCTGTTTCTCGGTCTGTCTCTCTCTCACTCTCTGTCTGTCTCCCTCTCTCTCTCTCTCTCTCTCTCTCTCTGTTTCTCGGTCTGTCTCTCTCTCACTCTCTGTCTGTCTCCCTCTCTCTCTCTCTCTCTCTCTCTCTGTTTCTCGGTCTGTCTCTCTCTCACTCTCTGTCTGTCTGTCTGTCTGTCTCCCTCTCTCTCTGGCTCTGTCTGTCTCTTTCTCTCTCTCACTCTCTCTCTGTCTCTCTCTCTCTGTCTTTCTCTCTCTGTCTGTTTCTCGTCTGTCTCTCTCTCACTCTCTGTCTGTCTCCCTCTCTCTCTCACTCTCTCTCTGTCTTTCTCTGTCTGTTTCTCGTCTGTCTCTCCGTGTCTCTCTGTCTCTCTCTCTCTGTCTCCCTGTCTCTCTGTCTCTCTCTCTCTGTCTCCCTGTCTCTCTGTCTCTCTCTCTCTGTCTCCCTGTTTCTCTGTCTCTCTTTCTGTCTCTCTCTTTCAATTCAAAGGGGGCTTTATTGGCATGAAAGTTTAACAACAATGTTGTCAAAGCATCTGTCCAAACACTCGGACAGAACACAACAAATAACAACACAAACACAACACCAAGATTGATTTACATTAATTATATATACAGTATAGTGTGTGTGTGTGTGTGTGTGTGTGTGTGTGTGTGTGTGTGTGTGTGTGTGTGTGTGTCCCTCAGGTTGTGGCATGTTGACACATATTGGGCAGCAGATATGCCCTGTCTCCTTCTCCCAGGAGTATTTTAATGTTGATATGTCGTTCAGCTCTTTGAACTCTGAGATTACAGAGATGAACTTGTTAAAAAAAATGGCCTCCGCCCTATGTGAACTGGATTTGGCCCCAGTAACCCGCAACCCGCAATCCCCTGAAAGGGGCGATAAAGCAGCAACATCTCCGCGACCCTCACGGAAAAGTGGTAGATAATGAACTGAACTGAACTGAACTGAACTTGTTAAAATAAATGTTCCTGGTTTCGTTGAATGTTTTACATTGTAGGAGAAAGTGCATCTCTGTCTCAGCCTCACCTGTCGAGCAGTGACCACATGTTCTGTTTTCTTTTGGTTGCCATGATTGTTTGTGTCTTCCTGTTTGGATTGTCAGTTTGTGGTCACTGAGCCTGTACTTGGTGAGCATCTGTCTCTGCTGTCTATCTCTGACAGTAGAGAGATATTCTGCTAATTCATAATCTCTTTTTAGGGCTAGATAACAGTCTGATCTACTTTGGCTTTTAGTTTCTTCTTTCCAATGTTCCAGGCAGGTTCCTTTACATTGTGTTATAATGTGCTTTACTCTGATTGGTGTTTGGAGAGCAGTGTTGTTGTGAGGCTGGTCAGACTGTGTCTGAGAGGGGGCAGTTAGCCTCAGTACCAGCTGACATAGGGGACTCTTTTCTGGGCTCAGCTCTTGAGTTTGGAGGGCTTTGGAGTGGAGGGTGTCTCTGGCTGGATTTCAGGTGGTTAAAAAAGTTGAGCGTTCTCTGTTGAATGTTAATTATCAGTGGGTATCTGCCTAATTCTGCTCTACAGGCATGTGTTGGTGTGTTTCTGTGTACGTGTAAAATGTGTCTGCAGAATTCTGCATGTAAAGACTCTGTTGGATGTTTGTCCCAGCGGGTATAGCTCTGATGACTGAGTGGACCCCAGACTTCACTACCGTACAGCGCAATGGGCTGGATGACACTATCAAATATTTGAAGCCAGACTTTGACTGGAATTTGGAAATTATAAAATCTTCTCTTCATTGCATGTAGAGCTCTTCGAGCTTTTTCTTTTAGTGCATTCACTGCCATGTTGAAACTCCCTGATGCTGTAATGGTTATACCAAGGTAGCTATAACCCATGCTATGTTCAATGATATGATTATTTATGGTAAATTGGTGTTTGTTCTCCTGACATCTGGGGCGTTTTTGAAAGATCATGACATTAGTTTTCTTCATATTTACTGCCAGGGCCCAGGTCTGACAGTACTTTTCTACTATGTCCAGCTGTTGCTGTAGTCATGGTTCAGTAGGAGACAGTAGAACAAGGTCATCGGCATAAAACAGAGACTTCACCTCTCTATCTAGGAGGGAGAGGCCAGGAGCAGCACATTGATCCAACTCAACAGCAAGTTCATATATGTACACGTTAAATAAAGTCGGACTTAAATTGCAGCCCTGGTGTACACCTCTCTCTCTCTCTCTCTCTCTCTCTCTCTCTCTCTCTCTCTCTCTGTGTCTGTCCCTGATGTTTCTCCTGTATTGCAGAGGTTCATTTCAGTTCATTTCTGCATTGCTGTTGCCGTGCCAATAGGATGTACATCTATGCCAAGCATCTTAAAGAACACTTCTACATTTAATGTGCTTTTCTTCAGTTCTGAGCATTCATTGGTGATCATTTATTTCTTTTATGATATGAAAATCATAGCAGACTTAATTCTGTGATAATGCAAGTTAATCACAGTTTGATTTGACAAGTTTGAAGACAAGAAAAACCACTCATGTTCGCCCTCCCAGTATGTAGTAGAACCTACAAATGCCATAAAAAAAATGAAAAGTCTTTTGTTGAATCAGTGTTTGGTTTGTTCATTCTGGGCTACTGTAGAAACATGACGATGAACATGGTGGATTCTGTGGAGGAGGACCTGCTACCTCTGTAGATATAACTGGCTCATTCTAAGGTAACATGAATACAAAAATTCTTAATTTCAGGTTATTACACACTAATGAAAACATGGTAATGAATATTATATTCAATTTCTGCCCCTAAATACCCTTGAATCCTACACACTGGGCCTTTAATTTCTGTTTAATTTAAAACAAAATACCACTGTGTTCTACTTATGACTGTCTTTGTGTTGAACGATAAGACATTCTCCCATATTAATGGATGGTTGGCTATAGAAAATCCTAGTGTATTTTTTCAATTCTTCTCTGAAATAAATCCTCCCACCAATAATCAACTACACATAGAGTATAATGCTGGGTAGATTACCTATAGGCAATTATAGAAGCCCATAAAGCTAAAGATAAACCAGAAGGCATGTGACCTGAGAGCACTTGTAGTTTTAATAGGACTTAATTATTCAAGCAGAACTTAATTAGAAATTAATTAGAAACCTCTTTTTCATCTCAAAGCCCTGGTACAGAAGCTCAGCCCGGCTATGGTCACAAAAAATATATTTTATCTGTTATTTTAAGATCATAGCTTATAAAGTTGGTTTGTTCTCTTAGGATAACAAAAGTTGTTTTCTTCTAATAATTAAATAATAATCTGAAAACAATAAAAGTTTGTTTTCTCGAGAAAACTTGACATTTATCTTATTATCTGAAGAAAAGTGGCTTAGATTCTAAGATAACCTGTTCACAAGAAAAGGACTGTTATCCCAAAATAACAAGATATCTAACTTGTGATCTCATGATTAACGAGTTATAAAAATATTTGCAACAATGGTTGTTTAGAGGGCTATGAGAAGTTTCTTCAACATTTGGGACTGATGACAGAAGATAATCCTGACAACGTTGCCTGCCTTATTGAAATAAAACAGTTGTTAGTAGTTATTTAACTGTCCTTTTTAGCTTCTTTAATACATATTATATACATAACAAATGACTACATGAATTGGAAAGGGGGAGCAACTGTCTTTACTGTCTTTCAGTTCATTATTTTGGTATCATGGCCTACACCTGCATTGTTTCTCTAACAAAGTAAAATATATGTCAGGGCCAGATAACAGAGCTAAAAGAAAGTGAATATTGTAATTGAATAACGGAGAAGTTCACCCAGAAATGAAAACTCATTTCAATGGAAAATCAGGTGACGTAGTCCGTGAAGTCCACGTAGTCCACAAAACATTTCTGGAGCTTCACGGCAAAACAACTTTGCAGCATTCTCCTAAACAACTAAAGTAGATGGGGACTTGTTTAAAATGTGAAAAAAATAAATAAATATATAAAATGGCTCCCAGTTCATTTTGCTTAACCCAAGTCTTCAGAAACCCTGAGATCCCAAATTGATTTGAACGACGTACGGTCAAGCTTGTTCCCAGTTCAGACGGTGTGCATGCTAACGTTTTTAGTGTAGCGGCTACAGTGAAGATTATGACTTCTAAAGGGAGTATCTAATGTCTCTTCAAATCAATTTGGGTTCATGGGGCATTAGGACACTTGGATTATGCCGGACAAGCTGCATGGAACCATTTTATGTTTTTTTTTCTGTTGTTTTCTGAAGTTTTTTCCTGATCTACTTCAGTTGTTTAGGAGCATGAAGCAACACTGTTTTGCTGTGGACTACGAAGCTTCACCTGTCTTTCCATCAGTATGACGGTGAGTAGATAACGACTGACTGAATTTTCATTTTGAGTGAACTTATCCCATAAAATGTGACTATACTGTGTGTCAACACTGTGTACAGCTTGTTTTTGCTGCCCTTAATTGGCCGAAATATCAGTTAATGCATTCATTGTCTTATAACTAATTGCAACTTATTTTGAAAATCAGGAGATAAAATGTCTTTTTAAAACTGGAATGGTGTGGTATGTGTGATACATTGCTGCCTTGTGCGCAGACAGAATGCAGTTTCTGAGTATGTTTTGTGTCATTTCCAAGTACCATTTGAGACATAACTTCCTGTAATCAGCCCTCGCACAAAAATTGTGTTTATTACCAAGGAGGGAGACGTCAGCCCAAGGTGGAAAAATACATATGATCCCTAATGTAGACAAGATGAGAGCAAGGCTTTCCAACTGGCACTGTCTGTCTGTCTGCAGGAGGAGAGAAGAAGGAGTGTAAAATGCACACTGACATAGGAATGTTAGATTTTCTTGGGCTGTAGAGAGGAAAGAAGAATACAAACTGCAACTGAACTAGTGTAACCAGGATGTGTTGGTTGACTTCTGTGTGTAGGCTCTAGTTGACAGTACTATCACTACCAGGAGGGCCTTGGTGATATGTGACCTATGAAAAATTTTGACAAAACACACTGTGTAATGCTTTTATGTTAGGTATTCCTTACAGGTCTATATCACTGTTTTGCATGTTATGCTATAAATTATGTATTCTGTACATTACATATGTAGAGCTGAGGTCATCTGACACTACCTTTGAGTGAAGTAACAAGTAAGTTGTTAGCATACACAAAACTATTTTGTCATACCTAATGAAGAAAAGGTTATTGGAACTGTTGTTTTATCTCATAATAACCTGTTTGAATGTTTTACCTGTAACACCTGTGCTTTACAGCCCCCCCTCTTCTGCTTTTGCTACAGCCATGTCTGGATTATCTGAGCAAGCCCAGTCGCCGGCATAAAATGTTAGCAGTTTATGCTTCTGCCACAGTTTTGTTCAAATTTGTACACATCATATGTACCATATTGGCATTTCTGATTTCTGATTTCATATCATGTTCACAGTACATGTATATGAGCTGATTTTCAGTCAGGAGGTGTAGGGGATGGTGGTGGCATTACAGCTGGGCAAGACAGCTGCCAAACCAGAGACCACTGCTCGAAACTGTGCTTCAACATTTGTAAGCCTGAAACCACAGAACATTTTAAACAAGTCAACAATGTTCGAGATGGTATTTCAACATTTTAAAGTGAGAAACCAACCAGTTGACAATGTGAAAATAATCAGCATAAAAGCCACGACAACACTGACTTCATAAGTACTGTAACTTATGCATATCATACATATGCATTAAATCCACAGCTGCATCACCATGCAAACCATAGGCTATCATCCAGTGAACAATACCAGATTTTTTGCTCATGTTGAAGGCTGTTGGTTAGCCTTGGGTTACAGTGTACTGTGCATTTTAGGTCCTGGGCTAAAGTTTTGTCAGAATTTTGCACCAGAATGAGCAGAAGACTTAGGCCTGGACTACACGTATATGGATATTTTTTTAAGCGGATATTTTCGTCCTCGTTTTTAAAAAAAACTCTGTCCACACCACAGAAACATCTCTGTCCATACGAAGAGGCAAAACTGAAAACGATCGCCTCTGAAGCCTGCAATGCCATGCCCGGCCGATAGGTGGCAATTAGCAAAATGTAAAATACCGCAGAAGAAGAATGTTATGAGCATGCGCAGTCAAACGGTCCAGAAGAAGCAATCAAACGGCGGCAGTTAGGGTAAGAAGTTATGGTGAGGAAAACGAAAATAGAATCTTTTGTGTGGACCGACGATGAAGTGGAGTTGTTGCAACAACGTTACATTCATGTGTAGAGCTGAGATGAGACCTAAAAGTGCAAAGCACACATAGATAGCCCAGTACATGTTGGCCATTGTTGTTGACAACCGTTTTGCTTCAATGCGCATGTGCGAATGGCTTGTCACTAGGCTCTTGACGTCATCGCGTCAACACCAGCTCCGTTTAACATCGCTACACGTATCCACTCAATCGGATATTTTTTTATTTCTCCACTTTTTTATCCGTTTAAAAATATCTCCGTTTATGTGGGTGAAATCGCCGTGTTTGTGTGGTTGAGAGGCCCAATTGGACAGAAAAATGTGCATTTAGGAATATATCGTATTCGTGTAGTCCAGGCCTTATTTTAGCTGGAGAGGCAGGAGCTAATGAATTGCTAAGTGTTCATTTGTTAGTTAAATTTTGTAATGCAAGCTATTTTTAAGATTTTTAACTATGCTTTAGTGATGGGGACAAAATTGGCCATTTCAAAACATGGTGGGGACATGTCCACAGCGTCCCCAGTGTAAATGAAACCTCAAGAGGTTTTTTATGCCTAAACCTAACCAAACCATAAGCAGTAGCATTGTCGCAACATACAATTGAAAACTGAAGCTAAAGAAATGTAAAGTTTGAAACCTGGTGGTTTGCAGAAACGTACACATTGATTCAGGCAATTGGGTTTACTGAGCTGGTAACACTGATGCCCTGTTTACATCATATGAGATGGATGGTAGATTTTCATGTTGCAACAAGCAAGTATTTACTTAATCAGACAACATGTCACAGAGTTATACACGTGTGGGTTGAATTACAGTGCTTTGACATAACACTTTATGTCGGGTCTCCTAGGATCAGGTATGCCCTACATCCTTTCTTCTGGTTGGCAGACATTTAGAGTATGTTGTGGTCTCTTAGAAGCTGGGTCAGCCATAAAGCTTAGTTTTAATTAAATCTGTCAGCCCCAGCAACAGAACATTTTACAGTAATAACTGTGCCCTGACACTATTCTCATGTAGATATATGGACAGAACCACAAAGCATTAATGACAGAGGGCAGAATCAAAGTAAGAGTTCCACAAACACATCTGAAGCATTAATAAATTTTATTTCCAGTAAAACAACATTAAACAACATTTACAGAAGGACATTACATCTTCCATAATAACATTACATACAAGTCGTAACAAATAATGCAACAGCTATTCTACTGTATACTATATTGTTTCACACTTCTGTTTTCCAAACCACTTGTGAAAATGATGTATTCTCAGTGCAGCATACAAAAAAAAAGAAAACACGAGAGAAGCTTTGTTGAAAAAAGTCGCAAACACAGATTCATTGTTCAGCACAGCGAGGATGCACAATGGATCCAACCTATATGTTTTTCCTACCAATACCACTTCTTACCACGTGATAAAGAATGCCAAAAATAGATGCCTTATATCTATATTCATCATATATGTATATTCATATATGATTTCTCATTGATAGCATTAAGGGGACATTTGCAACCCTGTTTACAAACATAGTGGACGCATCACTATTTCACTTCTTACAAAGGTGTCACCACCTTATCCATTTCCACCATTAACATTTCTATTGATATTATTTCACACTTTTCCTGTCACAGTGCTAAATGTGCAATTCCACCCAATCTTTCCATCTCTGGACTTTATTTGAAATATATGTAGAACATTCAAGTTTGAACAGAGTGCCTTCAGGAGCTCTGCCCACACAGGACACAAAAATATAAGTTTTTGTACAAGACTGCAGGCTGCCAAAGCTCCACAGAAGTAAGAGTGTTGAGGGGGAAACGAAGCGATGTGTGCCACACCAAAAGTGAGCACAAGGAGAAACATCCCAAAAATAATTATTCAGCTGCTAATACTGCCTGCAATCCCTTAAAGCCACATGAGGCTGGGCAATCTTAGCACAGCTCGATGGTATTAACCCTCTTCTGTCACGCCGCTTTACTGGCATTACCCACCCCCTCTCCTCCCCTTTTTTCCGCCGCACAATCACAGCCTGGGGATGACACTGAAGAGCCGTAAGATAACTTCAAGTACAGCATTTTTACGAGCTCTTCTCAATCTCTGGTAAAGATTTAAAATGAGGGACGATATTTACATTTGTAAGGAGGTCTGGTTGCTTCCCGTCAGGCAAAGCAAGGTTATAATACATATACATATATATACATATATATATATATATATATACATATACATATATACACATATATACATATACATATATATACATATATATACACATATATACATATACATATATATACATATACATATATATACATATACATGTATATACATATATATACATATATACATACATACATACATATATACATACATATATACATACATATATATATATATACATATATATATTATAACCTTCATTAAGGGCAAAGCAAGTGCATAAAAGTGACCAACAGGCTGGAATGTAGGGCAAACTGACTTTTCTTTAAAGTGCATTTTCAAAACGCTATTGGGGAGAGTGTAGCCCAAAATTATTTATTTTGCCTTAGAGCCACTACTGTCTATGGTCCAAGAAGCTGGACTGGAACATTTCTAAGCATATCATGTTTCTAAACCTGTCTTAGCACTTTAAGACTCCAGTTCCTTCATATCATTGCTTTTCCTCCTTTAAAGGAGAGGTTCCGATATTTTCAAGTCTATCTTATAGGTGTAGTATGTAAGAAATGGTCAGAATTCAAAGGTAGCTCCAAAACTGTAGGGGGCAGCATAACTGCTAACTGCTGCTCATTATACTCATTACTGTAGCTATCTTTGGCTGTAGCATCTAGCTGCCATTAGCAAGTAGCACAGTTAGCCGTGGAGCTAAGTGGCCCTATTAGCTGGCGGGAGTCTGCCTGAATCGCGACCAATTCAGGCAGATAACAGGGAAGACTATCACCTCTTCAGATACATAACGTCAACAGTTGTTTCTTCACATTCTGTTGATAATGGAAGGTCATTTATTGAATGTTTCAACCTAAATTCTGGCCATATCTCACAGATTGCCCCTTTAGCTCAGAATGTACATGTATATCACATATGCTGAAAGATTTACAGTATACGTTATTATAATCATCCCTCCACCCTACAATGGTTGTGAAGTGATCCCCTTGTCGAGTGACTACACTATAAAAGATCAGGGACAAAATCCACAGTCCTTGTTGTGATCTTAAGTATTCCAAAATTCAGTTGAAACTAATATTAAGCAGTCTGAATCTAAATTCCACCCAAAATGTAAAAAATGTCCAGTTTATCGGGACAAGAATGAATTAACTGTTAAGCAAATATTAGGAGTTGCATGTACAAAGATAACCAGTTGGTGGCACTGAGTCTCCTGTCTGGCGTCATTAATGTTGACCTGTGCTTGACTTAGCAAACCCAACTTCCCTTTACTGAGTCCTGGCCAGTCAGCAAATTAGTAATAAGTATATTTAAAGCCCAATTAAGTGGTTTTTGGCCAGTAGAGGACAGAGAAGACAAAAACATCTCACGCCTTGAGCCATTTTAAGGCTAACAATTTAGCAAACAACTACCTGCTTACACATCCAGCAATGGCAACATGGATGTGCCATCCTAGCCAGGTTCAATATTGCATGTCACTTAAGCTCTGCTTTGGTCTAACAGCTCTTAAGAAAAATAGCAGTCATAAAACTCATGCATGACTGCCATGACAAAGATAACAGCTTGATTCGGCTAACTCAGACTGCTGAAGCCTCATAATAACTACAACTGAACTTTGGAATGCATTTAGGCACAGGCCAGTTTCTTACATTGCAGTCACTATATGGCAGTATCAGTTCATGGCTATAATGGAGAAGAGGGATGATTACATTAAGTGAGCGTGTTATTAAGATAGACATTAAAAAATCCAAACCCGTCCCTGAATGTGTCAGACTGCAGAGCAAAGCTGGAAGGGAGCGTAGAGGGGCTGTGGGTTTACACTGTTAGGGTGCAGGAAGTTTATCGCAGGCAAGACACATATATTATAAGTGTGAGAGTGTGTGTGTGAGTGTGTGTGTGTGTGTGTGAGAGAGAGAGTGTGTTTAACAGGTAGTGAAGTGACATTATTATTCGCCACTCCAATTCTGCCTCGTCTCTTCAGCTAATCAACAGTGCAGGGCCAATATTATTGTTATGTCGATTTCAAAACTGATTGAGATTGAAGAGGAAGCCATTGTATTGATAGTACTTCACAAATATCACCATACGTCTAAGCTTTAATATTCAGTTATTTTCACACAAAACATCAAAAGAAAGACCAAAAATCCATATAAACATCTTTGTAGATGAGACTGTGTTATACAGCTGACCTCGGCATGGTGTTAGAAAAAGTTCCAAAACATTTCGAACATGTAGGCTATTGTGGAGCACACATATGGGGAAGTCTTTGCATGACAGCACATGTTGGTGGTGAAGGGACCGATCATAGTTAATCACCACCTACAGTACAAATACTGTACACAAACTACAAAGCACTCATCCCTACACTTGCTTAATTTATCACATAAGGAAAGTCCCCGGACAATCGAACATTTGACTCATGAACTGAACAAAAAGTTACAGTTATTGACCAGATCATCTGTTTCTGATCGAATATTGCAGATCTTGTGATGTATCAGATAAAGTGAAAGGGAGGATTGTCGTTGGCCGGATAAACCAATAGGCCACACAGCCTATTGCCTTTGTGTTTTGCCTTTTGTACATTAGCTCATATGCATGGATGGAAGCACCAATGCTTTAGCTATTGCCCATGTTTTATACACTCACACACACAAGAACACACACACCTCTCTATCAGACACACTTAGCCGTATCACGTCTGTATTCGTATGCACACTGCTTGCTTTCAGTCCCTGTTGTTTTATGTGTGCACTGTCAACATCTCAAGCAGAGATCATTTATGTTAGAGAGGCTTTTCAAATGCAACACAAAACTCATATCGAGCACGTCTGGTTCCATCATGGAGGTCCTTTTGAAAAATTAAGAGGAGAATTATTATTACTGGTATTTTTCTACAACTAGGGCCTTAGTTTTGCAGTTTTGACCATCATTCTAACAGATTATGAAAACATCTTTCTTACAAACTTTTATTAAGTGATGGAAATATTGAAAAGTCCACTTTAATCATCCATTAGGCCTACATTGCAATTATTTTAACCCAAGGAAATGCAGTGAAAATTAAGACAAATGGGAGCAATATAAGTCAATGATTGTAATATAATAACTGGATACCAGACTCCAAGATGGCGCCTAGCTCATGTTTTATCTCTTTAGGGTTTTTTTGTTTTTTTTCGTGTTGTGTGCCCCACTGTGCATGCATAGAAATAGCCTTCTACACTCTGGGAAAGTTTGACCAATGACCAAACTCAGAATACAAAGAATAATTGTTGACCTTGTTTGCAGTTCGAAGATGCCTCTTTTATAATCATGTTCAATGGGGAAAATGCCCTTTGGATCACAGGGGATATGTTTTATTGCAGTACCTACACTGGCCACTGGGTGAAAATGGCAGCAGAGCTAAAGCTACATTTACTGTTTTTGCAAGGATGCATGTTAACGTTTCTACAAAACCATAAAAAGCAGGGTGTAATACAGTAGGTAACTGTAGTTTGTAAAGAAACCTCTGAGCTCACTCACAAATTTCAAAAACACATTGTGTAACTTGTTTGGCTGATTTAAAATGAAGAAGAAAAAAGGTCAACATTATACAAGTTTTCATGCCAGAATAAAAGAAACAGCCATATAAATGTCTCCAAACGAGACCTATGCACATTCCCCTAGGTGTAGCCTGGATTGCAGCCCTAACTCGCCACACTGCATTGAGATTAATATGTCAACATATTGCTCAGCAATGCTATTTGTGAGTGTAATACTCTGATAACTGATGAGAATGATGGTGAAAACTACAAAAATAAGGACGCATCTCCTTTGAAACTGTTCAACATTAACTCAACCAGCCTTTCAGTTACCAAAGAACAGAGGACCTCCAATATGGCTGACTGAGGATGTGTTACACCAACTGAAAGCCCTACATTATTATTCTTATTGTCTGCGGTTCCACAAATAAGAGTTGCATTTGGTTAGAAAGAAATGGAAAACTAACTCTTTAGGATTTTTTTTCCCTTTGAACTGACTGCAATGTTTTTGTTCTATAGGTGTTTGCTGTTTGCTCGTATGCATATCTCCTGTATGTGTTTGTTGAGTTATGTGTGTTGGCATGAGCAGTATAGTGGTGAGAAGATGAAGCTATAATAAAATTGTCCATTAAATAGTTTCTAGATGAGTATATCATACATACAAATATACATTCTTAAATAGGAGGCTAGTTACAAACACAAAACACAATATGTACCAATAGTAAAGTCATTTTGTTTATACTGTGACAATGATATATGAGTTATTGGAACCTTATAAAAAGTAAACAAAATTTGCAAATGATAGCCTGAAATCTTAGGTACCGTTCATAATGCACACATGCATTCATATCTACTCTCAATGCTCGCACTCGTTGTCATGCACACGCCACACACACATACACCCACGCTCACACGTATTGTGAAGGTAATAAATAAAGAGAACTGGGGCTCTTTCATTCGTCTGGATCCTCCGTCTCGACATCTGTCTTCATCTTTTTTTTTCTTTACAACAGCCACCTGAAACGCAGACAAAGAAACATAATGCAAATCTGTCAGTGACTCACTCCATACTTGAGCCATTAAATGTCACATTTTTCATGTTTTATTCCAGGTTGAAATCAACAGTTAGCTGACACAATAATGAGCATATTGGTTTTAAATTCATTAAAGGGTAACACCATCAAGTTTACACGTAAAAAGTGTGTTTACAGGTCTCGGGGAGTACTACTGCATATGTGAAAAAAAGTAGTTTAAAGCATTTTGTAGCTCCAGAGGAAGCTGCATATAATCTGTTGAATTTCCTCCATGTCACTGACGTCACTTGATGTCAGTTGCATTGTGGGTAGTGTGGGTGCCAGGTTTTGAAAAAGAAGAAGAATGCATGGAATAAAAATTCAACGTTTCTGATGATTTATTTGACATTATACAATACAGGGTTCCGTAACGAAATTAAAGTTTGTTAACTCCTTCATGCTACACAAACATAGAGCATATATACAGTTATTTATATACATATATACATAAACGTGTCAGGCACTTTCCGAATTTGCATCAGGGTGAATGTAAACAGCAGCAACAAGATGGTGATGATAATATGGTCAGCATATTTATATTAAAAGTTCAACATCTGGGAAACACTGTCCGTCCACTTTGACTGTGTGAGCACAATGCATCAACAATGCAAACAGAGTCCTCCTCTGTAGTCCTGCACTCAGTCGCCCTCAAACAGCTTGATCTGGGATGCTGTGGCGGAGACAGGTCTGTAGGCACAACAGTATCTGCTTTCCAGTTGCTCCAACCTCGTCCGTTTCACCTCCCTGCGACGGGATATTAGCCAGGAGCAGCCTTAAATCCAAGCTGGATTAGCATGGCTCTTATCCCAGCTCTCCTCCCTGGGGTGGTCCGGCTAGTCAGGTTGGATGGTCGAAAGAGGTTGCGGGCAGTGTGTGTCTCAAAGTCTGCTGCTCTAAATCTAAAAAATATGTTTTCTTCTCTAATGCTGACAAATTCATTTCTGCAATATGTTTCAGCAACAAGCCAAAAACTAAACATCTGAGAAACAAAAATTTCGAAAAATCTGAAGGAGTTACCGGCTGCTGCCCTGATGAGACATTGAGCTGGACTCTCTGGAGGCTGTGACAGAGAAGAAGATACTGTCCAAGTTGGTAAGCATGTCTCCCACACCCCATTAACAACTTGCTGATTGAGGCGAGAAGTGTCTTCAGTCAAAGACTTTTAACCAAAACACGGCAGCAAGCGGCAGAGGAGATCATTCCTGCCGGTGGCCATCAAACTCATCCCTGGGGGGCTGATGAGGTCTTACTGGACTTGCTAACTTATAATTAAACTTTCCATAACTTTCATAACGGTGCAATACACCTCTTTAACTTATAACATACATGAATTTTGCACACCTCACTGCAATTTGCACACTTGTATGCATGCACATACCATCATCTATGACTCAAGAATGGTGTCATCCCATGACAAAGATTTCAGGCGACTTGTTTGTTTCAGACTCATCTTGGTCTTGGCCAGTGGTCTCTCTCATCACTACCTTGGGTTGCGACCAAGTCCAGTTAAAGGAAGAGTTCAACATTTTGAATTTTCTTATTGCTTTTGTTTTTTCCAGATGTTGGATGAACATATTGATATCTACCTCAAGAGCTTAGAGTCAGGACATGATCAGCCTAGCTCAGCCTGGCTGTCTCCAAAGTCTAACCATACAGCTATCAACAATCATTTGAGTTCAATGTCAAACTAACACTTTCACAGTATGATGTCTCGATAGTACGATAGGCAGTACCATTACAACAACATTTTGGAAAATATCTTAAGGGCCAGCCAGGGGAAAGGGAAGAACACTGGGAGATAAAGACAAAGACAGAATGGAGGATTGAAGGGGGTGAAGAGGAGGAGGAAGTGGAAGTTGACCAAGAGGGAGTAGAGGATGAAGAGGAGGAGAAACAGGGAGTAAAAGATGAAAGGGAAGGACTAGAGGATGCTGAACAAGAGGGAGTAGGGGATAGAGAGGTGGGAGAGTACAAGAGAAAGAGGAGGAGAGGATGAAGAGGAAGCTGGAGCAGAGGAACAAGAGGAGGAGTAAGAAGAGAAAGAGGAGGAGGAGTAAAGGATGAAGAAGAGGAGGGTGCTGTGGACTAATAAATAATTCATTGCCTCTCTTAGGTCCCTTTCTACCCTGACTTTCCTCTTTACCGCCTCATATCCCCCCTCTCCCTCTACTTCTCTCTGTCTCTCTACATCATTCGCCCAGCCTTTGGTAGTCAGTTCCCAGTGGAAGCAGACTTGCATATGCCAGGAATCTCTAATGTTGGATGAGCGCTCGTTTATTTGCTGCTCCTGTAGCATTCTGGTTCCAAACATACACACTTTAAGTGTCTGTGTACATTCATTTACATGTGTTTTTGGACTGGAAGTATATGCATATAAATGGTCAGTCCAATATAAAATCACTATCATTTGACTCTCGCCGCAAAAGTCAGCAGTAGCGCCCTACTGAGTCAGTTTGTTACATTTTACTAAAACCCTAATCTATTGAGGAATATGAAACATGTACTGGGAGTACTATTAACTAAAAGTTGTTAAAATGACATTTTTACATACATAGTGTATGTAGTGTGTCTCTTCAAAACATTGTCAAGGACTCAGCCTGAGTACATGGGGTGCCGCTCTACCAGGTGAGTTAACAGGGCACTCCACCAAATAAATTTGTAATAAAACAAATGAACAAACAGTAAAGCTTAAGGGCCCTGACACCAGGCTGACAGTCAGCCAATGTCGGGGCCGTCTGTGTGCGTCTATAGCCCTAGTTTTTGCAATGAGTCCTGCCTCAGTGGCGCTCGTTGGCTTATGTCAGCGGCTTTTTGGCCGATTGAACATGTAGAATAGGCTTTCATTGGCTGTTCTGGTAAGCGAAGGCCTCATTGCCAATGCCATTTGCAACTTTTTATCAGACATTTTCTTCATTAGAGGTGCATTTCCTTTCATGCAGGTGCAGAACGTACAAGCTAGTTGGCCATCAGCTGCAGTCTTTGCAGTGTGTTAAAGGGCAGCTTTTTGGCCAAGACACAGGCAATGATTGGACATGGCCATTTTCAAATGTATCTAAGAATAATTGTCCCTTTGTGAAGTACTACTGACATATGGGAATACTTTTTACAGAACATCTTGTTGCTTCTAGTTGGGTTTTTGCTTGTTCTTCCTTTCTAAATGCAGACGAACAGGACTAACTACAGCTTAACAGCTTGTCCTGTGAGAGCAGTTAAAAGCCAAAGCTTAGCTGTCAAGGTCAAGGTCACTGAAGTACTGTACCTCTGAGTTTGAGGAGACACAGTATGTAGGTAAGAATGAATGTGAAAGTGTCATCACTCCTCACTTAACTGTCGTACACTCTATAAGCCAACAAGACATTCATTGTTTGAAATGGATTCGATGTACAAATGTAGGTTTCCGCTCTCTTGGGATCAAAGAGCACCAAGTAGGTGTGTGTGTGTGAGTGCATGTGTGTGTGTGCTTGTGAGTCAGGGGGTTCCACTTGGGAAGCAGATGGAGCTGGTGGGTGGGTTTTGTGGGGCGGATTTAGCAGGCGTGGCCAGCTGCTGGCTGTCCTTTTATAGAAACAGTCTTACCCTCCCCCCAAAATGAAATCCCTAAATGTTCTATGTTGGAACACACAGATCCACAACAACGGAAAAAGGAGCTACTCAGAAAGGGGGAAACAGAACTGAAGAGAACAAAGGTGGCAAGTTACGGATTTGCATTTTTGAAACCTGTAAGAGATATCAATTGTTTTGGATAAAACCATTCATAGCAGTTATCTAAAATACATTCCTTTAAAAATGTCTCATAGTACCCCAAAACCCACATTTCTGCACAAAATTCTGCTTCAAATTCTGTCTTGATTTTTTCCACAAAAACATTTTTTGGGTTTCCAGTTATGAAAAACCCCAGGGTTTAATTCTGCAGCCCCTCCTTTATACCACTTCCTGTATAGCAACGGCCTTAGTTTGTATGTGCCACTAATAAATATAATTGTTTATGCAGATTACAATGATACTCTCTACCTCCTTAATCTCTACTAAGAGTTGTATCCATGTGGCATGGCTCCAGCGGAGGCACTGTCAGTCAATCATTTCACTGCTTTGAGCCAGACTAATATATCTCACCACCTAATGGAGGGATTGCCATGACATTTTGTACAGATATTCATGGTCCCCAGAAGATGAATCCAACTGACTATCAATCATCTGACTTTTTGACTGTGTTTTTGGTGCTAGATATCAAATGTTAGCAATGTGACATGCTTAACTACAGGTGGTGAACAGAGCAAACAATATAACGTATGAATATCAGCTTTTAAGCATCGTCATTGTGAGCATGTTTGCAAGCTGATGTTAGCATAGATCAAAGTTCCACTGTGTGCCAAACACAGCCTCACAAATCCACTGTAGATGCTTTGTCTTGCCAATCCACCATGTGTCTGACTAAAACCAGAGAAGCCTTAAGAATCAGACTTTATGCTCTTCACACCAAAAATGATTGACATAATTTTTAACTATGCATGTCCTGAGACAGGCAGAGAGATGCATTTTTTATTAGCTCATACCAACTGTAGGGCATGAACTGATTCTGAGCTTTTGCTGATAATAACCCACTCTGCTAAAAGAAAATGCTGAGATTTTCTTACTTGAACCCACACTTTAGCTGCCAAATGTCCCCTGTTCTCTACTGTTTGGTTTAAGGCAGAGGACAGTTTTGGACTGTACTGTATTGAGAAGTGTCTCCAGTCTGACCTGTGGACATGGCAGGTCATTTGTGAGCTAAAATTTGACTGATAGGTACTTTTGAATCCAAACACTAATGTTTGAAACCCCAAATAACAGACCAGAGTGGAAATCTGCAACATGAACCGGTCCAACCTCAAACCCATGAACTCAGCAATCTCTACCACCTCATTTCCCCTTTGCCTGCTTCCATGTTCTATTATAAATCATCTCCTCATTCCCAAGTTTCTAACAGGCACTCCTCTCCCAAACACCGACAGTTGCCCCTGATGCCTGATCCTGTGTAATGAACTGAGTCAGAAGTCAGACTGCCATTAAATGTCACTCACTGAACACCCCGAGCTGGGAAGGTGCTGATGGTTTAATAAGCTGCTTTTTTAGGGCTCCGTTTGTAAGTATGTATGTTATTTACACGTGTGTGTGTGTGTGTGTGTGTGTGTGTGTGTGTGTGTGTGTGTGTGTGTGTGTGTGTGTGTGTGTGCTTATGAGTCAGTGTGAGAAGGGCTTTTCTTGGTATTTGCTGGAGTAGATGTGAGTGAATTTGGATTTTACTTTAATTTACATGTACATATTCCCACTGGAACTTGACTTGGACTTGAAATTTCCAGAGATTTTTGGTGTTGTGCTGCCACATCAACAACTAACAAACACGCCACTGTTTCTACAGTGTATCGATAATGAACAGAAGCAGGGAGGAAGAGCCAGTAAGTGAGTGTTTCCACATGCAGTGTTACACAAACACATACAGCGTTTGTATAGTAGAAAACTGTCAACACAGAGGCTACTTAGGTTTGTTTAACAAGGAAATGGAGCTGTTTGCTCTGGTTTCTCAGGTAATCCAGTTTGGATTAACTTGTAAAACTATCATAGTGAGAGTCAGACAGGCCTGGGCGTAAACATCTGCAGCCTGCTTCAGTACTAAGCCTGGTCATTGTACCAGTTATGAGGAAATCCATACGGCCCATCTGTGAGGCAAAACAGCAGCCACAAAGAAATAGCGAGCACAAAGATGAAAGGAGAGGAAGATGGAAAAATGAACTATAAAGGGAAGGACATATTGCAAGTATTATACAAGGCCGCAATAAACAATTAACCCCAAGTAGCTGTCTGGTGTTAATGGGTTGTGTTTGTGCTGATGCGGCGGACTGTAAGCTAACTGTCCCAGTACACACACCACCAAGACTGGCTGTCCAAGCTGTAGTGTCCCTGGGCTCATTAAGTAGAGACCTGCTGGATGGCGGAGCATCAGCAGGGCAGCCTGGCGGCCTTTTGTTCAAATATGTGATCTGGATTAAATTACAAATGTACCTATAATTTTTCTCATGCTAGTTTAAAATGTGTGAGGGGAGAACCCCCAGACCCTTGTCAGATTGTCCCACCCACAATTTAGCAGCGGCCTGACATAGACAGGCTATAATTAAATATCTCCAGTATAATAGGTTGAGAACTAAAGTGGGCTGGGCCATGAAGTTCCTGGGCTGAAAATGAGTCCCACTCCAGCCCTACCTGCCCAGCTCCAAACGGCTGACAGGCACAAGCAGCTAGTGACCAAAACCAGAGACCAAAACCAGAGCTAAAAGGAGATGAAATGTTGGACATACATTCTTCAAGTGGACACAAACACGATGTTGAACCCAGTCTGTTGGGTGTGTTCACACGCAACTGTTTGCTATAAAGTTCCCTCCAAGTGGTAAAAAAGTCATTCTTGCCACTTTTTTTTTTACGGCTTGAACAACCTTCTGGTTTGGCGAGCCAATTATAGGGCTTTAACAAAGACATCTGTTGGATCAATAATTTTGTGATGTGGAAGGCTATCTGAGATACACAAAGTGTGAAAACCAGACACACCACTTAACAAAAGGACACTGATGCCATTGATTGAGCTGGTTTCAATGTGAGACAACAAAACATGAACAGGAGGATTTGTGACTAACTGATGAGCCGGGGAGCAGCCGACGCACCTTGGGGGCCTCCCCCTACATGAGGAGGAGATTCCACAGAGGCTCTGCCCATTGATGTGCACTCTGCTGCTTTAGCTGGGAAAGTTGTTTTAGTTTGATGCTCATGGCTTACAGCCCTAACACGCCATGTCTGAGCGGCACCACAGAAGCTGTGGACGCATCACCTCTGAACATGACAGGCTAAAATGAGCTTCATTCATGAGCTTTTGCAGTCTCAATGGAATACTGTTTATGGATTTAAAGATACAAAATCTGTAGAAATTCTTACATTTCACCATTTTCATGCCACAACCATGCCTATAAAGGGGACAGGAATTGTCAAAGTCCTTCCTCTACATCTCAAGAGTTTAGCAAACTACAGGACTTTTATGCATTTCCGTCTGTGCATGGCTCCTCAGTAATGTGGCTGTGAAATAATAGTGGTCCAGATACAGTTGGTAGGAAAAGGGAAAAAGAACACTCAGCTCCGCGGCTTGCAGACGTGCCACCTCTCTCTGCTTTAATACAAACACTTTCTTCTTTGTTATTCTTGCCTCAGTTGTGTGGGCCAGACTCAGTGAATATGAGTCTCTAAAGCATGCATAGACACAATCCCAACACACACACACACACACGCACACACACTTATGTACCACAGACAGCCTGCACTGTGCAGCACATTCATGTGTTTCCTATTACCGCAGCATAGTCTTTCTGTTCACTTTCACCAGAATCAGCACTTATTAGCTTGAAACACATCCCAACAAATTCTGCTCACACAAAAAAAGTCCATGCACATTCACAACCATACACTCAGGATACAAACATTAACTCATCAGGATTTGTAACTTTAAAACCAAACATAAAAAACTGTATAACACACAAACAAACTCCAGTTTACATCATGTACTACACATCATTCCACAGAGACCTGACTCTTCTTGTGCAGGTGAAAATGATTATACATACTGCATGCACTGAGGTTGTTGGTTTGAAAGGCAATGGCGACTACCATTTTCTCAATCAACACTGATCTGGAGTGATACAATGACCCATGTTAACAGCATGGCAAGTTACAATCTCACTTAAAGTGCAGTAAAAACTTATTCATCTCCAGTCCTCAGCTCAGCTTGTGTTCTGCTGTGTGCAGCTGTGGTGAAGAGTAATGAGTGTACACTGAGGGTCAGAGAATGCCCCGGTTGGAAACGCCTTCATCCACGAACTTGCAAACACACCCACTCGCCGGGTTTCGCCAGATTCCCATTCCATAAATCCTTGTTTGGGGGTATGTTTTTCTTGTCTGGGGCCTGGCTGGCTTCCCCCTCACTGGGGTTTATGTAAGGTGATGGAAACACTGAGAGGAGGGTGGAGGACACAGATGGGAGGATGAGAGCAATAGAATGTAGCTGGAAAGGAGAGCAAAGAAGAAAAAGCTGGGTAAGTGCATTTTGTCAAGTGAAGAGTTGGTATGGGAGAGAGATTTAGAAAGAGGATAAAGAGAAATGCAGAGCAGATACCAGACGAGGAAAGTTAGCAGCATGAGAGGCTGCTGCTTGGCATCTACAGTACTTGAGAGGTTTCGCTGTTAATGTGACTCACCCTCCAAATCAGCTGGCCTCCTCATGGGCCCCACCACAGAGCCCACCATCACCCTCCATTAGCCCAAAAAACATGTAAAAATTCCATAGGCTTTTTGTTGAGGGAACCAGGGATATGCTAACTTCCAGGGTTAGCCTACAAAAATACGTCATCGCTGCAGCACTCTATTGCATTTTGACTGATAAATTGGTTTTCCACTACGAATGTGGAATCTAGCTAGCCTTGCTTGCTAGTCCAGAAACCTCAGCACTTCTTACGTTCGTCTGTAATTCAAATAACAGAGTGATGAATACAGTGCTGTGGTCACAAACCTAGGAAACACAGACAGATTCCTTAAGCTAATGCCAGCTCAACCCTTTCTTTAACCCCCCCACCACCATTCGACCTTCTGCCCCCCAAAAGTCTTTTTTTATTAAATAACATAAATATGCCTTTGAGCCATACTCTCTGTGCTTCTAAATAAAGATAGGTCTTTAGATGCAAACATATTGCATATCTGTGATTTATCTTTTGAATATGTTTTCAAAAATATGTCTTTAGGCTATCTTTTATTTCTTTACAAGACCATGAGTCTAAAAACATGCTAGCAGCTCTGTGTGGCTATGTAGACACAGGTCTCGGCCTACATAATGTCTAACAGTCACTGTGTACAAGTAGAGCTTGTAAGCATGCTAAAATCAAAACAAAATCACAGCTGAGGCTGATGGGGATGTCATTGGTTCTTCAAAATTGAAATTTAGATTGGATGATGGTGCCAGATGAAACATCAGGATCACAACAGTCTGAATGTCTGTACCAAATTTCACGTAAATCAATTCCCGGTACGGTGACATTTTACTCCAACCCAAAAAGGTCAACATGCTCATGGCACTAAGGTAACAAGCAGAGGTCATTGGAATTCCTCATCCAGAAACCATGAATGTCTGACCCAAAATTATGTGCCAATGTATCAAGTACATCTTGAAATGTTTTACTGGATCAGTGGAAACTTCGATATTGCCATCCTTAGAGCTATACTGCTAAGTATAGCTGAGTGGCTAAAACATTTGCCAGATGTTCCCCTTCAAAAATGTGTACACTTCATTCATACTTCTATCTTAGACCTCAATGTTTGCATTGTATGCACAGAATAAAAAGCATGATATATTATGAGAAACAAGCAGGCGTGTACATATGAGTAATTTGTAATAGTAAGTTGCTCATGAATGACACATTAGACATCAAAACACGACCACTGCAGACCAGTTATTAGATGTATGAGTAGCATCAGTGGTGTATAGGAAAGCATCAAATGAAATACATTATTGACATGAATCTCTGTAGGAAGCCAATTGTAAGTTATGGGATGCTATGGAAGTATGTCAACATTAACATGAATCAGTGTTCTTCTCCACTGTTAGCAAAGTATTGCGGACTTGAAACAGACACGTCTTACATTGTGTCTGCTCTGATATACAGTAGTTTCAGTTTATGTTAATTAATTACATGAATATGTGTTTAGTTCCCTCTGTTATAAGCTGTGCCTGATTGTATGCCTTTGGAAGCCAAATAGGGGAGAAAAAAGTAGTTTGGAAACTTGGCTTGCTTACAAGCTAGGGTGTTTCATTTGAGGGCAGTTAGCTTTGTTGAGCCAGCTGAGCTTTTGCCAAACTCATGGTGAAAGGCTCTATTAAATTCATCATCATTCCCAAGACAGCTTCAGTAGCTGTTCTGGGGTGTTTGCAAGTAAAAAATGTGTGTGTCTCTCTACACATCAGGCAACTGTGCCAAGAAAAACAGAAGCAAGACAAAGTCTAAAGCCCTGCTAGCAGCCCATGGAGGCAGCAATGTTCATCATACTGCATACGACTAAAGTCAACAACAAACTGAAGATTTTGCTATAGTGCTACCATTAGTGTGGCTAAATATGTAAAGTGTGACGTCCCCCTGCTTGTTACTTAACCTGTACTGTACTATTATGCAGCAGGTAGCCTGCCTGGGAGGAGGAAGGTCCCTGTAGTTGAAGCTCCCGGGCCCGGTGTGCTCACTTTGAAAGCCCCACCTACCATGGCTGTAGGCCACCTAACACATCTCACACTCATGCACATACGCACCCTCACCACTGACGTTACCGATAAAACACACCTCATCTTATCCTCAGTTAATTTTGTGTTGTAAATTATGCTATTTTGTTAAATAAATGTCTTATTATTGGGTCTCCCTCGTTTTTGTCATGGTTTTAGAGCTGGGTCATGACAAAAATCTGTCCTGAAAGTGGCACAATAAAAGGGTTGATTAAAATTGAATAGGTTTATCCTCTTGGGAGCAGAAAGGGGCTTAATAAAGTACCTGGAATCTGCCAGTTAGGTTATGATGTACAGAATTTTGTGTTTAAAGCTCAGATTATGGTTTGAGGGTGGCACTTTTTTTTCAAAACATTTTGCTCAAACCAATACTTTGGATATAATAGGATTCATACTCTGCGGGTGATGAACATCGAGAGCTAATTTTAACTTGAGATACTCAGTTACACAAAAAAGCTCATGATTGTTAATGATGGTTCATCCATGTTCTCACTATATCTCATGGCACTTTGCCCGTGAGACTTAAATGGTTACAACTGGAACTTTTGACTTGGTGATGCCAGGTAGTCATGAAAACAATGACTAAAAATTCCTCTGGGCATGACAACTTTTACCAAATTGTGTTAGACAGACCAGAACAATAAAAAGTACAGAACGTTTCTGAGGGAACATCTTGTTTTTTCAAAAGGCCTCAGGGAAAGTGATGCCTGTCGCTGTTCGACCTTATCTAAAAGAATAAAAACTGCTCCTGCACAAAGCACTGCTGCATTTTGATGACTACACAGATTGAACTAATTGGAAGTTTTATCAGAAAAATCTCAGTGGGCAGCTGTACCTCTGCAAACATTCAGTATACTGACAGCACCTGCTGAAACTACACTGTCATTGGACTGTATGACAATACAACTGATGGTTTATTCATCAGCAGAGCAGAGGGGGACACACTGTTGGGCTTAAACCCTGTGATATAACATCCCATCTCCATATCCATCGCTGTTCTCTGATGGACCAGTGGGGGAAAGATCAATGCTTTTGCTGGCATACATTTATCTATTCCCAACTCTATATCCATATGGCTTATCCTGCAGCTCTCTTCCCCCTCCCATTAACCTATATCAGTCAATCACCAGTCTGTATACATGGTATCAGGAGGTTCCCAATGTCAAAATCAAGGCCTTTAAGAATTTTCTCAAGCTGCAAGGAAGTGGAATCGTGGCTTTAACCACTAAAGTAAAGGAACACAGTGGGTAAAGCACCCTCTGTATTAAAATGTGATTTATCTAAACCTGAATGAGTTAACTTCCTCTATGCGCAAAGTTTAAGACTGATGGACGGACTGACCACCGAACATTTTCTATCCTTAGACTCCGATCAATTGGAAGGAATAACCTTGTGAATATAACTACTTACAACTTCAGGATTTAAAAATACACGCATATCTTCTGCCTACTCTCCATAAACTATTCTAGGGAAAAATTCAGTGTCTTTCTCTATGACCAGTTAAAACATTAAAGCCTGAACATTGCGAAACACTTTGCAGTTTGATCTCTTTGACAGGCTATTTATACAGCAAGGCTTAAACCCTCACCCAACTGAGGCTCACGATGAAGACATCAACACACCGCAGCGAGCCTAATCTCTCCAAGATAAATCTGTCATGAAAATGATAGTAGAATAAAGAGATTTGTATTACTTTAAAAGCCTGTTTTCCATCCTGTTTTATCTTTTTTAGTGTCACCAACCATTCCCTGCATTGAGAGATTCATTTCTAATATTATCAGTGACAACTGGTCTTAAAACAGCACCGCAGGAGTCACAGTAAGGCACACTATACAGAGCAGGTTCATGAAGTTTGGTTAGAATTTAATAGAGGATAGTTATATAGGATTTGATTCCACAGCAGTGATCCCAGATCGCAGTGGTCTGTGCTGGTAATACAGCATCATTTGCCTAATGTAGCCAATGATGTTCCTCTCCACAAGAGAAAACTAAACCAACCTCATTGGTCACAGTCATATTTTTAGCCACAGTATGCAGTAGGGTGTGCTTGTCCAGTGTTATAAGATCAATGAATTGTTTCTTTAACTTCATATTTAACATAGTGATTCTTAGGGCTTTTGTAAAGCTATGAAACTTGTTAGATTTCTTTTCTGCATGGCAGTATGTTAGAATGAAGGGAGTTGGGCCCATATAAATCAGGCCTTTACTGAACAGGTACTACATTGGGTTGAGCGTACAGGCCCGTATTAGGTTGGGTTATTGTTTTAGAGACCACCAAAACTTGTGATTCTGCTGCTGAAGAAATTCATTAATTCTGACAAGGAGAAAAACAAATAACATCATAAAATATTTATATCAAACTGAAGACTTTACAAATTCAAATTAAGACATGTTAATATTTTATGGGGCTTGATACATTTGAATTTAAATTATTTAGGGATTTTAAGGTTTCAGAGAGGCAATTCATGACACGGAGAAAACTATGTTTAAAAAAACGGTGTGGAATGAATCACAATCAGGTCAGCACATCTATTTGTACACAAAAAATATCAAAATCTCTTCATCCCTTGAGTGCAGATGCATGCTCTCAAGGGACAATTCACACTACTTGGTTAAAAAGCTTGTGAAGATGTCTAAAAGAAACCAGTGTTTTCTGTTGTTAGGTGACGGGACGCACACCTCAGTCTCTGGTGTTAAAGTCAAACACGTTGTAAGCCCAACCATCTCTTCTGACCTCCTCCCTAAGGGTCCAGACTCACTAAATTGACATCGAAGAAGCAGTAGTGATGAATGTCGACTATTGTGTCACCTCACGTCGTCATGTTAGCCAAAAAGCTGCACTTAAACACAGCGCAAAGACTACAGTCGATGGCTAATCAGCTTGTATGTTCTGCACCTGTATGAGAAGAAATAACTGCGGATATAGAAATCACTGTTATGATGAAGCACACCACACCAAAAGGTGCAAATGGCACTGGTGATGAGGCAAAGGCAAAAAATGGGCAAAATTATGGATATTAGTCTAACTGGACATGTGCCAATGGTGCAGGACACACTGGCCCCAACACTGATGGACATCTGGCCATTGTGTCATAATCTGCTCTGTTCAGCTTGACGCGACTGCGACCGTCTCCGTAAAAAAATAGACTTGCTGCACATTCTCCGTGGAGCAGAGCGGAGAGCCACTTCTGGGACACTGCTGAGCCGTGTGCCGTGGCGCAGCCGATGGAAACATGAGCATTGATTAGAACGGCGATCGTATCGCGGCCGTAACGGTTCTGGTGGACTCTAGGGGTAAGAGATTGAGTAGTGTTAAACAGCATCCTACCTCTGCATTTGGTTGTCAAGACAAAGTAAACATTTCACTTTAAGTGTCTGAACTAACAACATATGCTGTCATTTTTCTGATGAGGAAAGTTTTGATTCTACAGTTGAAAAACACAACATTTCACAAGAGGTGAATGTAAATACTGGGTGGTTGCATTCTGGGCTCCATAAAGCTTTGAAATGACAGTGTGGAGAGCAGACTCCCACTGCAGCCAACTGCTGGGGTTGTACGGTCAAGTGAAAAGCCAAGAGGCCAGTAGGTTAATTTTAGAGCTCTGTGGTGTCAGTGGGAGTCTGCTGCTACCCCTCTGTTTATGCTTCTTGCAAGCCTGTTTGGGCCCTGCATACACACTCTGCATACATTTCATACATCCCTTTCTTCTCAGTTTCAGAAACATGTGATAGGTGGTTGGTCTTGAGAGCTAAGCTGCAAGATCATATAGTTGTGGTGGCATTCTGGCAGCTGTGGTGTCACTTTCCTGTGAATTACAGCTTGTGTTGAAAAGACTGGGTGTTGTCCACACTGGAACACGGACACCGTATCCTATTCCAGAGAATATTTGTTTGGAAAGCCACCCTGACATTTTGAATTGTTGGGCTGGAGACAGCATCGACAAGCCATTGTTCCTGCTTGAATGCATAGAGAAAATATACCTGAAACATGTAACACTGATTGTTCTCTTTTCAGAGAGAATTTTTACATTTGAAAACATAACCATAGGACATTTTATACCAGTGCTTCACTGAAGCAATGAAACTTTCCACTGCAAAACATTTTGTGCTCCAAATTCAATCAAGCTTGAACCAGGTAAACGTTATGCAATGATAAGGCAGCTATATTTCCATTATTACCATTCAAAAGCCTGTGAGCTTGTACCCAATACTAAATGGGCCATCTAAACATGTTAGTCTTCCTCCATCACAGTGAAGGGGCTGCTTCTGCTGGCTGTGAAAGCTGCTTTATTGAGGCCTAAACGGCTGCATTTAGTGAGGAAATCAGCTTGAACATACCATTCTATTTCTGTACGTTCTCCTCTCTCTTCCTAATGGGATTATAGGCAAATAGAGACAGAGAGGGCATGGCAAATAGAGAAAATTTAGGCATTTAGGATGTGGGAGAGACTGTGAGTAACATCTACATAAATTTATGTGCATGTGTCTTTAATTGTCTGTGTCTGTTATAGCAAGTTTGTTTGTGGGTATGCGCAATAGTGGTTGGTCTTATGTAGACAGTATGTGAACAGCAAAAATCTCCACTTGTGCACTCGTGACACCAAAAGTTAAGGAGATTGCCATGAAATGCATGCAACACATTCATGCACCTCATGGGAAGAACCCTTTTAATTTAGAATACTCCATGATGTTTTATCTAGTGCCACCTTGTAGCTTGTAGATTTTTCCAGTTTTCTAGTATCATTAGACATTGTCCATAGGGAACAGTTCTGCACAACACAATTTATGCCAATGTTCAATGCAAATACTGAAAGTAGTGGACCCTTTATGTGACAGAAACATAAGGGTGTAGAAATTGGGGTGGTGGATGGGTGAGTAGCAGGGATGGAGAGAGTACATAAATATTATACTTATATACTGACTTATGAAATATACTTTGATAGTGGTAAAAAGTAGGTAAATTAGAATGTAATCTGAGCAAATGTTACTGCATTACATTTTTAAAACAGGGGTGGGTGGGGTTGTTCAAGGAAAAAATGATGATGATGATGATGATAATGGGTTAGGGATAATGATGATAAAAAATACTGTTGTTTAATCAAAGAACGGTGCATTACTTTTGACTTTTGGACTGTTATTGTTGTGAAAAATGTCACAGTTTGGTTATATTTAGGCACCAAAACATCTTGGTTAGGTTTAGGAAAAGACCACATTTTGGGCTAAAATAACTACCTTCATGTTACTTACGTAACGTAAATAACTTGTCATTGTCATTTATGTACGTCAGCTTTTAAAACAAATCAGTCTTGACTATTGACCACAAACAGACACAGACCATGTCTCTGGGGGTAAAGTCCAGTGTACCATTCAACCACCCATCGACCCAGACTTTTCCACTCTACTGCACTAGAGGGGTGCTTCAAACAGTGACGCTATATGGGTAACTACAGTGTTAAACTTAGAAATGTAGGGCCACTGACCAGGCTGCTGTTTTTGAATGATGTGAATCATATGCTTTGGCCTTCACAGTCACCAGATCTCAACCCATCTGAACACCAGCAGTATGTAAGATTTTGAAGTGCCATCATCAGAACAATAAACAGAGTAATATCTTTTAGAAGAATGCTGTTCATCCCTCCAGTAGAGCTCCAAAGACTTGTAACAATGACAAGGAGCACCGAACCTGTTCAAGACTCAAAGTTGAACAAAAAATGACAAAGATTCCAGTTGTCCCCAATATGTATATTACATATTCAATCTGATGATATAGGCTGTATAAATAGCTGGTTCTGTGGCTGTACACTGGTACACAAAGCTGGTCTCTTCCAAGTTCACAGTTCTTAGACCTTGTGGTTTGGAGCAGATTTAATAATAACAATAAAAGTCTACTTCCTCTCGTAAAGAGAATGCCAGTAAAGGAGCAAAGGACTGAAGTACACTCCCCTGAATCTAATCATGCAATCATTAATATCCTTATATGTCTTCCCTATAGATAACAAGGAGAGCAACAGAGTTTGTGGATTTACATTAGATTCATGCTCTGTCCTCATTAGATTTTCTCAAGGAGGGAAGAGAGTGAGATGGGATAGGGATGGTCATTATAACACGCGATGTAATTAGGCAGTCAAACCCCCTCCTCCCCACCAGCTGTACATTCCATAATCCATATTCAAATGCAGCGCTGACACAGAAACAGCAGTGTGAAGACCAAAGAGCACCACTGACACTGCTCAGCACTCCGTGCCGGCTTTTGTGATGTGTTGTGGGGTTTTTGGAAGGCTCTGGAAGGGTAGGGACTGTAATTTGAAGGACCACTGGTTTGGATAATGAGCTCTGTGTTGTCCTCTCTCTTACAGATAGAAATGCAGACAAACACAAAAACAACCAAATGAGAGACTGCAAAGCCGGTCTCGATGCAAATCGCTGCTCCTTCTACTTTACTTCCTCTAACTGTACAAGAAACACCATGTAATGAATAAATAGGAAAACATTGAGGCATGTGATCCTTTATTAAATCCTTCATCTTTTGTCCTCATGCAGCTTCTGCAAGAGAGCAGTTCAGCCTGCTGCTGTTTGGCCTGCGGTTTACAATTCTGTGTGATGAAGATTTAGTTCAGCATCGCCCCCTCTGGAGAACTCTATTGTCAAGTGTATTAATTAGCCTATTTTGTGTAAGTATAACGATCTGCATAGTTTAGTTAATTTACGAGGCATGCATAAGAATGATGGAGGAGGATTGCAGAGGAGGATATCTGCTTGGGAAATTTGTTTCATATTTACATAATTATTTAGAAGCTCCTGCTGATGCTGAAACTGAATTTTTTGGGCTTTAATTTATTCCAAAAAGCTTGTGTTTGCTCAGGGATTGTGCACAGGGACTCAGCTGGTTAATCAAGAATATGTATAATTCATTTTCCAAGCATGGGGTCTGGCACTGAGGCTGTCAAGATGAGCTTTTCTAAATGTAATATTTTCACTTTCTCCCTGTGAAGTTGAAGCCATATACTCTGAAGACTTAGACTATATCAATAGTGCCCAGCCTAAACATCATGTAATAGGAGGATTTTCTGAGGATGACAATATGGGTCTACTGCTGCCTCCCCCATCCCCCCTCCTGCTCCTACCTCCTGCTTCCATCTATAAACCCCTGCTGAGACCCCCATAAGTCAGTCTGAGGCTGCTTACACAAACAATTAGAAGATATTTTTGGCTTCCAAAAAAAAAAGAAAAAGAAATCATTCAGTAATCATGCCTTCTGTTAGAGCAGCCACTTTGTTTCAAGCCTGCTGCACTAAAACATGCATACACACACAAACCGACAGACAGACAGACAGACAGACAGACAGACACACACACACACACACACACACACACACACACACACACACACACACAGTACTGTAGATGAGCAGAGATTGAAGAGCAAATAATCTCTATGAACCTCACAGCCCATGACAAACCACCAGAGATCCCATTTACACTTAAAAAGACTAATTATCAGGCCGCACTGCAGTGAGCAGGCAGACCTAATGTACACTGGGCTTTCACTGATAACGGTTTGTCAAAGCCAATACTGGCACTGATATTTCAGACTGAAGGTGCTGCTGAACATCTGCTGATGTTCAATACATGTAACAGCAAATGCATGCATTTATTGACACAGAGGACACAGCATATATTCCTATATATGTATATATATATACATATATATATATATATATATATATATATATATATATATATATATATATATATATATATATATATATATATATATATATATATATACATATATACATATATATATGAATAATAGCCACGAGGATAAACCAGATGGAGCCCCACACGTTTCACTGTCATGATCCTGCTTCACGCTAACATTTTAACATTGACACTTGATACATTGTTAGTGTAAAATATTGAATATAGCCCATTTAAGTTTGGGCTTCTTATGCAATTGGCTATGGTATTGAGTTATTGTGGTCTTGGTTACTGAGTCAACACTAGGTTAAAGTCTAAGACGGGACATGATCACTTCATTTTGTCCATTTTGTTTCACTTCATGTACTCGCGAGCATGATAGCCAAGTCCTGGGCAAACATGTTATATTGTTAAATTTTGCTCAAACTAGTCAGTAGTGAGTCACATATCTTCTGCAAATATAATTTTAAGTCAACAAAGAAACAGAGGTAGCAGCTGCTAGAAGAAATTCCAGTGCCATAATTGTTTCTGCTTACTGCCCCTTGGTAACGGGCATGCTGCTAGGTTTTGAATAGGGTTGCAATGGTATGAGATTTTCAATGGATAATGAGCATCTCAGAAAAATTCCTTGTTTTACGGTATAACGGTATATGATATCACACATTATCATACTGCGTATACATTGAAACCAGTATATCGCTGCAAAATACATTATTTACATCCTTTTTTAAAGAGGGTGCACGAGCTGAGTGTTAATTGTGTAAATAACATCTTATCAAATTAATTTCAGATCTCGGGGCTTTCAGAGACTTGGATTTGCATGTTTTTTATTTGTTTGGTTTATTTTACCTTTTAAAACAAGTCCCCATATATAGATAGGAAGCAGTAGAACTTGTGCATAAAGTATCAAATACACTGCATTCCTGAAGTGTAAGCCTATGTTGAGTCCAGAGATGTTTCAGCATATTGCTGGTGTTAACTTACTTGAAATGATCATTTTACAGACATTACATCTAGGACTGTTGTAATATTTCTTAGTGAAACCATTCCTCCCTCTCCGTCATGACTCCTTCTTGTTGCAAGTGTCCAGCAGTGCAGACACATGAGTTTGACGTTATTGTTTTAAAATGTGCAACTGTCAGAGAAATAGACTGCCAATGATCAAAAGTAATTGATAGGCTCAGAGGCATATGATTCTGCTGGATTGGACAATTTGGAACTGGTGTTCAACTGTTCTGGTTCTCTGTTCTCATCCCATCCCTACCTGTGAACTGTGACTATCTAATTCATGCAATTCTAATTCACCTTTTTTGTGGCCCTTTCTGCTACTATTTTTCTGGATATAGCTGGAGGGGAAGATGATATCCTCATTCTTTCTTACACCTACAAAGCTCTGGTTGGATGATTGTTCTTCCACCAGCAGTTAATGAGCACAAAAACCAAGCCATGTTTGAATCTGTGATCATATGGGAGATTTGAGCAACGATTCCGAAGTCTGGAACCAGATCGGATCTCTGCCTAAGATTACTTAAGCTGCCTGAACCTAACAATATGTGGGATACAGGATTCAAACCTCAGACTCTGGTATCAAAGACCTGTACTTGGTTTGCCCAATCATCCAGCCAAATCCCCTCCCCTTGACTCTGTGCATAGAGAATGTGATGAGGGCCACAACTACTGTACAGTATTCTGTCCTGTCTTTGTGCTGATATTGTGTTTTTATTGCAGCATCTCTGTCTGACACAGATAACATGTGATGTAAGTGTTGATACAAACTGGACCCTCTTGTGCTTTGTACAATCAATCAAACAGCATCATACTGTATCTATCATTACAGAAGTAGGTCATACTGACTGGATCATATGACAAGATTATAAATAATACAGTAAAACAGCTACCATCAATGATGAGACAGTTTGTGGGTTAGAGACGAGATTCAGGCATATTTTACAGCATTTTGTTATTCATGTCAGCCAACACAATCATCTTTGCGTTATAGCTGCATGGGCTCAACATGGCACCTGAGTAGAAAGTAAAGGAGAGGTTGCGCTTCAGAGCTAGGGCAGTACAGAATAACTGTTAAGCTCTAATCTTTCATTAAAAGAAGCTGAGCTACTCGGAGGCATAGCATGTAAAAAATGCTAACTATTTTCTCTCCGGATTAGGAAGTCAGCTAAGCAAATAACATACAAAGTAATAACATAACAACATAATCAGATTACCCTAGATGAGCAGAAAAAAAATGTTGTTTTGGTGTGGTGGAGATAATCAGCTGCTGTTTTCTCCTGAATAGGAGAGAGATGTGATGACCTGCTGAGAACAGACATATAGCTGCAACTGGGTAAACACTGCAAAGGGTTAATAAGCTGCCAAACACCCCCGTTGCTGGGCTTCATAGAAGCCCAGGCACTGCTGGGACTGGGAGCAGGGCTGGAGGGGGGAGGAACGCAGGAGGACGCGGGATAACGCGGGAGGACGGTGGGAGGAGGAGGCTGGATCTCCCTGTGTCCCACTGGGACAAAGTGGGCTCCACCACACCCTCCTCCCCCCGCTACCACTCCTCTCTGTCCCCTTAAGTTCATCTCCCAGGTAACACACACACAGCTGCAGACAGACAGACAGACACTCTTAATAACAGGCCCTGCAGTGCAGAAAGCGTAGGGCCTTGTTAGCCAACAACCAGGCGTGAAATCACTGCACTGTACTCCCACCACGATGAGTCAATCTATACCTCCTGTTTTTCTTTGTTTATGCCTATGTGTGTGTGTGTGTGTGTGCGTGCGTGCGTCTACTGAAGATGAGCGTTTCCTGGTTTTCCTCCAGGCCACACAGAGTTCTATCTTTGACTGGGTTGGCTGTCTTTTGTTTCGACTCTTCTACAGCTCAGCTCTAACACACACCTCATGCTGTGCATCCTAAACACAATATCAGAGGATTAAGTTAACTTTCCTGACTTTCAATGAGAAAGTCTTTATGTCATACACCTGTTACTGTGCACATTTTGAATCTGTACATAAAAACGCTGAGGGAAAATATCTGGATTGTGAAAAAAAAGGCAACCAAAAACTACAGCATGCAAATACTTTTTTCCATTGCTGAGGTGGGAAGTTAGCCTATTGATAGCTTATCATTAGCCTGTTGAAGAGAAAATAAGATAAAAGCTGATGGAAATAAAATAAAACTATGATGTATGGCATGTTCCTGCTTCTTTTTCTTGTTTTTCTTAAGCTGTTGACTCAGTGTCGATATAGAGAGGCTTCAGCATCTTAACACCACCTCTGGCTAGCTAGCTGCTTCTCTGCTAGCTAATAATAATCCAATAGGAGGTTTCTGTCACTGTCATCATGAAAATGTGAAAAGTGAAAGTGTCTAAAACAGTGGCTGTAACAGATTTTAGAATGTGAATCCTTCAGAGCTTTAATAGTTAAACAACTACTGAGTTGTTAGCATCCAAAAGACTAGCCTTGCCTACAGCTCATGTTGACCATTTCCCTCCTATTCAGCAATACTCTCTTTTAATGTCATTTTAAATCTCTGCTTTCTAGAGAAAATATGCACAGTTCAGCTTTTATGAAACACTCTCATAACTAAGTCTGTCATTCTTTCTAAGTTTAACCCACAATAGCTTCAGGCTCATGGGAAGCAAATGATGTTTGTCACAGCTTGGTGAAAATGACCTTGTTAGCTTTTTCAGGCTTTTATCTGGAAAAAGACTCCTCTCAGTCCACAGCAGACGCCAATATACCTCTACACCGCAGATCCTGAGATGGCAGCCTTTTGATGGACAGCTCATTTGAACAGATAGGAGCTTCTAAGCCCACCCTAGACCCTACAACAGTCAATGAATGATGGTGTAGACAAGTGACCCACTCTATCATCTTCCTCCTCTCTCCTGAGCAACTTACACTCCAGCCTCCGGATGATTGATACATCATGTAGTCAATGAGATTTCAAATCCAGTAATATATAGTTTATTACAGTTTTAAAAGCTGGAAACTTGCAAATTATGCAAGTTTATGTAGTGTTATGCATTTTGCTCATTGGAAAGGCACTTGTTTTTGACTATTTCATATGCACAAAGTTAGTGTAAATAAGGAAATAAAGAGCTATAATAAGTTTTTGCCCCTGTTACTCTCAGGCAGGGTTTTTTGCCAGGTGACTATATCATGTTGACTCATTTTGTTTTCAGCTAATAGCGGCAGTTACAGGTCATCTGCAGGCTTATTTTTGCATTAAAAAAATTAGGCGAGAAAAATTAACAAATAATTCTGTGTGTCCGATTTCTATAGATTAATGCCAGACGCACAGCTTTGTCGGGGAAAAAATCTGTTCTTAACTTCGAAAAGAGCCCTAAACCATGTCTGTACTCCAAATGGTTCAACAACAGCTTTGAATTGACTTAGGGTTAGACTGGGATAGGCATTTTTGGATAACAAATCATAAAATGCAAATCTCTAAAAGACCCAACATCTGAAATTAATTTGATAAGATGTTATTTACACCATTAACACTCAGCTCGTGCACCCACCACAGACAGGGTGCACACTAACACGTAGCTTAGCTGCTACAGTGAAGATTTCAGCTTTAAAAAAGGGTGTAAATAATGTCTTTTGCAAACTATTCTTGGATCTTGGGGCTTCCAGAGACTTGGATTACACCAGATGAGCTTTATGGAGCAATTTTTTTGGTTGTATTTTTTGTGTCTCCACTGAGTCTTGCAACGGATGAAAATGTTTATATATTCCCGAAAGCAACACTAATGCAATATTAGGAAGTAGGTAGCAATGAGGAGTTACAGGCACTTTTTAATATAATCTTGTTGTGCTCTCTTGACAATTCTCACATAACACTAACTGACAGAATCTGTTCATTGACAGACTTTTTGGAAGAAAAAAAAAAAACAGTCCAGAATTCGGATGGAAACAAACACAGTGATACCATCCCAATGCAAACAACACAATGCCAGACAAAAACACTGCATCAACACATAAACACTTCCTGCTATAGCTCCCTATTTTGTGCCACTGGAATTCTTCACAGTGCCTAGCGAGGGCCAGCCACTGCTGCATTGAAGCTCTGTGCCGCGCATTCTCTTCCACTAATCACAAGGTTTTTGGCTGTGGCATTATGCTAACTTACACTGGCAAAGGGGAGGGGCCAAGGGGCTGCTTTGATAAGTCGAGCATGGCGAACATGAATGAGGCAGCGACAGGCGAGGCAAAACACACATTCATTCCTCTCACAATGCCGAGCAGCACTTTTAATTAAACCTTATCCAACATGATGAATAATGCAACAGCTTCCTTGCAATCCACCATCTCCTTTCTGTTGCTCACCACGCTGTGTTCAACCATCTCACCCAGTCACATGCATACATTAAGCAGAGGAATGGCAGAGAAGAAAGGCTCTGCTCTTTCTGCTGCACAACATAATAAATATACAAAATGTTTTTATAGCTTTGCCAACAGGGAAAAATAAGTGCCAGTGCATAAATGAGCAGAAATGGTTCGGATTTCCTGATCGTGCAATGCGCATAAAATATCTTGTTTGGTTGCTTTGTTTAGAAAGTGTCAGAACTGACAGGGAAATATGTTGTACAAAGTTTACACGTGTTGCTGTTCAAAAAGCTCTCATACTCTGAACTGAAAAGCAGGTAGAACTTTAGAACTCAATTCAGCCTCTATTACAAGGGCAAAGGGCTCAGTGTGACGTTCATGGAGACAAAGTCCAACATAACATGTTCCCCGTGGGAGAGAGATGGCCTCACCGCATCAGACAAGACCAGCCGCTGAGAAACACATCAGTCCCCCTCTTCTAAACTCATGGACACACTCCTAAAGGGATAGAGAAAAGGGGTGGAGGAAGGGTGAGAGGGCTGGGAGGGAGGAGGAGGGGGCTGCCGGTCAGAGAGAAAGGCAGCAAAAGGGATATTCAGAGCATTGAGGAGTGAAAGGATTGTATGGGAGAGTGAACCCATTACAGGGCAGACTGGCTGGGGCATGGGAAGACAGAGAGGGTTGCAGGGAGGTGCTGGGTTGTATTTAGCCCAGAGAGGATCAGCGGAGGGAGGCTTTGCCAGGGAACCTCTGGCCTCAGAGACTCCACTAAAGCTAGACAGGCCGCAGTGAACCAGGAGGACTGCTGAAGTGGAAACTGCAATATATTGTCGACATGTCTCAAAATTAACATTACTATAAACAAACAGAGTTAGCTCTCCCGGCAAGTTCTGTTTTTTAAAACTACAATGGAACTTCACTGAATCTAGTCAAATATGTTTGTAGGGCTTGGCAAAATGGCCGTAAATAACACTTTGATAGTTTTAAGCTGTATTACAGTACACAATATATTATGAAATCTCTTCAAAAGCACTTCATACCATTTTCTTTTTCTGTTTCTCACTGGCGGGCTCCGCCTCAGATACAATGTACTCAGATGACGCACTGTAGCAACCAGGGCCACAGACGCTCATCGATGGCTACATTGGCCTAAGGACAATTGTCGGGTGTCAGGGCCGTTGGACCATGTCATTAAATAACAATAACGAAAATCTAACAATATAACATTGAAATGTTACACAGCCCTATATGTTTGGGGCCAATTTTTAGGTTAGAGATAAGGTGTCATCGAGAGGTCTTTAGAGCATATTATTTTTCAGTGGATGTGTTGAAGTTTCAATTCAATAAAGCATATGACAGACTGCAATGGTTGGACTGGTAGACTGCAGTTTATAGACAATGCTCAGTGTTCAGAAGTTTTAAAGAAGAGTACGGAAATTAGACTGAGCACAAACAACAAGCAATCACAATGAAGCATTTTGAGGAGAGCACTGAGAAGAGTAAAGAGAGCAGAGTAATGGAGGAGGGGGTGGAGGGGTAGGAGAAGCGGGGTGTTTTTTGGAGAGGAATGTGTTGCTGCAACAGAGCCAACCAGCCATGGCCGTGTGTTGTACCAGCCAGTACCAAAGCCCTGCACGGCCCTGATAAAGCTCTGTACTGTCAGGCTGATCCTTAGACACCATGCCGGGGTAGGTAGGGTGGAGGGATTGGGTGCAGGCAGGCAACTGAAGGCCAGCGCTCAATGTAGCAATGTTTCTGTTCAATCTTTTTATAGCAAAGGGCTGCTGATTATTTTAATCGTGATTAATCTGCCAGTTATTTTTTATGATGGTTTAATCTATAAAATGTCCAAAGATTTTTAAAAATTGTCATCACAAATTCCTTGAAAGTGACGTCTTCAAATTGCTGCTATTATAGCGTGTTCCTCATAGGTTATGGTTTTTACTCTTCTGCCGGGCTAGCATTAGCATTAGCTTTAGCTTCAGGGGTTTGTCCCCAGGTCCAACTTGTTGCTTCTTTGGGGTTTTTCAGCATTTTCTTCTCAGCAATTGAAAGGTGGTTGACAGCAATGTGGTGCTCACTACCCAGCGCACCAGTCAGCATTCACCAGACATTTTGTTTGTTTGCTATACCCCACAAATGTATTCTTATGAGGAAATACCATGATGTATCTGTAGTACTGGTACTTGAGTAATACTGAAACCTTATCACATCCTCTTGAATGTATCTGCATAAAGCTACTCAATGATTTCCATTATATTTTTTAAGAAAATTGCGTACAACCTGAGTAACATTTTAAACACAAATACAAAGATGTAGATGAAGGTTCTCAGTCATCCAGGTCATGATAATTCTAAGTGCTATATATCCATATAATAGCTATATTTCTTACAGAGTCATTAAGGACACGTGTGAGCTCTGTGTTTCAGAGTTGTTAGTGCCACTTGTGGGTCGTTGACCCAACCGGCCTTCATGTGGGTTGCTAGGGCTAGGTGAGCCCTCTGTAAGGACACTCCCACACATAGTTTAAAAGTCTGCAACTCCCCTCCAGTTAGTTAGAACTAGAAGTCTCTTGGATGAGAGGTGAAACATCTTCAAGAAACTGAAACACGTCCAGTTGCCTACGATATAGCACAACAAATACAGAGAGCCCGAAGTCTACTTGGCACACGGCCTCAATGGAAGAAAGTGTTTTAGTATTCCCCAACACTCGGGAAGTGAGTACACTTATCTAACTGCAGGGGCAGGTCAACTGAACACAACTTCAAACAGGTATCAATAATCATAATCTTTCCTTGTACATAGTTTCTCTAAATAGTCCGAATGGTGGGGAAGCTTTCCCCCTGCTTCCCCTTTAACACTCCTCCCTTTCATGCACTGACATTTATTTCATTGCCACTCTGTTCCTCTGCAGTGTGGGCTCATGTATACTGGGCCCAGTGTTTCCATTCCACTGATATACAGGGCTGCAGTGTGCTGTTAACATGCAGACTCCCGGCCGGTGTATAATTTGTGAGTCATGTCCAATTCGGATTGAGTAAGTCTCCTGCTGACTTCCTGACTCGGCTCGCTGATGAACGCTGGGAAAACAGATCTGGTACAGTGCAGTCACAAGACCCTCTTGCTGTAGCCAAAAACCAGTGTGACATGCTAAAAAATGACTCAGCTCTTTTTGCAAAACGCTGTACCATTTCCTACCAAAGTATTGGTCACCAATACTCAGATTTTAATCCACGTCATGGTGGAAAAACCACATGACACCATCATTGGAAGTTCCCTAATCACAGATCAGGATAATAAAACATGCTTACTTATACTGAGTAACAAAAACTATAAGCCTCTAAAACCAATTCAAGGCTGTTGACAAGTTTTCTGTCTGATGTGTATATATTTTAAGTTGAATGACAACTGAGAAAACTTCCCTGTTCTCACTTCCAACACTTCTAATACACCCCTCTAGTGTCACTACTTGAAGCGCCCCTCTAGTGCAGTTTATAAAGAGTGAGAAAAGTCCAAGTCGAGGGTTGACGTCACTAACATTACGTGACACAGTTACTCACTTGCGTAACCGACAATTTGTAACTTACAAGACTGGGCACAGTTATTTTAACCCACAGTATGATCTTGTCCTAAACCTAACCAAATAGTTTTTGTACCTAAACCTAACCAAGTAGTTTTTGTATCTAAACCTAACCAAATAGTTTTTGTACCTAAACCTAACCAAGTAGTTTTTGTACCTAAACCTAATCAAGTAGTTTTTGTACCTAAACCTAACCAAGTCATTTTTTTACCTAACACTTACAAAGCTGTTTCTTAACCTAAACCTAACCAAGTTGTTTTTGTACCTTAACCTAAACCTAACCAAGTTGTTTTTGTACCTTAACCTAAACCTAACCAAGTAGTTTTTGAACCTAAACCTAACCAAGTTGTTTTTGTACCTTAACCTAAACCTAACCAAGTAGTTTTTGAACCTAAACCTAACCAAGTAATTTTTGTACCTAAACCTAACCAAGTAGTTTTTGTACCTAAACCTAACCAAACTAACTTAACTGCAGAGCCCTTCATGCAAAACAGACATTAGAGAGGTAGGTAGAGCATCAGATACTTAAGGTCACTGAACAAGCTGTTGCATTCGATGAGTTAGGGAGTGAGAACATGTTGGTTCACACAGAAAATGGCACTTTGTTGAGAAAAGCAACACTGTTTTGGTTGGGGGCATGTTGCTTCAGTTACTAGTTAGATGATGAACTATAATCCTGTAAGGCAGGTTTGAGTGATAGATCCTTGAATTTGAAACCTTATCAGTAGCCAAAACACTGCATGGTGGTTCATAATAGTAAAGTTATCATTGTGACAATTAATTATTCCTCTGTCTTGACAGAGGCCAGGCAAACAATAGAATTACATATGCTCATGTTATAAAGTAATATACCAGAAAGGTGACTTTGCACATACAGTATTTCCCTGTGCTGTTTTGCTAAAGCCCTGTAGATGAAGCTTAATGGGCCAATGCAATGGTCTTGTTAAAACCAATGACTAAGCTTTATTTTATAACTGTTGTTTGTTTGAATACTACAGTACAACAGTTACTTTAAGACACAACTACCACTTTCATGATCGTGTTCTCCACTGCTTGCTGTCATACAGTAGCTTCCTATGTGACCCTGGCAACCACAAAAAAACCCAGCAACAAAGCAACAACAACAAACAGGAAGGAAAACAATTCAGGAGCTAATATATTTTACCCGAATGATCCACTAACAAAATGCAGCTATAAGTTATCAAATTTGGCCTGGAAGCAACACCAACTCCAAGTTGGATTATCTTCTCTGGGCAAAAGACAACATTTATGGTACAAGTTAATCCTGCTATAGGAATTGTGTCATTTGAACGACACTTCCCTATATATTTAAGCAACAGCACAAGCCATTCTTTCAAACTACATGATGAAATTAGGGTAAGTACAGAGTTGCAGCCTGTAGTGTACAGTGCAAGCCATCACCCCCGTGGCTACCAGCAATACAGTACACAGAATACAGTATAGAACACCTACATTGCTGGGTGGCAGAGGAAGTGGTAACTACTCAATGTCTGAAAGAAGCTATTGGATCGTAATCTTCATCAGTTGATTGGTCTATCTGCCCAAAACTTTGGTCAAAAACAACATAACATATAATAATCAGTTTTCCATTAAATTTGGCATGAATATTCATGGTCCCAACAATATGACTCCTTATCATTCTGGTGACCCTTTAGTGCCTTCATTAGGAATTGTCCTTTTAGTCAAAGGAAAATAAAGTCACATACTGTTGATGAAAGTTCTCAGTCATCCAGGTCACGGTAAATCTAAGTGCTGTATCGTAGGCAACTGGACTTTCAGAAGCCTCAACATTGAGGTGTACAGAAAGCCTACACGCACAGATCAATACTTGCTGTTTGACTCTCATCACCCACTGGAGCACAGGCTGGGGGTCATCAGAACCCTAAACCATCGGGCTGAGACCATGCCCACAAAGAAAGAGGGGAAAGAGAAGGAACAGAAGCACATCAGGGGAGCACTTAAAACCTGTGGCTACCCAAACTAGACCTTTGTCAAAACCTCTAAAAGATCCAGAGCAGACCGAGAGGAGGAGACGAGAAAACTGAACATCATCATTCGCTATGTCGCGGGAATGTCTGAGAAACTCAGGCAGGAGGAACTTCAGTAAACATCAAACCTACCAACACGCTGAGGCACAAACTTGTCTATCCTAAGAACAAAACACCCAGACATAACCAGAGTAATGTAGTTTATGCTGTTCAGTGCAGCCAGGACTGCACAGATTTGTACATTGGGGAACAAAACAACCTCTCCATAAACGAATGGCACAACACAGGAGGGCCAACTCCTCAGGTCAAGACTCTGCTGTCCAGTTACATCTGAAGGAGAAAAATCATTCCTTTGAGGACAACAATGTAAACACCTTGTCCAGAGAAGACAGATGGTTTGAAAGAGGAGTAAAGGAAGTGGCCCTAACGACTCTGAAACTCAGAGCTGTCCTTAACAACTCTGTAAGGACACTCCAACACAGAGTTTAAAAGCCTGCAGCTCCCCTCCAGTTAGTTAGAACTGAAGAAGCCTCTTGGATGAGAGGTGAAACGTCTTCAAGGAACTGAAACACATCCAGTTGCCTACAATACAGCACTTGGAATACTAATATCCAGATTTATATGAAATTTGTTGTACATCTATGTCAACTGATCCCAAACCTTTGATGACCCCTTAAATTCCTTTTAGCACAACTGTTTCACTTGTAAACAATATCTGCCAAAATCCACTGTTATCCATTTTAAAGATTCAATGATCTTCAGTCTTGCATCATCCTTATGCTCATCATTGAACACAAGATTATGATTTAACAGGCAAATCACAGATATTTGAAGAGCACATTAGAGGACCAACCCTCTTGATTTAAATGAACTTATGACCTTTCTGACACTATCCTCAGGCCAAACTTTACATCTCTGCTGCACTGCAAATAAGGCCCTGATAAAATAAAAGCATCAGTATGTTGTTAGCAATAAACACTGAAATCACCAGGGACCACTAGAGGGTCTTCACACTTTGAATGTTCTTCATGAAAGCAGCATATACTGTATATATATGCTCTATATTGGCAAACTGATACATATGTATACTCCTTTTTCGCTTGGTGAACAGGCTCACATACATGTGGACACAGACAGAAGCAGACATAATCACATGCTTACACACACACACTTCTCTCTTTACAAAAGCTCTGTTCAGTCAACCTCAGCAACTAAGGCCCTGGTATTATCATCAGTTCTAAGTGATCCGATCACAAGTGGACCGCTCCTAAGTGCGTATGCTCCCACCTGACATTAACATGCGTCTCCAGTGACCACTTGTGATCGGATCTCACTCCCCCGCGCTATATGAAAATAAATACGTACATCATTTCTGCTTGTAAAGAATTGTATTTAGGACATACTTATATTCTATATACTGCTACTAATACAAAGTTAGCACATTTAAGAACAACCACATTTTTACATGAACGGGGGTTAGATTGTTCAATGCATTTTAGTACGATTAAGCTTGTTTATCAAACTAGGTACATATCGTCACTATTGTCATCGTCGCCCTGGCTTTCAACTGGTGGGATGTCACCCGGGGGGACTGCAGGATCAGCATTCATTGTGGAATTGAGAAGAGGCTCTTCCAACTCACAAGAGTCCAACACGTCTCTTTCACAGGGACAGAATGAAGGTCCGTGTCCCAGCACCCTCTCCAATTCCTCATAAAGCCACATGTAAGCCTTTCCCTACTGGAGTAGTTGTTTGCGTCCTTTGCCTCCATGTATGTCTTCTTTACACGTTTTATTTTGCATTGGCACTACTGCCATGAACAAGCGTAACCGTTCTCCTCCATCTGCCTGGAAATCTCCTCATATATCCCCCAGTTGCGGTACGAGTCTTCCAGCTTACGCTGCACGGATTCCTCGGCCCAAAGAGAAATGAGTCAACGTGTCTCCTGTGTACTTGTGAATCCATTGTACTGTTGTTGCCAGTTGTTGTCATGGGTTGTTATGGGTACCGCTTGTCGTTTCAAACTTTAATATGACGTTGTTGTTGCACGAATGACTACGTACTTCCACTTATACAGAAGACATCAGTTGAGTAGGCGGTCCTTCAGTGTGGCCCAGGATGCATTGCTATTCCCACTGCTAAAATACTGTGGCCACATGTGGCTCAGACCACCTCCGAATGTGGTTTGATGATTGGATCTCAAATGTGTCCTCAATGCGTCTTAGGTGCGTTCCCACCTGTACTTAAGGCTGTCCACTTGTGATCGGATAACTCAGAATGGATGATAATACCAGGTGAGAACAGGGCCTAAGTGTTCACTGGACAAAGCTCCTCTAATTTTTATGAAATATGTACTACTATGGTACATGCAGAATCACTGGGGTCTGGAGTCTTGCACACTGTGTGAGGTGGCCATACATGGCAGGAAGAGGCAGGGCCATTTTCTCTGAGGCAAAAACTCGGATAATGAGCATCTAGAGGCACTGCATATTCATTAGTCCTCTCATCTTCATGCCCGTGTGTGTGTGTGTGTGTGTGCATCTGTGTGTATGCTTGTGGCTCTGCATGGAAGCAATCAAAGTGTGGATGAACAATATTGGAATTATAATTTTTCAAACAAAAATAATCAGAAAATGAACATTTTTGAAATTAAAAAAAGAAAAGAAATCCGACTGTCACAAAAAAATGTTTCAGAGCACAAGGCTAATTTCTCTAGAACATGTTGAAAAAATAAAACAAAACTAATTTGGGAACAGAAGCTTAAAAAATAATTGATGTTTGATGATTGCCATTAATTAACTTTACTGATGCAGCTACTATGCTTAGCTAAAAATGATCCCACTGTTTCAACAAGTACATCGCATGTCTCTCCATCTCTCTGTTTCATTAATCATTTACATCTTTAAAAAAATGTGTTTCTAATCTAATGTTTTATTCCATTTCTAGTCTTGGTAATTTGTTCTTATGTGTTCAGCTTTCATGAGTCTTAAGGGGCCAAAAACAGAAGTCCATGTAAGCTAACTGATTGATTGGCATCAGTCCAACATTTGCAGGTACACATTTTGGAAATAATCATTGTCGTGCTGTCATCAGGCTGAAGCTCAACTGTCCAATGAATATAGTTGATTTAGCTGCATGGTTTAGCTTTGTCCTGATCTAATTCTTTACCTCCTCTGAAATTTACAACACGTCCTCATATCAAATGGCTAAATAGGTCAATTGCTAGTGACTCCCAAAACAACATGACCGATACAGCCTAACAGCGACAGGCACACCAGAACTTCGTCTTACGCTTGCAGTTTGCTTAGGCTTAGGCTTAGGTAAGAAAACTACTTGGTTAGGGTTCAGAAAAACATTGTGGTTTGGGTTGAAATCAGAAATACGTTATTGATCCCTGAAGGGAAATTGTTAAAATGACTCTGTTAGTTCTATTACTTCAGTTATAAATGTAATTTCACTTATGTTATGTATGTGACTTCACATAACTATGTTAAATAACTCACTCTTGGTTTTACACTGGACATGAACAGCGTCCTCCTGGATGAAATCCTGCGCTTGTTTAACCCAACAATCCACCCCAACCTCCTTGTTATATGGACTATCGCTCTTTATACTACTTCCCCTGAGTTCCTCCTTATCTGCTGTCTGAATTACTACAGCCACTAGAGGTCACGCCTAACAAGAAACGTACATATCGGTCGTAATAAGATGATGTTCACTCTTCTGATGAGGATGCCTTGGAAATATAATCTTATTTTTCCTTTTCAAAAGAAATTATCTTTTCAGTACCTACTACCTTACTACAGCTCCTCACTAGAGCCTTGAGATTTCAAACTGTTTTGCATGTTTCAAGATGTCATGCATCTTAAATTGGCTGCAAAAACACAGGGAAAAAAAGAAATTAGCTTCAGCTCTGCATTACTTTAAGAAACTGAGAACAATTGTGAGTTTTCACCCTAACCTCTAAATCATTACTTGAAGACTGCAGTTAGTTGACAATGGCTCAGTGAGACTTTGGTCTATTGGTTTGAATCAGCTAACATATGTGTTTCATGGTGATCCACTGTGGAGACACATTGAAAACATTGTAATGGTAGATATTATTTCTGATGGTCTCAGTCCCATTTATCCCCATCACAGTGTTCAAACCCCACACAAAAAGTTTGTGGTGTGATATGTAGGTCACCTCATCTTTGAGTAAGGAATATCAGAAATATAGCCTCAGATATTAAGTTGTGTTTGGATCTAAATTCGGCAGGGTTTAGTCTAGAGTTTGACGGATAAGGTTTTTTTCGAGGCTGATACTGATTATTAGTAGTCAAGAAAACCAATAACTGATATTTGAAAGCAATTTACATGTGTGTAAAACTGTAGAATAACTAGTGATGGAAAAGGCTATTACTTGTGACATGTAACCAATCAGATAGTGTTGTGGTCAAGACATTACCAATACGATATTTGGAAAAATAGTGAATATCTACTGGATAATCAGCCAATCTCTATTTTAGTCATGTCAGGTATTACATTACATGCACAGCTCCAACTGATTGGTGAGCAGAACCCTGAGTTAAAAATAAAAATCAGTTTTAGTCGTGAAATAATAGTTAAACATTCTTGCTGTATTGTCAGGACCACTCAAGCCATTTATGGGAGCTCATTTGGCTCTGAGACAGCAGCCAGAAAAATACAAACACAAAGTGGGTCACATCTCTGCAATGCTTCCTGCAATCACGTTGAAAACTGCTAAATACACAGACAAGTTCTCATTTTCTCTGTGTGTAGTGAACACTTATGGATGCAGTTTTGCTTAGCCACCAGAACTGAAGCTTGCAGGTATATATCTGTAAAGTCAACGTGCTGCCCTACTCTCTACTACTATCGGTATAATATGGTAGATAAGATGGATAGAATGAAGTGTTGTACATAATATGCATGCATAAAAATTTGTCCCGTTCCTGTCTGTACACCATCTGAGCTAAACTCATTATCTCACAATGCTTCACACTGCAGACTGCCAAAGTTAAACTCATTAGCATACTTTATTTGACACTAATTCACTCAGCTGAGGCAAGAAGCTCCAGATCTGCTACTGCAGAGGAGCTGTTGGCTGCACCACATAAGAAGGAATCGGTTGTTCTTTTCTTTTTGGAGGAGCAAAAAAGGAAGGAGGTACATGTGCAATGCTCATTAGGGAGAGCCATATGGTGGAGGGAAGAGGAGAGGAGGGAAAAAAAACTGGGAGATGGATAGATGGAGAGAAAAAGGTTCGCCTGCATCTCTGGAAAACATCTTCCATTGTTGAGACTTGTTTACAGCTGTGTGGATAGATTCACCTCACTGGTGTCACATCGTTTTCTCCTCTTCTGTCAGTCTTTCAGTTTTTTAGCTTTCCTCAGAAGGGTAAATGTGTGTGGAAACTGAATATATTTTTCATTCCAACAAAGAGCAGAGAGGAAATGAGAGGGATTTCTTTATGACTTTATGAATGAAGATTACACCACCAGGAACATACAGACTACATCAATAATCTTGTGTTACCATGACAAACTTGTGATGAAGGGGTAAGGATGAAGGAGAGAAAAAAGGAGAGTGTCATTATGACACGAGAAGCTTATGATAATGGGAGTCAGCTCTCCTCCTACATGTGAGCCTGACGGCATCTGCTGCCTCCAGTGATCAACAAATTATACATGAAATCAATTCCTGCACCTCCTGAAGGACTCCTCCCTCCATCCTCCTCCTCTTCTGTCCTTCACCTCTTTTCTCCTCATTTTGCTCCATCTTTGTGTTTTGTCTTCATTCATCCTCCTTTGTCCAGCCAGGAATGGAGGAGGGGTGAGGGAGGAGGAGAACTGCCCCCACCTCTCCTCCTTCTCCTGCCTCTCATCCTGGGACTTAATAACAAGTAGAAGTTTGTACCCAGAGGAAGCCATGAGCCAACTTCTTCTCCTATACCTTCCCATCAATCTCTCTTCTCTTTTCTGTCTTCCTCTCTCTGTCCTGCCCAACTCTACGTGTCTTCTGATCATCTGATCAAACTTCATCAAATCAGAACCCTATCACTGGAATAAAAAAACAGATATTGGACATTTTTTACTTTCAATGGAAATATAATAATGATTCTCACCTAAAATCTAGCTGGTTAGCATGCTAATTTCAGTAGGCATCTGTGCAACACAGTACATAGATGTCTTTGACAAAAGGTCAATGCTGCAGTTTCTTCACACTCTGTTGATAATGTGAGTTAATAATTTTTTATGTTTTAAACTTAAATTCTGGACATATCTAAGGAGCACCTCTTCAGGTATTAGGTTAATTGCAGGTCTGTGACAGGATAAAAACTCTGGTCTCCTGCACAACACTCACACGCTACATGCCCATCCACCATCCTGACCTTCACACCCTAATTACACTGCTTACGTACATGTGCAACAGGTCGGTCTTGAGCCCTGGGCCGCTGCAGCGAGGACAGGGCCTCTTTACGTGGGACTTGCGCGCTACCAACTGAGCTACCGGGTCGCCTTGCATGTGATTTTTTAATAAACCACATGTCAGCAAAACTATATCCTGCTTAGGACTGTGGGAATATAGTTAGTGTTGGCAAATGACAGAGATGATGATTTACAAGAGGAGAGAGGAGAGAATGATAAGATGTAAAGATGAAGAGCAGCACATTTTAATCTCAACTCATTGCAGCCTATGAGAAGTTAATATTAAAAGATGCTCATACAACAAAAATATCTCCTCATATAAAAATATGACACATAACTGCTGCTCCTACTCTGTGCACTTTCACATTTCATAATGAGAGCCTGCAGTGCAAACATCATGTGCATAAAAGCGGGATGTAAATGGTAAATGAGGTAAACAGGGAGGAAAGTGACTGCAGACACATTCTAACTCGTTCTGTCGAGCTGGCGAACATTGAGTGCCTTTGCCATGCTTTTCCATGAGGATAAGATGAAAAGAAAGCCCACATTACTGGCAGGCACTGAAGCTATAAAGTTATACGAGGCAGTGGGAGAGTAAAACTCACTGATTTGACTGAAGGCTCTCCATTCCTCAAGGCTATGCCTTCGGTTATCCTTCTTTCACCCACCTCCTATTTCCCCCCTCCGGCTCACAGCGGGGATATACTTTATATCACTTTGTCCTCTACCTAGAAAAACTTTCTGACAAGTTGTTTTGTGGACGGCACAAATCTGTTTCTTCCTGTTACAGAGCCAAAAATATTCTTCTCTGTCCTGCTGACTTTGTAAGTTTTAGACACTGATGGTTTTAGTAGACACTGAGGCAGAAACACAGCAGGTGACAAATATTGCTTTTACTCTCAAGAAAGAATGTCTGCACAGCTCTGACAGTCCCCTGTATTTATCCCCCCAAAAATGTAACATGGTCACTCGGATGATACCTAAGGCAAGTATGAGTGTGTGTGTCTGTGTGTATGTGTTCAGATAAATAGTTGGCACCTCTACATTCTGGACATTACAGTGTAGCTTCGCCTGCAGCCGTTATCTTCAAAGTGACACAGTGATGCTTCAGGGCCAGAGTGTCCTGTTGCCGACCTGTGATGGCTGACTGCACAGACAGACTGTAGACAAGCTGCCGCTTTGTGTGAAGCCCGGCCACAAGCACAGGCACAGAGTAACAGCATTCAACCACATGACATCAGCTGTAGGAGCTCGGCATAAAAAATTCGACTCGATTTGATTTGGAAAAATAAAAAATGTTGATTCTAGTTTGTGAGTAATGCAGGCTAATATGTAACAATATGTATCAGTCTGAAATGAATTAAAGAGACCAAAAAACAACAGCACTGCTCAATTCCTCTTCCTCATCTCATAAGTAAGTTGGCGAGGTCCTGGAAATGACAACTGCTGTTTCTTCAAAAAATGCTATAATTGCTAAAATGTCTAACTATAACACTGCAGACCGGTGAGAGTGCTTGTTTTTCACCAGTACATGTCAGAGTTCTAACAGATTTCAGTTTGGTACTGTTTAATTAAAGCGCATCCATCCAACTCTTATCAGCAGATTTCACTTGGCACGTCTGCGTTGTGTTACAGGGCGCTCTAGACAATGCTCGACTTCTACCAGCAGCACCACAAGGCGTCTCAGCAGCATCCCAGAAGTGGCTCTCCACTCCTCTCTGCAGAGAAAACGCACCAAGTCTATTTTTGACTGAAGCAGAGAACAGCCGCACGTAGCTGCACAGAGCTGATCGATGCAGACAGGAAGTCAGCCAATGGAATGGCATCGAGCATCCGGTCAATTTTCAAAATAATACACTGTGTGCAGACACGGGATGTACAACACAACAAAATTACCATAAACACTCTTAAAACAGACGAATAACTAAACAATCGAACTACGTAGCTTACTCAAACACAAAAATCAATGAAAATTATATATCATATTGTTTAAAACACGGTATCAAAAAAGTATTGAAGTATTTATAAGGTAACAATTTTTAACAAGACAAATGTAGCATTTAGCTGAATTTTCTGCTGCTAAATGCTCCGCTTTGTTCTCCAGCTGGTCTCTATCAGTGTCTGCCTGCTGTCTGGAGCTGAGCAGTGTACAGTGGCTTCATCAAGAGTCTTATATTTAAAATAGGTTGATTGTAACGCTGAGAGTGAACCAAAAAAGTGTTGTTGTTCTTAAACCCAAACAATGAGCTGAAAGAAGCTAAAATGCTCCATAAAGCTGAGGGAGACTACAAAGATCATTCCTGGTGGGTCCATCAGTATGAGCAGCTTCACATTACACAGTCACTGTCACAGTGTTATTGTTCATGTAAAAATATTGAGTCCTAAGAAAATGACAACAGTGCGGACTGCATTACACAAATATCAAAATATTGTATCTCTGTATAGATCTGTAACAAGTGTTTAAGCCTCTGAACATTTGCTTAAAAAACACAACTAAATAGTTGTTTGGATGGAGGCACTAAGCTGTTTTTTGACTCCTTTCATGTAGCTTTTTGCTCCCTGATTGAATCAATGTATTATGCTTTGCTATGTATTCTGACTGTGAGCACACTGCATCCAATTCTTCATCCACTCAAGCTTAGAGTAGCAGTGAAGTGTGCTGAAGCTCAGAGACAGGGCAGCTGTCTCCCACTTGTTGTTGGGACTCCGAGTTGAACTGTGTGGTCACTGAGTGAATTGATGGGGGGAGCCGTTGCCTACCCTCGGCACCAAGTTGCATCAGCTAATCTTGTGAATAATGCAGAATCATGAATAAACATAGATCAATGCAGTACAGTACTGTAAAGAAGACCTGCCTTTTTTCCCTTTCCCTCTTTCTTCTCCTCTCCACTCCTGCCTCCATGTTTTTCAGTCCGCTTCTTCTATCTCTTTCTGCCTTTCTCTTTTCTCACGACAAAAACACTCTTTATTTTTCTTCCCTCCCTGCCAAAATCAAACACTCCCACTATTTCCCCCATCCTCTGTCACTCTCTCTCTGTCCTTTTCTTTTCCTCTCTGGCCACAGCAGTGACAGACATTGTAGTGCTGTAGTGTTGCTGTGTCTCAGTACGGGTGAGTCAGGCCTGGCCTTCACTCTCGGCTCAATAGCTGCCCGGGTTTCCTCAAAGGCAGCCATCCAGCCAGCACAAAGCCTGCCCACTGGGAATAGACCCACAAAAGAGAAAGGGGCTGCTTGCCTCCTTTGCTCTGCTCCGTCTGAAGCGGCTTGCCTCCACCACCTCCTATAAATAATACAACGCTGCCTCAACAAAAAGAAACCCTGCCCTGCTCCCTCAAGCCTCTGCTTCCATCTCTTCTTTATTCCCTCCCTTTGCCCTTCCCCTTTCCCTTCTCCTCACCTCCTTTACCTCTGATTTTACTAAACCACAAAACCAGTGCTCTAAAGGATAGGCTTATACACATTCATTTAAATATTACATCAAATAATGTATGTGCTGTCTTTGTGCTCATTGTTCTCATTATAATTTGCTGTTTTATATTACCCTAATATCCTAGTATTAAAGGAAAGCTGAAGAAAACAATTGTTTGTGATTGGCTGGCAGGTGCATGTTTAAATAAAAGTGTATTTATACATCTCAAACATAGGGTCAATGGCCTGACCACTTTTCTAAATCGCTGCATGAGATACAGTATGGATCTAAATTACAGTGGAGTCATGCTAATAGTCACTTCCTGGTACAACCTGGCAGTTCATTTGCCTCATGGATATATGTGACATTGGCAAAATTGTTTTTTTCTGCAGTTATCTTGTGATCCGACCTGTCTGACAGTTCTGCTGTGCCTAGTTTATGTACTGTATTGTTTTGCTAGCATCCTTAATAAACCCAATGTACCCAACACCAATGTCTCATCGCTGGTCAGAGTCAGACTCACCGCTAGTATTTTGGTAAATTCAAGTGGTAATTTTCTTTAGAGTGTGGTCCAGTGGGTAGCCTAGATTGCATTTAACATGATTCAGGCCTATACGCTTTAAAAAGAAAATTAAAGACAGTTAAGAACATGGCTTGGAAACCATCAAATCTGTCAGCTGGGATACATCCATCATTTGACAAATGTCTGTCCATATAAAACTTGTACGCTGCTAAACTGCATTGTTGCTTGGCCTACATTAGTGTGACTGCTGTGGTGTAACTATTTGTTGTACTATTGTAAGCAAACATTGTAATTGGTTCTATAGCAAGGCGCAGGTAACCATGCCAGCATTATATATGGTTAATTCAATTTTCTATTTGCCTTAGGAGTAGAACTACATTAACCACTGGTAGTACCAAGTACCAAAAAGGAGAGGCTGACTGATTCTGGATTTGGGGTCTGATGCTGGTACCGATATTATGAACAATTAAATTCCAATGTTGATATTTTTTCAATGATCACTCAAATGTGGTTATCAAACACATGACAAAGACATGTAATGGAGACAGGATCATTTACAATTTACAGTTAACAATAAACTTTCCAAAATGTCTAAAATGACGTGTGTGCACTGAAACAGGAAACTTGACTTGGAATTTAATAATTATGAATTACTCCAAGCATCATCATCTCTAAAAACGAAAACAGAAAAGAGTTTTCACATCAGTGCATTTCAGAAAATCATACACACACCTATATGATAAACATCTGACTTGGGCCAATATCCTCTGATAATATCTGCCAACTGATATATCGGTCGGCCACTACCAAAAACATATGGATGATTCAACAATAGACGGCATTTCAGTTGGTGGCCATGGCATGCTTAAATGCACTCAGATGGCTGAAGGGACAGACAGACAGATATCTCAGCCTCGGCTGCTTTGACCATTCTCTTGTGAGTCCACCAAATTTATGAAAGTGCAACACTTAATGGACGGAACATCCCTTTATCTAGTTGCCTAACAACATGTGGACTGCAGGAGGAGGACCACAATCCCTGGCCTCCAGGTACTGAGCTTTGTGGGGCTGCTTTTTGTGTTAAACAGCAGTTCAGAAAGCCAAAGACAACTTTTCAACTGATGCACAATGATGTGAACAATTCATGTTTTTCTATAGCTATTGGTTTTATACTTTTCCCCTACTTACTTACAAAAATAGAGCTGACTTTAAGGAATTAAATACAGCAATATTGTGCAAATTCTGTACACTTTTGTTGATTGTGACTATAATACTTGGTGGGAAACCCAGTTTAAATATGTGTATGAGTTATGTTTGTGGGAACATATAAATGGCTGCGTGCATGTGTTGGTGTAATTTGTAAGTGTATTAATGTGAATGTGTGCACGGGGATTAGGCTGCTATCAGTGAAGCTCTCCCAGCCTGTCAGGCTTTGGGCCGGGCATGGACAAAGAGGCTGATTTCAATGTAAATGCAGCAGCTGAGAGGACACAGCTCTCTCAGTGGGGTGACTTCCACCCTCCACATGCACGCACACACAAACACACACACACTCACACTCAGAAACACCATGAGCCTTCAGATCAGGATACACACATTCAACATATTCACTGGAATAGTCAATATTCAGCCTCCAGCTACTCCATGTTTTATAGGGGGGACACCACCAGATACAAAACTGAAGACTCTTGT